>NC_064626.1:802601137-802953637 GCF_023864275.1 Schistocerca cancellata | reverse complement strand
AGGTGTGAAATGCATTTGCTCGTGTTTTTAGGATTCAAAAATCTTCACAGGGCCAGTAAATTACATTCTGATTTCAGAAGATGAAGAAATTGATCCCTATAATGCCCACATAGTACTAAGGACAGAAAGGTGGATGAAACTGGAGGTTAATAGAAAAGGAATTCTCAATTCTGATTGGAATGTTTATCACAAAATTGCATGGGAGTGGTAATGGAGGCATCAATCATCAAGCAGCAATCGGTATTGTAATTTTAAACTGTCAAAGCTGCGTTGGTAAAGTACCGGAACTTCAAGTGCTGATAGAAAGCACCGAAGCTGAAATCGTTATAGGTACGGAAAGCTGGCTGAAGCCAGAGTTAAATTCTGCCGAAATTTTTACAGAGGCACAGATGGTGTTTAGAAAGGATAGATTGCACGCAACCGGTGGTGGCGTGTTTGTTGCTGTTAGCAGCAGTTTATCCTGTAGTGAAATAGAAGTGGATAGTTCATGTGAATTATTATGGGTGGAGGTTATACTCAACAAATGAGCTAAGTTAATAATTGGCTCCTTTTACCGGCCTCCTGACTCAGCAGCACTGGTGGCAGAACAACTGAGAGAAAATCTGGAATACATTTCACATAAATTTCCTCAGCATGTTATAGTTTTAGGTGGGACATTCAGATGTTTAGGATGGGTGGCAGGGACAGAGCATTGAGTGACATTATACTGAGTGCACTATGCAAAAATTACCGCGAGCAATTAAACAGAGAACCGACTCATGAAGATAACGTCTTGGACCTACTGATGACAAACAGACCCGAGCTTTTTGACTCTGTAAGCGCAGAACAGGGAATCAGTGATCATAAGGCCAATTGCAGCATCCCTGAATATGGAAGTCAATAGGAATATAAAAAAAGGGAGGAAGGTTTATCTGTTTAGCAAGAGTAATAGGAAGCAGATTTCAGACTACCTAACAGATCAAAATGAAAATTTCTGTTCTGACACTGACCATGTTGAGTGTTTATGGAAAAATTTCAAGGCAATCGTAAAACGCGTTTTAGACAGGTATGCGCCGAGTAAAACTGTGAGGAACGGGAAAAACCCACCGTGGTTCAACAACAAAGTTACAAAACTACTGTGGAAGCAAAGAGAGCTTCACTGCAAATTTAAACGCAGGCAAAACCTCTCAGACAAACAGAAGCTAAATGATGTCAAAGTTAGCGTAAGGAGGGCTATGCGTGAAGCATTCAGTGAATTCGAAAGTAAAATTCTATGTTACCGACTTGACAGAAAATCCTACGAAGTTCTGGTCTTACGTTAAATCAGTAAGTGGATTGAAACAGCATATCCAGAGACTCTGGGATGATGATGGCATTGAAACAGAGGATGACACGCTTAAAGCTGAAATACTAAACACCTTTTTCCAAAGCTGTTTCACAAAGGAAGACCACACTGCAGTTCCTTCTCTAAATCCTCGCACGAACGAAAAAAATGACTGACATCGAAATAAGTGTCAAAGGAATAGAAAAGCAACTGAAATCACTCAACAGAGGAAAGTCCACTGGACCTGATGGGACACCAATTCGATTCTACACAGAGTACACGAAAGAACTTGCCCCCCTTCTAACAGCCGTGTACCGCAAGTCTCTAGAGGAATGGAAGGTTCCAAATGATTGGAAAAGAGCACAGGTAGTCCCGGTTTTCAAGAAGGGTCGTCGAGCATATGCACAAACTATAGGCCTATATCTCTGACATCAATCTGTTGTAGAATTTTAGAACATGTTTTTTGCTCGCTTATCATGTCATTTCTGGAAACTCAGAAGCTACTCTGTAGGAATCAACATGGATTCCGGAAACAGCAATTGTGTGAGACCCAACTCACTTTATTTGTTCATGAGATCCAGAAAATATTAGATACAGGCTCCTAGGTAGATGCCATTTTCCTTGACTTCTGGTAGGCGTTTGATACAGTTCCGCACTGTCGCCTGATAAACAAAGTAAGAGCCTACAGAATATCAGACCAGCTGTGTGGCTGGATTGAAGAGTTTTTAGCAAACAGAACACAGTATGTTGTTCTCAGTGGAGAGACGTCTACAGACGTTAAAGCAACCTCTGGTGTGCCACAGCGGAGTGTTATGGGACCATTGCTTTTCACAATATATGTAAATGACCTAGTAGATAGTGTCGGAAGTTCCATGCGGCTTTTCGCGGATGATGCTGTAGGTATACAGATAAGTTGCAGCATTAGAAAATTGCAGCGAAGTGCAGGAAGATCTGCAGCGGATAGGCACTTGGTGCAGGGAGTGGCAGCTGACCCTTAACATAAACAAATGTAACATATTGCGAATACACAGAAAGAAGGATCCTTTATTGTATGATTATATGATAGCGGAACAAACACTGGTAGCAGTTACTTCTGTAAAATATCTGGGAGTATGCGTGCGGAATGATTTGAAGTGGAATGATCATATAAAATTAATTGTTGGTGAGGCGGGTGCCAGGTTGAGATTCATTGGGAGAGTCCTTAGAAAATGTAGTCCATCAACAAAGGAGGTGGCTTACAAGACACTCGTTCGACTTATACTTGAGTGTTGCTCATCAGTGTGGGATCCGTACCAGGTCGGGTTGACAGAGGAGATGGAGAAGATCCAAAGAAGAGTAGCGTGTTTCGTCACAGGGTTATTTGGTAAACGTGATAGCGTTACGGAGATGTTTAGCAAACTCAAGTGGCAGACTCTGCAAGAGAGGCGCTCTGCATCGTGGTGTAGCTTGCTGTCCAGGTTTTGAGAGGGTGCGTTTCTGGATGATGTAACGAATATATTACTTCCCCCTACTTATACCTCCCGAGGAGATCACTAATGTAAAATTAGAGAGATTCGAGCGCGCACATAGGCTTTCCAACAGTCGTTCTTCCTGTGAACCATACGTGACTGAACAGGAAAGGGAGGTAATGACAGTGGCACATAAAGTGCCCTCCACCACACACAGTTGGGTGGCTTGCGGAGTATAAATATAAATGTTGATGTAGATCCTCATTGCCACAAATAATACAACAATATCTAGTAAGATTAAAACAGATTTCAAATACAAAATAAATTGGGTTGGTGTAATGTTTCACAGAAAATGTGCTGGCCATATACAGTATTAGGGGGAGATTTGAGATTACCAGATATACACCGGGAGACTCAAGTGATTAAGACGGGTAGCAGGGACAAGGAATTGTGTATAACTATTTTGTATGCCCCATCCAAAAATTATCTTTAGCAATTAATCAGATAAACAACTCATGAGAGTAGTATCTGGTTACAAATAGGACCAAACATTTCAGCTCTGTTAACAGAGCCGAGAATCACTGATCATAAAGCCACAATAGGTATTAACAGATATGTTATGAAAGGTAGAAGATATTTCTGCTTAATAAGTGCAACAAGAAACACACTTCATTTCACATGAGCCACCAATGTCTTTGAGGCTGAAAATGTTGGATATAAATGGACAATGTTTAAGAATATTGCACAATATGCCATACAAAGTTATGTGCTGAGCTAAGTTACAGAAAATGGGAAAGACCCCACCACGGTTCAACAGGCATGTTAGAAAGCTGCTCAGAAAGCAAACTGAGAATCACTGCAGATTTAAACATAACCACAGCCTTGTAGACAAACAAAAACTGAATGCAGCTAAAATTAGTAGAAGACAGTCATATGTGAAGGGTCCAGTAAAAAGCTGCCTGTACAGACAGTTGCAATAATGGCACTGAAAATGAGGATAATAAAGAGAACGCTCAAATACTGGATTCCATTTTCAAACATTGTTTCACTGAGGAAGATTGTACTGCATACTCTCCTCTCAGTTGCTGCACAAAGACCAGAAACACTGATATTAAATATGTGTCTGCAAAATTGAAAATAAACCAAAATCACTTGACAGAGAAAAGGAACTGAGCCTGATGAGATACTTATACAATTCTCAATACAGACCTTGTTCCTCTTCTAGCAGAGGTCTACTATCAGTCGCCGGAGAAATGTAATATTCCAAATGATTTGAAAAATGTGCAGGTCATTCCCATTTGTAAAAGGGGTCATCGAACAAACACAACTATAGACCCATATCGCTGACATCAGACTGTTAATAGAACAATGGAACATGTTTTAAGATTATGTATTATGACCTTCCTGGAGACTGAAAAATCTCCTTTGTAGGGCCAACATGAATTCCACTAACAACAACTGCAAGAGACTCAGCTTACTTTATTCATCAAAGACATCCAAGAGGCAGTGTATCCTGCACCTTGGATGGTTCCATGTTCATTGTCCTCTGGAAGGCGAACCAATATAGTCCCATGCTGTTGCCTAATGAACAAGACAGGTTTGCAGAGTATCAGAAAACCTTTAGAATTGGACTGACGAATTCCTAGCAAATACAGCACGTCATGTCATTCTCAATGGAAAGAAATTTTCAGACATACATACTCTGTGTGTGTGTGTGTGTGTGTGTGTGTGTGTGTGTGTGTGTGTGTGTAATGACTCAATTGCCAAACAGTTCTCTGGAAGCAATCAAACCCATTAAATATATGGGAGTACGATCAATTTAAAGTGGAATGACCATGTGAAACTAAATGCAGAAAAGGCAGATATCTGTTGATATTTACTGGAAGACTCCTCAGAACACACAGTCCACCTACACAGGTGTCGTCTTACAAAATCTTCATTCAACCAGCACTCGAGTACTCCATCAGACCGAGACCATTGCCCAATAGGATGCACAAGGGAAATAGAGAAAATCCAAAGAAGGGCAGTGCATTTTGTCACTAGTTCGTTTAGCAGACACATAAGCATCACGTGGATGTTTATTCAACTCCAGTGGCAGATGCTAAAAGAGAGGTGTTTTGCATCATGCTATGGTTTATTGTTGAATTTTGAGCATGTACATTCACAGAAGAGTCAATCAATATACTATATTCTTCTATGTATGTCTTGTAAAAAGATCATAGAGATAAAATTACATTGATTCAAGCTCAAGGAGAGACTTATCAACAATTATTCATCTGGTGCATCATTCACACCTGTAACTGGGCAGAGTGGCTTTGTAGAGCATGGATGCATTATGTCATAGTGAACACATCCTACCTTATCCAGAAATACTTGTAAGGCTTTATGAAACATTCCAAAAATATAGAATGCGTTTGTTATTCCTAAAATTAGAAACATACTGTAGAGGTTAAACCATTGTTTTCAACTGTCAGCATTTGGCTCTGCAACTCACTAGTGAATTTACTCTATAGACCAATGAAAAAATTATACACTACTGAAATAATAATGGATAAAAGTAGAAGACTAACCTACTAAACTTACCTGGAGAGTCAGTGATGCTCCTCCCTTCGCCCTGATACACTGTGTAGGAGGCAGATTCTATGAAATGTGGAGTAACTTCAGGATTTGGAAAAGTAAGATTGCTCTTTATGGCAGGATAACTAAATAATGATGCACCAACAGGTGTTGCTGTTGATCTCAGTGAGGATGTAGAGTACTCAAACAATTGGTTATCTATATGTGGTGATTCAGATTTTCCAAGTTCATTGTTGGCAGTTAGAAGCTTCTGCAGACTTCTCTTTATCTTAGCTTTACGATTTTCCCAAAATCGTTTCAACTGTATTTGGCTTCGCTGTGAAATAAACATACAAGAACTGCATAAGACTTAAAAAACTCGTTGAAGGAATAAGTATTTATTTTATGAGAGACTTTTTACCAGGAATAAAATTGTTAAGACACACATGATAATCCACACCAGTCCTGCTTCACCTATTTATCTTTTACATTATGAGGTTAGTGTATTATTTTTTTACAACAGAACATTGCCAAAATGACAAAGCAAGTCAAAATCAAATAACTAAACACGCAAGATAGAATAAAAAAGGAAAAGAAAGATATAAGCAGCCATAAAATCCTCAGAAAGAGTGATGGAAACAGTGGCAAAGCCATAGGGAAGTGGATGGGAATGTAAATAATAGGTATGCGGGTATAGGAAAGCGTGGTAAAGTAGGTAATGGGGAAAACCAAAAGCAGAGAAAACTGGCAGAGGACTATAATGAGCGTGGAATTAGCCGAGCGGTCTAAGGCGCTGCAGTCATGGACTGTGTGGGTGGTCCCAGCGGAGGTTCGAGTCCTCCCTTGGGCATGGGTGTGTGTGTTTGTCCTTAGGATAATTTAGGTTAAGTAGTGTGTAAGCTTAGGGGCTGATGACCTTAGCAGTTAAGTCCCATAAGATTTCACACAAATTTTTTTGACTAGAATGAGACAACATGCTAAAATGCGAGGCAAGGTGAGGGAACTCAGATGGGTGCAAGGGATGGCCATATTAATTTTGCACTTTATTCACATTTTAAACCAGTTTGCTGGTCCACTCAGTCAACACTCTAAGATTTGAAATATCACATGATGTCAACTCTTACATCCAAAAGGATTATCCAACTTCTTCATGATTGCCATTTTTTTATCTGCATTTTCTGCAGGCATACTACAGCTGGGGATTGTGAATGTAGAATATCTGCAGTTGTGCACCTTGCGATCTGATGCTGCACGTAGTCCATTGAAGGATACCCATATTTGAGGATGACTGCAGGTTTAGCAGTAATTACCTTGACAGCTTTGGAACACCTGGTTAAGCATTGGGCTACAGAATTAACATGCATGTGCATCCTGCTCCATTATTTCTTCAGTGGCAGGGTTTTCTTCCTTAGGTCAATCAGCCATCTTTATGATACAGGATCGATTTGGGATTCACACTGGTAAAGAGGATGTCAGCAGGGAAATGTTTTGACAAAGGATTCCCATTGAGAAGGATTTCAAAAGTTGGGGAAGGGAAGGAGTGATAGTCTGCTTAGTTCCTTTATGCTTGTCGAACGAGGATACAGAATTTTGCCGGTCAGTGATAAGTGAGGTTGTCAGGGTCAGCTGCAAGTTTTGTTAGTATCTTACTTTCATTCCATTTCTGTTAATTGGACCAAGGTTAAATGGGTCTGTTTGTTGTACTCATTGCACTTTGATCCATTATGATTGTCAGTATCTCAGAAGGCAATCCTTCCTCCTTATGCTCCCAACGCAGGGGTACTAAACTGCCTTAGGTGATCATTTACATATCTCACGACACACTTACCAAATTTTGAGATTCACTGACAATTGGTAAGGTAGCAACCCAGGCAATAACCCCTTCCTAGAGGCTGGCCTTTACCAAGAGGTGCATGCGAGCCCTATCTGTCAACACACAAGCTGACAACTGTGCGGTTACAAAGTCAGCCGTCACAGGTCAAAATGTATGAGCCAGGATTCGGGAATACACAGGCAGAAAGAGATGAAAAGAAAAGCCACAAACATCAAGGCAAAGGAAAAATGTAAGAAGTTAGTAAACAAGAAAAGAGAAACAGCCTATACATAAAAGGGGTTTGTTACAGTGTCAAAAGTGTGTGAGCAGGGCCTAGTCACACAGATGACCAACGATAGGGGCTGGACATGGGGAAGGGGAAGCAATTTCACAACTGGCTGGGGAACCAGTTCACTCACCACATGTGGCTTCCTAGGAGGGGAGGAGGGAGCAGCAAGAATAGTAGAACAAGGACTTCAAGCATGGAAAAAAATTGGAGTGCTAAAATGCCTGGAATATTTGAGAATAATTGTTGACAAATTGTGCCTCAGATTATGTCCGAGCAGTAGAAAATATGTCAATTGGAAGCAACTGTACTTTGAAAGAACAGACCCAATTGACATACAGTCTATTTCCAAGTGCACTGTGGTTATGAACCCAAAATCTAAAACAAAAAAGCTCTGTTTGAGGGTATATTGTACATTCATAGTTTGTTCCAAAGGGTCACACTCACGAAGACTGTAACTGTGTATCGAAAACAAACTACCTCTGGATTTTCCAATAAGATAATGCTTCTGCTCACAAAGGTATCTCAGTGTGGCAGTTTTTAGTCAGAAATGGCATGACAACCTTGCCATACACCCCTCTCATCTAACAACACAGGATTTATTCTTGATTCTGCCCATGAAGAAAAGTATGAAAGAACACAGATGAAGAAGAATTGGTCAAGACAGGAGCTGTCTGTCATCAATGGAGATGGGTATAAAAATGCTTACAACAGTGGATCCACCAAGCGGCCAAATAAATTATGCACTAGCTGAAAAATGCTCTTGTCACAGCACAAAAAAAGATAAATACGCTCCTCTTTAAAAAGATTCTTACAGAAAAGTGGGTAACCTGCTGGCTCAATCATCATTCCACTTCCAGACCAAAAATTCTGGCATGCAAACATACTCATGTTATTTAAACAAAGAAAAATTTTTCTCACTGCCACTGTCTATATATGTCTTTCCTACTGTCTTCTTTTTCTCCTATTGGCATTTTCCCATGTCTGTCTCTCCCACTTTCACTACCTCCATCTCTGTCACTTTCACTGTCTTGTCTCTCTGCCCCAGTACCACTGTCTTTACCCCATTACTAATGCCTCTTTCTTTCTTGCTTACAATCTGCTATCTTTCTACCTTTCTCTTCAACCACCATTGTCTCCTATCCACACATGTCCTTGTCCTAGAGTGGGGAGGGGGGGGGGGTGAAGTGGGCAAATTTTTTCGTGTTATATACCAAGTTCCCTGATCCGGAGAGGGGTGGGGTGGGCGGAGATATGGCATGGGGGTGGCAGCTAAGGCGATGGTGGTGTCCAGAATCCCACCTACCCCCCAAGTCTATGTATGATCTCCACTCACCCCTCTTTTTGATTTCCACTGTCTCTGCTCTCCTTTGCTCCCACCATCTCTCTCTCTCTCTCTCTCTCTCTCTCTCTCTCTCTCTCTCTCTCTTCCTGCCACTGTCTCTTCTCTCTTTCTCTCCCACTGGTTCTGTCACCTCTTTCTTCCACTGCACTGTCTTTCTCAGCACAAGGCAGAATGAGGACTGAGGCCGCTGGTTCCTCACTTTTCTGTCAGATTCTTTTAAAGAACACCATATGCGCCATTTTTGTACTCCGAGAGGAGCATTTTTCATTTTGTTTTCTTCCTTTTCCTGGTACAGCAAGATGTACTGTTTAAATAAAACAAATCCTGTAGGCCAATGGAGTTTTGACATTTTATTTATACACTTCAACACATTTACATACTTTAAAAACAAAGATGATGTGACTTACCAAATGAAAGTGCTGGCAGGTCGACAGACACACAAACGAACACAAACATACACACAAAATTCAAGCTTTCGCAACAGACTGTTGCCTCATCAGGAAAGAGGGAAGGAGAGGGAAAGACGAAAGGATGTGGGTTTTAAGGGAGAGGGTAAGGAGTCATTCCAGTCCCGGGAGTGGAAAGACTTACCTTATGGGGAAAAAAGGACGGGTATACACTCGCGCACACACACACATATCCATCCACACATATACAGACACAAGCAGACAACACATGTCTGCTTGTATCTGTATATGTGTGGATGGATGTGTGTGTGTGCGCGCGAGTGTATACCCGTCCTTTTTTCCCCATAAGGTAAGTCTTTCCGCTCCCGGGACTGGAATGACTCCTTACCCTCTCCCTTAAAACCCACATCCTTTCGTCTTTCCCTCTCCTTCCCTCTTTCCTGATGAGGCAACAGTTTGTTGCAAAAGCTTGAATTTTGTGTGTATGTTTGTGTTCGTTTGTGTGTCTGTCGACCTGCCAGCACTTTCATTTGGTAAGTCACATCATCTTTGTTTTTAGGTATATTTTTCCTTCATGGAATGTTTCCTTCTATTATAACCATTTACATACTTTGAGATATAAAAACAACAAATAGGTACACATAATGAAAAGTTAACACAAAATTGCCTCCCTTCCAATGCAAGTTCACTTAATATAAAAACGCACAACATATTTAGGCTATACCTACGAGTACACCAAAAAATGTGGTGTTTGATTGGCAAGTACACGAAGGAGTTTATGCCACCAGGTGACAATATTGAATAATTTCCAGGTCAATTTTTTATTTATTTCTTATTTACACGTCAAGTTCCGTAGGACCAAGTTGAAGAGCAAATCTCCAAGGTCATGGAACGTGTCAGTACATGAAATTACAACATACAAGTAATAAGAGATAAAAATAAATGTTCATGAACCCAAAAATGTCAGTCCATAAGTTTAAGTGAACGCTATAAACAACACAATAAGAATCAGCTTGATTCTTAAAGGAACTCCTCGACACAATAGAATGAGTGACCCACGAGGAAACTCTTCACTTTCGATTGGAAAACGCATGGATTACTGCCAAGATTTTTGAATTCGAGTGGTAGCTTATTGAAAATGGATGCAGCAGTATACTGCACACCTTTTTGCACAAGAGTTAAGGAACTCCGATCCAAATGCAGGTTTTATATCTGCCGAGTATTAACCAGTGAAAGCTGCTTATTCTTGGGAATAAGTTAATATTGTTAACAAGAAATGACAATAAGGAATATATATATTGAGAGGCCAATGTCAAAATACCCAGACTCGTGAACACGGGTTGACAAGAGGTTCATGAACTTACACCACTTATTGCCCCAAGTGCCCATTTCTGAGCCAAAAATATCCTTTTAGAATGGGAAGAGTTACCCCAAAATATAATACCATACAACATAAGTGAATGAAAATAAGCAGACTAATTTCCATGTTAAATGATCACTCACTTCTGATACCTGAATCTGGTCTTTCCATGACAGCTTACTATCTATCTGAACACTTAGAAATTTGAACTGTTCAGTTTCACTAATCATATGCCCATTCTGTGAAATTAAAAGTCAGGTTTTGTTGAATTGTGTGTTAGAAACTGTAAAAACTGAGTCTTATTGTGATTTAACGTTACTTCATTTTCTACAAGCCGTGAACTTAGGTCATGTACTGCACTATTTGAAACTTAGCCAGTGTTGCACACAACATTCTTTACTACAAGCTAGTGTCATCAGCACACCGAAATATTTTAGAGTTACTTGTAATACTACAGGGCATATCACTGATCACTGATCCCTGGGGCAGTCCCCCCCCACCCCCCACCCCAGTAATTACCTTTCACTGCCTGTTGCTTAAGAGGTGAACCAATTGTGAGCTACTCCCCGTATTCCGTAATGACACAACTTCTGAAGCAATATTTTGTGATCAACACAACCAAATGCCTTAGTTAAATCAAAATATATGCCAAGTGTTCAAAACCTTTTGTTTAGCCCATCCATTACCTCACAGAGAAAAGATAATAAAGCATTTTCAGTTGTTAAATGACTTCTAAAGCCGAACTGTACATTTGATAGCAAATCGTGTGATATAAAATGATCAATTATCCTTACATATGCAGCCTTTTCAATAACTTTTGCAAACACTGATGGCATAGAAATAGGTCTAAAATTATCTAAATTATCCCTTTCTCCCTTTTTATAAAGCGGCTTTACTACTGTGTACTTTAATCGCTCAGGAAACTGACCATTCGTAAAGGAAAAATTAGAAATTGGCTAAATACAGGGCTAACATGTGCAGCACAGTATTTTAATATTCTGCTAGACACTCCATCATAACCATGAGAGTCCTTAGTCTTCAGTGATTTAATTATTGACTCAATCTCCCTCTTGTCTGTATCACTGAGGAGTATTTCAGACATCAATCTCAGAAAGGCATTTGCCAAGAAAGTTATACGATTTCCTTTAGAAACTAAAATTTTATTTAATTTACCAGTAATGCTCAGAAAATGATTGTTAAATACTGTGCATATATCTGATTTATCAGTAACAGAAATATTTTTACTGCGAACTGACTTTGTATTATCGACCTTGTGCTGCTGACCAGACACTTCCTTCACAACTGACCATATGGTTTTAATTCTATCCTGTGAATTAGCTATTCTATTTGTATATCACATACTCTTTGCCTTCCTAATAACATTTTTAAGCACCTTAAAATACTGTTTGTAATGAGCTACTGTAGCTTGATTGTGACTACTTCTAACATTATGACATAATTCTCGCTTTGTTCTACAATATATGCTTATCCCACTAGTCAGCCACCCGGGCTGCCTATTACTGCTAGTACCCCATTTAGGACGTTATAATGGAAAGCAACTCTCAAAGAGCATGAGAAATTTGTTAAGGAAAGCAATGTATTAATATCTATGTTATCAGCACTATAAACATCCTGCCACTCTTGTTCCTTGACACGATTTAAAAAACTCTCTATTGCTGTTGGATTAACTTTCATACATGTTTGTAATTAAATATGACATTGGTTTGAGTACAAAAGCCGTTTAGTGTTAAAATTTGTGCATCACGGTCTGAAAGGCCATTCACGCTTTTACTAACAGAATGCCCATCTAGTAAGAATGAATAAAAATATTGCCTATGGCTGTGCTACTGTGCTACTGTTCCCCTGCACCCCAGTTGGAAAAAACACAGTCTGCCTCAGATCATATGAATTCAGGAGATCTAACCCACATCCTTTTTCTTGCACCATCATATACAAAATTTATATTGAAGTCACCACATATAACTAGTTTCTGGTACTTCCTACAAAGTGACACAAGAACCCTCCCTAGCTTGAGCAGAAATGCTCTGAAGACGGAGTTAGGGGACCTAATTTAGTTTCACTAAATTCAACTGCTCCTGCACAACATTCAAATATCTGTTCAGTACAGTGTCACGATTTGTCTATGGACTCAAATGGAACACTGTTTTTTTTACGTACATAGCCACTCCCCCACACGACAAGGAAGTACTTGTACAGGAGTAAAGTGCCCATTATATAGAGATGTACATCAAAGTTACAGTGGTGAAAAAATTGTGACTATAACATACTTTGGTCACCTCAGAATCCTTGCGATGACCCCACAACCCTTGCCATGAGATCATTGTATCTGTTAAAACATTTGCGCCTCGGACCAGATGTTAGGTTCATATTTGACACGCATACATACAGTAACTTTAAACCTCTGAATCTCTATAATGGATAATGATATTGGAAAAAGTTTTGAAGTTTCCTGAGATCAGTATCTAGAGAACATTTGGAAAAACTTCAATGACATGCCGTGAATAGAAATTGCTGAAGTGGCCTTCCCCACAATTGATACTTTTGGTAACCAAAAATCATGGATTTTTAGCAGTTTTCTCAGGAAAACACACTAGATCACATCTAATGCAAAAAACCAACCGATTTGTTCAATTTGCCTAGGCTAAAGGAAGTCTATGAAGTTTAAATTTTGACCCTGTATTGTAGGATAGCTACAGTATGCACGTTCTTCCAACAGGTATACAAATGGTTGCTAGGCCATGGGCTATCTAAAACACTTGACCCCTTTCTCTGTTATCAATAGACCCCAAGATATGATGTCCTGAAAAATCACATTTTCAGCTACAGTTTTATGAAATATATTGGTGCTGTTCCCACTCATGCATGGACCAATAATGAAGAGTAAATACACAGCTTCTTAAAAAAGTCTACTGACGCCAATCTGACAACATACAAGGACAATCTACTGAACATATTTTGGTTTTGGTATCGTAATTTTTATGAACTTTCTGAATTGTGTTTGTTGCTACACAAGTGGCGACAAGTAAGCTTTGATTTTCACACATGTTGTCATTGTTGAAGCGACAATGTTGACAGCTGTGAACTTGGAGGCTGTCCTTCGGAATCTCCTTTGGCAGCAGTAGGGGTACATGACCATATTGGAGAGAGTACTGACGGCCTACCCCCAACTTCCCCACCTGTGATGAGTCTCCCAAGGACATGGAATTGTATGACCTTTAGATTCCTCCATTAAAGTTCTTTTTCTGTCATGGATCTTTTCCTAATTGTACCACTCGTTAATTTGTTGGGTTAATTAGCACCCTTTCAGGATCAGGCATCTCTCTCATTTGATGACATGCATAATTTACTGACTTCATATCATCACAAATATACCCATGTGGTTTCCACAGGAGTGGAGCTCTATCAGTTTACGAAGCAGCCCCATGAATCACATCATTCTTGGATGACAGAACTGCAGGGTTTAAGTCATAAGTTCCTTTCGTTGCTACACAATATAAAGAGTCTTACACAGAGTCCATAGTGCAGGATACTATCATTTGGTCCATCTCCGATAAGGAAGTCTACCAAAATGCATTTGCAATTCTTTAGAAGTAGTACTCAAAACAGTGCAAGCATCTGAAGTTTTTCATGCCACTGGACACCAATTACGTTCTTGTGTTAACACAGTGGCAGTCAACTCACATCAGACAGCAACAAGCATACCCATTCTAGTACACCTTCAGAAGCAAAGATTGCACCAGTGCAGCATTCTCAAATGCAGTTGAAAACATTCTGCAACCCCCACCCTGCTTCTTTTGTTCAACACAACTGGCTTGCTTGTCCGCAATGTTGGTTATCGTGCTGTATACGTCATAAGAAAGGTCACATTGTAACTGTGTGCAACACTCATGTCTGTTTGTGTAGGGCGCACTGTCTTGTCAGCTACAACAGTCAGCAGATTTCTATTTTTGGCCAGTTTACTGCAGTAACAATGTATAAGGTGGTGGTTTGGCCAGTTACATTTCTGATAGTGGACAGTGCATGTGCAGACATTTGTTTCGACACTTTATGGGCTTTTGGACCTACAGTCTCAGATTCTGTTGATTTTGTTGTGGATTGGCAAGACAGCCAACCCACTATGACAGGAAGCCGAAAGGCACGCGTTTAAGCTCACGCAGGCTGGCATGAGGTCTGGAACAGGACACGGATTTTATACTTCAGAAAAAAGGAGGTAACTGGTAGAATACTTAACTTTAATCCATAATAGGTGAACATCGCTCTTGACGGTACATGTTTTACAGCATCAATAGTAACTGGTAATGGCGCCTTGCTAGGTCGTAGCAAATGACGTAGCTGAAGGCTATGCTAACTATCGTCTCGGCAAATGAGAGCGTAATTTGTCAGTGAACCATCGCTAGCAAAGTCGGCTGTACAACTGGGGCGAGTGCTAGTAAGTCTCTCTAGACCTGCCGTGTGGCGGCGCTCGGTCTGCAATCACTGATAGTGGCGACACGCGGGTCCGACGTATACTAACGGACCGCGGCCGATTTAAAGGCTACCACCTAGCAAGTGTGGTGTCTGGTGGTGACACCACAGATTTAGTGTTGGATCTTGTACATTATCAAGAGTTGGAGAGCAAAGACTATTCTGTCCTTTTTTCACCAACACTCATCAAGGCTGTTGATTACGTAGTGCACATCACTCTCAAATATATCCCATTTTTTCCATGCTAGCAAGTTCACTTTGCACTTCACACTCAAGTGAAGGAAGAATTGAACAGATTAACAACTTCAGGTATCATGGAACCCATTTTGTCCTGTCAATGGGCTACACAATTAGTCAATATCAAGGAGCCAACAGGCAAACTCTGTCCTTGTGGTGGCTTTAAAGTGACAATCTGCAGTTGATACATACACCATTCGTTGCCCATAAGAACTTATGACAATACTGATGGATGGACAATGTTTACAAGACTCGATTTGTCAGAAGCACAATTATAGCTGCTGCTCAAAGAATAACGTCAGCTGCTTCTTGTTAATATGCTTTTCGACTTCTACAGGTACAATTGATTTCGAACAGCTTACTCAATGGATTCCTTGTTGTATCAATTACCTCAACAACATTGCTGTTACTGTATGAATATATGAAGATGGTATCTGTTCTTTTGGACATGTCCGAAAGAACAGATACCATCTTCATACAGATAAGGCTTACCAGCCAATGATCCAGATGCACCCACACTGCCCGAACTCTTACAGGAATCGGTCGATTGACTGCCGCGAGTAATGAGTATAGTGGGTAGGGGCACTACAAATGTAGTGTGTGGACAGTAAGTTGGAAATGTGGGTCTCACGGGGAGCATGTCAGAGATCAGTCCCTGCAGTCGCAGTATCCTATGTGTCCTCAATGGCTCAGTCAGATAGATCATCTGCCATGAGCAGGAGATTCCAGTTTCGAGTCCCGGTCGGGGCACACATTTTTAACTGTCCTCGTTGATATTTATCAACGCCTGTAAGCACCTAAAGGTTTGGATTTCATTGTAATTTACTTGCCGTTACTGGTCCCACTACTGATAACCATCTCCATTGTCAATATAACACTGCCAGGGAGAGGCCTGATGACCTGCACATTTAGAGCAAGCAGTGATTAAATGTTCAGTCTCACGATCAAAACAGGACCAGTAGACATGGTACTGAGCCGACGTCTTCATGCACGAAACACCCCCAATGATCCTGATGTAGAAGGCAAAGAACTTCGCATCAGAGGGCTGCGAAAATGACCACCCGTGGAACAGGGTTTTCTATGTGCAACAAGAGAACACCATCGACAAATGCGAATCTTACGTTGTAGCAAAAAATTATTGCAGACAGCATCCAATGCATGAGCCTGAGGTCACTTAGGTCATCTTTGTTCAGCATAGTATTGCACTTGACAAAGAACAGGGTCGGAGGTGACAGCTTGAGCATTGCGAGAACTGGTAATAGAGAATCTATTCACTGTCCAGCGAGATTCCTCGTCGAGATACAAACAAAGTACTTCATCATGATCAAAACCACGATCAGGTCCCACTGGCAAACACAGAAGAGCATTTGCTTTTGAATGCTCAGCCATAGTGTGGAAACGAATCTCATGAACCGAGTCCATCGACAAGTATGCCGTGGGTCTGGAAAAAGGGACAAATGGCTTGTGATCGGTCACCAAATCAAACTTAACGTGTACAGAAACACATGAAACTTCTTGATAACATAAATAATATCAAGAGCCTCCTTCACTATTTGAGAGTAATTCTTCTGTGTGGGCTGTTCTGAACCATCAGCATGATGTTGAGACAATGCAGTCCTCACGCCACATTGTGATGTGTCCATTGCAACTACAAGCTGAAGTTCTGCCTAGTAAGTGGCCAAGCACAGTGTGAAACGCAAGCTACTTTTCAGAGTCTCAAATACGTGGTTGCAGGCAGGGGTCCACTCAAATGCTGCATCTTCCTTAAGGATATACGGAATGAATTTTTCAATGAGAAAATCAATTTTTGGAAAAATGCATTTTCGAAATATTTAGTCTCCATTAAAAATTGTGTATAAAATATTGACATGCATAGAAGTATTTTAAATACCTTGCCAGGGATATAATTGAGCACAAGAGAGTTAAGTTTTCTAGTGGCTACACTGCAAGACAGTTGATAACTGATATTGCACGATTTGTATTGTTTACTTTGTAATTAAATCCATGTGCTTGTTTTGAAGAAGTCCTATTTGGGGAGGTCATTGATTTTTCTTCCCTTCGACATGCCAAGAGCCAGATTGAAGGTATTTAAAAAGCATGTACATTGGTACAAGAAAGTAAAGGGTACTCACAATTCATCTGATTCGCCATCTTCATCAGTATCTGTCATCCCAGTAGCATCTAACCTCTATACTGGTAGTAATACACTGAGAGATGCTGCTGCCACTACACCTGAAAGGGTATCCAGACCACATCCATTTCCAAATGCTTAAAAATCTGTCCGCGGATTACCAGCACCACCTCCTTGCCATCTTCAACCGCATCACGAGTGACGGCGAATTCCCGTCAAAATGACGGGAAAGTACCATCGTTCCAGTGTTAAAGCCTGGTAAGAACCCACTAGATGTTTTAACTATCGCCCTATCAGCCTCACCAGTGTTCTGTACAAGTTGCTCGAACACATGGTGAGCCGGCAGTTGTGTTGGTTCCTTGAGTCTCGAGGGCTACTGGCCCTGTCCTGGGGTGGTTTTCGCCAAGGGCTCCCCCACCATCAACATCTTGGTTCACCTGGAGTCTGCCATTCGATTGGCCTTTCCCTGGTGAAAACACCTGATTACCGTCTTTTTTGGCCTGACGAAGGCCTACGATACCACTCGGTGACACCACATCCTTCCTACCCTGCACGAGTGGGGTCTCCAGGGCCCACTCCTGATTTTTTATACAGAACTTCTTGTCGCTCCGCACTATTATAGTTCGCGTTGGTGCTTCCTACTGTGTGTCCCATATACAAGAGAATGGGGTCCTGCAGGGTTCTGTCCTGTGTGTCCCAATCTTTTTAATTGCTGTCAATGGTCACGCATTAGCATTAGTGTCCTCAATCTTTCCCCCACTATATGCTGACAATTTTTGTTTTTGCTTTTATTCCTCTTCTATTGTTGTGGCTGAACACTGGCTGCAGGGAGCTATGTGGAAGGCGCAGTTGGGGGCGCTTACTCATGGCTTTCAGTTTTTGGCTGCCAAGACTTGCATCGCCCACTTCTGTCACCATCGTGCTGTCCACCCCCATCCAGAACTTTACTTCGAAAACCAATTACTTGATTTAGTGGAGTCTTACCGCTTTTTGGGACTGGTCTTTGATGCCCTCTTAACTTAGCTTCCCCATCTTTGTCAGATACAGGACAAGTTCTGGCAGCATTTTAATATTATTTTATACCTGAGACACGAGGAATGGGGTGCCGATCATCCTACACTGCTGCAACTGTACAAAGCCCTCGTACAGATCCATATTGACTATGGGAGCCTGGTGTATGGTTCAGCATCACCATCCGCACTGCATCTGCTGGACCCTAGCCACCATTGTGGAGTTTGACCTGCGACGGGAGCTTTCTGAACGAGCCCAGTGAACAGCTTTCTCGTAAAGCTGGTGTTCCTCCACTGCAGCTCTGGTGGCAATTACTGCTTGCCAATTATACTGCCCACATTCACAGTTTGCCTTGTCGTCCAAATTACCGTCTCACGGCTGTCCATCTCCTGCAATGACGGCCCAAAACTGGGAATCCACTTGCCATTCATGACCAGTCGCTTCTTACTGAAATCAATGCTTCCCCTCTGCCACCTTTCCTGTGCGTACACTTCTGTACACCTCCATGATCCATACCTTGGCCCTGGCCTCAGCTGTACTTATCGTAAGACCCAAAAGGCTCAGTTCCACCTGAGGCCCTCCGCTGGTGATTTTTTTCTCTTCTCGGCAAATTCCAGTGCTCAGAAACAGTGTACACTGAAGGATTAATGATCGATGGTCTTCTTGACTTCGTTTAAGTTCACGTTGGGCATACTGAACAACGCTTCTTGGCAGATGGCTGCAGCATTTTTCACTGCATAGTTGGTCACCATCTACGCGCTCTTGAGCATATCTCCTTCTGCACCGGTGAGTCCTTTGTCATCTGTAGTTGTAGTTACTCCTTAAGCAGCCTACAAGCTCTCGACCAGTGCTTCCCCCGCTATACTTTGGTGATGACTATCCAGGAGCCTGTTCATGTCCTCGGCAATAGTGGACATTCAGTGACCTTCATATGAACCCCAGGCCGTGTCGGGATACTGGGCAATGAACTTGCTGACAGCCTGGTCAAACAGGCTACCAGTCAACCAACTCTGGAGATTGACCTGCCAGAGACTGATTTGCAATCGGTCTTCCACTGCAAAGTTTTTGCGATCTGGGATACTGAATGATGGGCTCAGTACACAAAAAAAAACTCTGTGTTATCAAGGAGACAATGAATGTTTGGCAGTCATCCATGCAAGCCACTCGTAGGGACTCCTTTGCTGGCTCCACATCAGCCATAAGTGGCTAACACATGGTCACCTCCTCCTTTGTGAGCTGTTGTTCAAATAATTATAACAGGAACTTGTCCATACCTTTTGACGGGAGCTGGCAGAAGAAAGGCCACACATCTCTGAATGGTGTTGTAACAGCTACAAGTGTGGACACTGGCAAGGTAGTTGATGTAGCAATACTTTACAGGCATTGCAGGTGCAAGGACGAGATGAAAAGTTATATGAAGAAGAGAGCATAGAAAATTATTATGGTTCAAGTGATGACATGGAAGTTGCTGAATCAGGGAGTATTTATCAATGTTCAGTTAATGGTAAAATATTAGACACACAAATTATGGAGATGGTGTCTCAAAGCCATTCAAAGAAGTTGAGGAACTGAGGGCCAATGGGAACATTTGCAAACTAGTGTGTGTTTGCAATGTTCAGAAAAGGGTGGGATCAAGGCTTCACCAGCCCAGGGTAGCAAGAAAGGCAAGAAATTGAGGAATGGAAAAACTTTACGTTGGGAAAACAGACTGACAGATGCTGCTGTAGACCATATTCAGAAGTGCTATGATCTAGCAGTTAGACAGAATACAGCAGATGCAGAATTATTGAGAAGAGCAGTCTGAACTCGGGTTTTTCACACACCTTCAAATAATGTGAATCCCAACATAAGTTATGTCTAAAAGGAGAAGATAGTTGGTGTAAGTACAATAGAGGCAAGGTAACTAAACGACAATACACACTATAACCATTTGCCACCTGCCATAATGGGTGAAATAAAACCAATATTCCGATACATAACAGATATTAGTCTACTAAAGAAATGTTCTTACGAGTGGACCCAAGATCCACACGAATGTGTGAACCACGTAATTTGGAATAGACTACCTGAAACTGTGTATGTGGGTATAAAAATTCTTTGCTTTGGCATTTATGATCCCGTTTCCTCATTCAGTTATGGCAATCTAACAAAGTGCAAAACTTTATAGAAGAAGGGCCCTGTGTATTTATGAACTGCAGCAGCTGTGCTTTGTTTAGACAAGGAATGGCTCAGGTCTTCAGATAATGCAGTAAAACTCTCCAGAAAGAAATTTGCCTTTCACAGGCAACTGCTCTACCTACTGAGCTGACAACCTGTCCTCACACCTTTACTTCTGCAAGCAAGACTTGCAGCCTGTCCTCACAGCTTTACTTCTGCCAGTACCTCATCTCCTGCCTGACAAGATGCTGGAAGTAGAGTTGTGATGATGGGTCATGAGTATGATTGGGTAGCTCAGTCGATGTAGCACTTGGCCGTGAAAGCCAAATGTGCCGAGTTTGAGTCTCCGTCTGACACACAGTTTTAATCTGCCAGGAAGTTTCAGTAAAAATGTATTAAAAGATGGTTAGACAGCATAGGAGAGCCATCAAGACAAAGCTGTTGGACAGTTATGATGGTACTAGCTATGGAGCAGGCACACACTGAAGTAAAATCTTTGAAGTCATTTCCTGTAGCTTCAACTTTCTTTTATGTAAGGTACATTTTCTCAAGAGTCCATCTATAGAGGAAAGATGAAATTTTGAGCAATCGTTCCTTAAGGCCTTCTAATATATCTGAATTTAAATATTTGTTAAAATGTGTAACTTTTTAACATCTTGAAAAAATAAAATATCGCAAAAACTAACCTTCCTTCTTCACAAATGGTTAATTAAGTAAAAAAGCAGAACATACATCTGTGTTCTGTGAAAAAAAATTAAAGTTCTAGTCCCAGTAACTCGTTAAAAAATGTTCTTAATTTTTGACTCTCGGTTTAAGGTTGTAAGTACAGAGCATCCATCTGCCCTTAAGCAGCTGATTTAGAGGATAGGAAACAAACTTGTGGTGATACGCAACTTTGCCTAAGAATGCTTGGAGCTCTTTCACATTCATACGATGTGAAAGATCCACAATATATGACTGTCGGCTGGCTGAATCCCGCACCAAGAAATGAACTGTCCCAGGTATTCTATAGAGGATTGGAAGAAATGTGACTTTTCCAAATTGCACTTAATAACCATGTCACACTAGGTCTGAAAAAGAAAATGAAGGCATACTGCATGCCTGGTAATCTGACAGTCTAGGCTTGCGCATTTGGTCTTCCACAAATGTGGGATCCTTGCAATCATCTGCAATGAGCACAGTCGGTGTGTCTTCACACTGCAGACAGAAGACTGGCTGGTGACGTGCCATGCAGTCAACTATGAATAAGTGGAGAACCAGCCTTCGGCCTCTTCTCCCACATTTGAGATCATCTACTCTTTCCACTCCTGGCTCTCATTTCTGACCTCCATTCCTGATGGCAAATCAGCTGAGTCTGCTGCCATATGATAATACGCCTTTCTCACCCTCCTCCATTCTCATTTACAACCCTCTGCCAGTTCATAAGGGCCCATGCAAGGACAGCCACACGCAGCACCCAGAGGTGCAGACAAACAGCAAGTGTTGCTTTCACTGGAGCCATCTCCTGCCCCAATTCGAGGTCACCTCCATGGATTCAGTGCCAGCCTCCCACCCACGAGGATTTGCTCATGACAAAGCCATCACTGCCCAGGTCTCTTTAGGCCTTATTCCCAAGGGTACGGAGTTCTTTGCAGCATGGGGGACATCCATTGATGGCGCCACAGAAGGCATGGACATCCTCTTCCTGAACACCAAATGCCATCCCAAACTATGGAAGGAACGATGCTGGGATGGCACTGGTTTACAGGTATCCCGACAGAGGAGACTGTGGTAACCTCATCAATCACACCGGCACCTTGCTGCATCACAACCTATGCCATCTGAATCCTTGATCAGAGCACCATATCTTGTCGATGGGAGTCATCCTTGTGTGCCACTGGGTGTGCAACTGCAAGTGGCCTGCCAGATACAATTTGCGTCAGTTGTTCTCATAGCACAGACAACAGCACATGAGACTTCTCAGCCTTTGACTCAAGTTTGATTCTTACTACCATCCCAAGTAAATTTTTATATCACTCTCTTGTCCAGTTTTAGAAAACCAAACAAACATGTCTGGTGGCACCGTCTCTGGTGGGCCACTTGAATTTGCATGCACAACGGCCCGATTGGCTAACTTCAACACTAATTAATCTGGAGTGGCACAATGTATCTATTTCTTTTACCGAACAATTATTTCTCATCACAACCTACTCTGCAATACCCTTACAAGCTTCTCCGATTGTTTTTCACCAGTGCTTACATAAAGTGTGTGTATGAGTGTGCATGAGAGAGAGAGAGAGAGAGAGAGAGAGAGAGAGAGAGAGAGAAACTGTCCATACAGCATCATCTCCTCCCAAACTGCTGGATCAATTTCAACCGAATGTGGTATATAAACAGAACACTGTGGGGGTTAGATTCTCCTACTTCCCGTAAGAGTGAAGATACAGAAAAACAGTTTTCCAGCTTTTTCGTGTAGAATGCTCTACAAAACAGACATGTTGTAGTAGTATTGATCTGTTTTGTAGGAGCTATACATATGGATGAGCTCCAGTGGATATGGATAGAGAGGGTGGGAGGGGGGGGGGGGAGGAGATGGACAGCGAGAGACAAGGGAGGAGAATGTGATGGACACAGAGAGGGAGGTCTAGGAGATGGGCAGAGAGAGTGGACACGAGATGGACAGAGAGATGGGGAGGATGATGAAACGGGTAGAGAGGGCTGAAGGGGGTAGGCAGAGAGAGGAATGAGGAGAAGATGGGCAGAGGAGGGGACAGGCAGACATGAAATGCTGGGGAGGTACACTCCGTCTGTAAAATGAAAATCAAGCTGTGCTTGTGGTGGCATAAGTCACCTCTTCTGGAAGAATACCACAACTGCTGTACAAGATGTATTTATCTTCTCTCTAGTAGTGTAGAACAGTGTGCAGTGATTTAGGTACATTCTGTCTATACATTTATCTTGCTGTAGTATTACTGATAATACGTATCTGTATTCCATGTAGTGTTAATGTGCATTGTGGAGAATAAAGGACCCTCAGAAGTCAATGTGCAATGCATCAAAACTGAGTCATAAGGAGCACTGTGAAATGGTCATTATAACTTTGTAATACAGCCTGTAGTTGATTCTTGTGACGTAATGGGATAGAGACAGCCAGAAATCACCTGCTCACTCTTCCGTTTGCAGACCTATAAAGAAGGGAAGTGCATGACCGCAATCTGGCAACCTACCTTCCCTGAAGTTTCTACCCTCTACCCCGTTCCCTGCAACTATTACACCAACAGAATACAATTTATCCCTTAATGCTGTTCTGCTACACTTAGGTGGGGTACACACATTTAATGTTTGTTCTCAATCCATTTTATTTAAAAATGAACATTAATTTTATACCATTAAATCACTGGCTTTATAACTTGAGATTTTTCAATCTCATTCAAAGCAGGAACTATCAGCCCTACAGAAAAAAAATGAATAGGACCTTTTTTGTGGAAATTTAATGTTAAGAGTCATTCTGTGTAACCTCGCAAGGGGTGATAAAGTAACAATTTCAGAATTTAGTCATATGTGGTACATGGTTATCTACATGTCTTAATAGTAAAACAGCCAAACAGCACTGTCCTAACTCTAACCATTTTTGATAAAATCAGGTCTGAAGACTCAATGTGGTGTGCCCAGTCAGTAGTCAGGCAGCAATTTCCCTGTTTTCAGAGACCTGCTACTCAGTAATGAGTTGACCTACAGACACCAATTTTTTGTGCATGTAGTATGTAGGCCATTAGTTGATATAATGCAGAAAAAGTAGGATACACCATTCAGACTTTTTATGAGAAATGTTAAAACACTTTTTTTCCAGGCAGGGCTTTAAGTTCGTGATTATTTTTAAAAAAATCACAATTTTACACAGGGAAACAATAGAGACTCCATCTTGTGCACTGTAACTGTTTAGTCCTAGTATTAAGTATAAATAATAACAAAAAGTATTTGGCATTGCAATTAGTTCAATTAGATGTTCTCACTTTCAGTTAAAGACAACTCCACCACAAAAAATGTCAAATTTTATGAAATTCATAGTTCTGAGGTGCGGGGTACTACATAGACAATTGAATCCAAACTTGATTTTTTGCTGAAACATTTACATACCTGGCAGCAATTTTAAGTGTACAGAACAATTTCCTAACTAACCTTATTCACTGGTAAAGAACAAAACTCAAGTGCCACTTACACATGCCATCCACATTCAACACTACAGGGGAGCAGTATATAAAAACCACTTGTATTCCTTGAAAAATTGTTCCTAAGATATTTGTTGTTGACCTGTAGGTCAGAACTGTAAACAGACTAGAGCTGAAAACAGTTATCAATCATTGTTCTAAATGTACACATTTTATTTCAATGTTAAATGTCTTTTCAGTGTAAAGAATTACAAGAGACAGCCTGGGTGATATATCTTTATTCTGTTACTGTAAATTAAAAAGATAGCTTCACTGGAATATAAGAAAAGACGCAAGCAATAATGAGGGACATATATTAATTTTTAAATATATACTTGCAGTGGTTCATTTGTGACAGTATGCATCACACCCCATTCCAGTACATCTGATGAAAAGAGGTCATAACCACAGCTTTTGAGATGTGGTTCAATAAAACATTTTTACCAGTAGAAATGTCATATTCAAACTTTTAAAATGTACAGAAAAGTGATTAAAAAAAACATTTTTAAGTAGTCTAAGTTTCAAAACAACTCCCTAACTCCCCCCCCCCGAAGATCACAGTATCGGAACTCCTCCCTCCTCCCTCCTCTCCCTCCTCTCCCTCCTCCTCCTCTCTCTCTCTCTCTCTCTCTCTCTCTCTCTCTCTCTCTCTTTACAAATCAAGCACTGTATACCAGTATACAATGAACAGCCAAAACATTATGATCACTGCCCACTGCGAGATTAAATGCCACCTGATAGCATAGCGAGAGTGTGGCACAGTAAGGAGAGTATACAGGGGGTATCATAATTAATGGCATAAACCCATACAATTGAAAGTGCACAATACTAGAAGCAAAAAAGTCTCAGTAAACATAGGGTTGAAAATGCATACCTTAAGAGCTACAAGCAATTTTTCATCTTCGATATTGTGAAACAAATCTCTTCTACAGCAAGTTCTTTGCTTTCCATATTTTGAGAAGTGGTAACATGGACCACAATAAGAAAAAAATGTCCAGCAAACATGTGTTCTAAAACACATACCTTAAAAGTTACAAGCAGTTGATCATTAGAAGAGCTTCATTTCAAAGTAGCAAAGATTAACAAGTGCTCATGGGTCTTAAGGAATGCATTTTAGAGAACATGTTTACTGGACTTCTTTTTCTTATTTTGATCCATACTATGAGTTCCCAAAATATGGAAAGCAAAGAACTTGCAGTAGAAGAGATTTGTTTCACAGTATTGAAGATGAAAAATTGCTTGTGGCTCTTAAGGTATGCATTTTCGACCCTATGTTTACTGAGGCGTCTTTGCTTCTAGTATCGTGTACTTTCAACTGTATTATTTTATGCCATTAATTATGATACGCCCTGTGTTAGCGGGAGCAAAGACCAATGGGAATCATTCTAGCAACAACAAGGGAAGCAAATAGGCGAATTTACTGACATAAGCGATTTTAACAAAGAGCAGAGTGTTACAGCCCAGACCCGGAAACCATCATCTCTGAAAGGGTGAAACTAGTCAACTGTTTGTATACTGATATCATGAATATCTATGGCAAGTGGTTGAAGGACAGTGAAACCACGAGAAAGAAACAAGGTGCTGAACGTCCAGTTTCATCACAGAATGTGGACGTCAGAGGTTTACCTTATCTGAAAAGCAGGAGGGGCGGCAATCTGCAGCAGATCTGATGAAAGATTACAGTGCTGGTGCAGGCATAAATGTTTCTGAGCACACTGTTCAGCACATACTGTTGAACATTGTGCTCCATAGCAGACGACTCCTACATGTTCACATGCTGACCCAACAACTACTCAATTATGACTATAGTGGGCACAGGATCATCGAGATTCAACTGTGGATCAATGGAAATGTGTCATCTAGCCAGATGAATCACGTCTCCTGTTGCAACAGGTTGACAGATGTGTCCAGATATTCAGTCATCCAGGCAAACAGCTGTTTGAAAGATGCACTTCCCCATGGATGCAGGCCATTAGGGACAGTATTATGCTGTTGAGGACATTCGCGTGGTCTTCAAAGGGTACTGCGGTAGTAATTGAAGGCACCATGACAGCTGTGGAGCACATTAACATTACAGCTGACCAGCTGCATCCCTTCTTGTTTGAAGCCCTCCCCCATTGGCAATGGCACCTTCCAGCAGGATAACTGTCAATATCACACAATGCCAGAATCATGCTACAGTGGTTTGACGAGTATTACAATGAATTCATGTTGGCATCTTTGCTACAAATTTTGCCAAATTTGAACTTATTTGGGATGCTTCGCGGCCCAACTACACACCCACAAACAACCTGTCCTTAATTTACTGGTACTGTGCGACCTGTGCATAGACATCTGGTACCACATGCCTTCAGATACCTGCTAAGGACTTGTCAAACATAAATTACACAGAGTGGCTGCTGTATTGCATTCCTAGGCTAGACCAGCACACGATTATGCAGGTGGTCACATAATGTTTTGTGTCATCAGTGTATATAGATGTAAAAATGCTGAAAAGAACTGTTTCACAAACAAATTCATATATAAAGAAGAAAATTATATTTTAAAACTTTTCCACCTTGCATATAACTTTGTATTCCTGGACATCTTAATCCAAAAAGGCATTCAGTAAGAACCAATGCATCGGGAGGCATACCAACATGAATTAGGACAGTCAATGATCTTTGGCAGCCCAGTAGCTTGGCCAACGCCTGGGATTAATAGGCATACTTTCCCAAGGAGGAGACTTGGCACTCTCAGCATTCCTCCTTACTTTCTTTAATCAGACAGCTATCCTTAGCAGAAATGCTTAAAAGTGATGATGATGGTCTATAATTGACATCACGTGAGAGGATGCAGGGCCCTTTGAGAATCCTGAATAGGTGTTGCAATGTTTTTGATCCACCATGTCACCAGCTGGAGGCGGTACAGGCCTGTAGAAAGAGGATAGCAGTTCCAGTGGCACAGGTGACTGTGCTGAAGTAGTTGCCACACCTTACTAATGTAATGTGACAGAGAGGGAGCAAAGATGACCAGAGAGGTACGCAACTACCATGTCACTCCTCAAAGGGCCCAAAATGGAAAGTCGCCAATCAGGAGATGACAAAAAGTGAAAGGATCACCGGAAAGTGGCCACTGTCACAAATTCATTAACCCATGACTAGTGTAGCAAAGCCGTGAGAGTGGGGAAAGAGACAGTAGAGTTACCTGCCATCAGCAGCACTAAAGTGGTTGGTTGGTTGACTGGGACGAAAGGGGACTAAACAGCTTGGTCATAAGTCCCACAATCAAGAGTTCATTTATCCAGTAGTAGTGATCTCCACTAAGAATATGATAGGATGAAGAAAGAAAGTAGTAAGAGCAAGGCACTGAAAGGACTATTGATGCCAGAGCTGAAAAACATATTATGGACTGGATTGGTATGTAAGTTATAGCAGATGAGACTCCAACAGAGCTCAGTTATAGTGAGAGAAATCGCACCAGCATCTGACACCTGCCAACCCAATGGAAATCAAAGACATCTACAGAGTAAAGAATGTCTTCTGGCCTCGAGATCCAGAAAAATAAGGGGAAAAGGCTAAAAATCAAATGGACATAAGTTGGACTGTGAATAATAATAATAATAATAATAATAAAACAAGACGAGTTAATGTAACATGTGGTTTTCTCAAGGCTCTGCATGTGGAGGGAGCAGGTCCTCCAACAGCTGTCTTACCCATGATCCATCAGAGACAAAGCATTAAAAAGGAGGAAAACATCCACCATTCAGTGTTGCCCTTAAAGCAAAAAACAGTGTGCAACAGAAACAGCAAACTGCATCTTAAGGCAATTAAAGCAAAGGAAGGTGATGACGATGATATGATGGGAATGTAGGCTCTCTCTGAGAATTTCGATGATGCAAGTCCTTTGAGATTATCAGCATAGTCAAGGCGTCATTCTGCGGCAACGTTTTGACAAGTTTCCTACTCATCATCTTCAGGTGAAGTGTGGTGCTCATGTACAGTTTGCATCTTTATATCTGCTGGACCGCAGGCTCATCATGTGCCTCTGGAAGGGGCGTCATGGACGGCGGTGGTGGTGGGGGTAGAATCATGGAAGGTATTCATCTGGCACAACACCTCTGCCTGTACAAAATCAAACACATGACCTTCGTTGAGCTGTGCTCTACCACTGCTGATTTGCCCGTTTGGCTGAGACAAATTCTTCTCACATGTACTGAGTGGCGCTGTGAAATACATCACTGTGTCTGGCCAGTATTACGTGTGCCATGGTGCTGTAGACTGTAGGTGACTATAATCATAGTTCATCTTTCATTGAGCAAAGCATATTTTTGATTTTAGCAACAAATGGAAAACTGTTTTAATGTTCTTTTTTTTTTATCTCAGCAATCTTGGCTGTGGGTGGCCATGCACACAATTAGAATACCAGGCACTTTATGTCTTCTTCCAGATTGTCTTCTTTCTTCTTCTTGCTAAGCTGGAGTGTGCATCTTAACTATGACTCTGAATAGCCATACTTGAGAAATGTGGCCCTCAGGTGCTGCAACACATTGGATAGACTCTCCTTTTCAGATATGTCACTTTCTCTGAGCACCAGGGTGTTGAGCACAGGTGTGTATGTGCTGAATGATGACAGCTACTGACATTTAAGTATAAGTCCGTGTGTGTCTTCTTTTCTATAGACAGAATGTTCCAGCATGTCATCAGTTTTCTTCCTTACCTCCTTACCAGGATATTCAGAAAAGGCACGTACCCATTTTCTTCTACCTCCAGGTGAACTTTATACTGTTGTGTGTCCTATTATAATGGCCCAGAAATTCCTTCAGGTATTCTTCACCATGTGGTTTCATACACAAATGTGTCATTAAAGTATTGGTAGAAAGATGCATTGTTTCGAGAGTCGTTTTCTCAAAGTGTCCCGTACATAGGTTTGCAAAACCTTTTGCAACGGGGGGATACCAAAGCATCCTTGTCTAACTGCTGGCAGAACCTTCCACCACACTGGAAATAGGTGGTAGTGAACACATGGTGGAACAGTTCTAGTGTGTCTTTGTTGAAGTGGCTTCCTAATAATGTCAAGGAGCACTCTACAAGTACCCATGTGAAGAGAGATGTGACGCTGAAACCAACCAGATCACCCTCGTCCAGAAGCACCTTCACAAACACAGTTGAGTTTTGACATGGTGCATACAGCGACCATCAAGAGGCTTTAGTAGCTGCACCAGGTGTTTCGCTATTCCATATGTTGATGAATTTATCGTGTTCACTATTCGACATGTGGAACTACCTTCTTGTGTATCTTTGGGAGACCATATAGCCGTAGTGGTATTGGTGCTCCGGTGTACAGCCTTCTGCCCATATCCTTGGCCATTCCTGACTTGTTTAGGAGTGATATGGTCATCTAGTCACAGCTGCTGTAGGATCCTTTCATACTAGTTGGTAAGCTAGGTCTTATAAGAGCTTCTCAATCTTCTGCTGATCTAATAGCGCTGTTGAACTGCAACTATCAGCTGCTAGTATGACTAGGTCTTCATCATCTTAAATGTTGCATACTGCCCTGCGTCCTGCTGAGGAGATGTTAGCTTCAGCAGTTTTGCTTTGTCAAAGACACTCCAGATCTCCCTTCTCATCTATTCAGCAGTATCAGAGGGAAGCCCCCGAATGGCTTGCTTGACATAACTAATTATCTCCTGTTTGGGTAATCTGTGTGGAACCGGTGCAAAATTTAATCACTTGGACAGCATGAATGTTGTTGTTGCCTTGTCCAGTTCCTTTCCAGCCAAACTGGTGATGTTCCTCAAATCTTTAATGTCAATGTTCTGCATGTGACCCTGCAAGTCCGTGGTATTTGCTTTGTTTCACCAACTTGCAAAATATGAAGGTGTTACCATGTACTCACTCCCATGTGCAGGGCGAGACACTGAACGCTAGTTGCAGGTGGCATGTGAGTAGAGTACATTCAACTTTGTCTAGTTCTGATCTTATGAAGCACATGTGCTCCTGCACCAGGGCTGAACTCTCATGCTTTAAAATGAATTTTTGTCCTTGTTGTGTTAATGGGGTACTGCAGGTGAGCAAACTAATAGCATTGTGTCCTTGTCCCGGCATCTTAATTTGAAGTTTCTGCAGCATCTTGAAGCTGCGCTGAGTCTCCTCCCCTGAAGAGGTGTGCTATATGAGAAAGCAGGCCTTCTTGGCAAATTTCAAAGATGAATTCTTCTCAGGTTATCAGCCAAGTCAAGGCTTTGTTATGCAGCAACATTTTGACAAGTTTCCTACTTGTCATCTTCAGGCGAAGTGTAAGTTTCATGTTCACTTCATATCTTTAGAGCCACTGGACTGCAGGTTCCTCTGCCTTGTCTGCAATTGCTGGGCTAGTCACTTGCCTCAGGAAAGGGTGTTGTGGATTGTGGTGAGGGGAATTTAGGACAGTGGTAATGGGGACTCCCAGTATGTTGTAGGGTCCTGGTGCTGCCTGTCTATTCCATCTGCTGCCTTGACTGCTTTCACATCAGAGCACTCTTGATGTATTCTTGCTAAATATAAATCTGCAGTGACAGAGCACAACTTCAACAAAGGTCATTGAACAAATAGAGGTGTTGTGCTGGGTGAAAAGGTTCAGGGACTTTTATCATCAAAGAGGCAATGGAGATACGGGTCCATAATGATACTGTCAACCAGAATAGTGGTTTCCAACTGGGATCTGCATGGGACGTAGTGCCGGCAAGAATACATCAAGAGCACTCTGATGTGAAAGTGGCAAACATAGTGGATAAAATAGACAGGCACCAATGCCAGAACCCTACTACAGATTAGAAGTTCTCCCCACCACGGTATGCAACACCCCTTCCTGAGGTGCACGACTGGCCCAGCCATCACAGACGAGGCAGAGGAGCCTTTAGTCCAGCGGCTATAAAGATATGAACTGGATATGAACACAACACTTCACCTGAAGAAACTTGTCAAAACAGTGCTTCAGAATGATGCCTTGACTTGGATGATAACCAAAGAAGACTTCGTTGAGAATAATGATGATTTTGGATGCAGGATACTCAACATAATGGTCATCAGCATCATGATTAAGTCAGCATGCCATTCTCATGCGTGGGCAAGGATCAAAGGGATGTGAGATGGGAGATTGGGTGGGGGTGGGGGTGGGGGTGGGGGTGGGGGTGGGGGTGGGGGGGAGGCTGTTCCCATATGCACAGCAGTTTATAATGCATTAAAGTCAGCATCCCCTCCCCAGCATGGATGAGGCCCGACGGTTTACAAAATTTCAGAACCGGTGTAACACTGGTGTCAATGTCTGTGAGGATGGTGGGCTGATCTCCAGCCAAATCGAGAGCTGCCCTGATGTCAGTATACAACATAGTTAGTATATAACACACACATAGCCAAAATATACTGAACTGAAAGTTGCACATTACAAATGTCAGAGTGATGGGCCCTGCTGCAGAGGCAAAAACCAAATTTTACAGGGGTATGTAATATATGCAGTATCCTGAGCAGCACTTTCTTCCATCAGAGAAGTTGGCACAAAGTCTGTGGTTGGTTTGAGTAACTGCAGTTCGTTTTTTGCCACCTCCAACCATTCAACTTCCCACTGAGATGCATGATTCATCTAAGAGATAATGAGAACAGAGCATGCAAGGGGATGACACATCAACGTACATCACTGTCCCCACACACTTCTTTGGCTGCTTTGTTGGCTATGTCACAACACGACACCCAGTCTACAAGCAGAGAAAATCTCCAACTTGGCCGGGAATTCAACCCAGGCCCACTGCATGGGAGGCAAGCACATTACCATTCAGTTAAGCAGGAGTACAACATGAGAGGCAAGCAGGCAGACAACATGAGAGGCAAGGGAGTCACAAAGGATGATTATTGTGGAGGGCTGTCAGAAGGGGGTTCCACTGGGATATGAGTAACTGTCTGCTAACCTCCTCAAATACAATGTGGGTGTAGCTCATTACGTAAAATAAAAACATCGGACAGTCTGGTATGACTGACGCAGAGGTGACAGATGATGGTGGATTCCTTCTGAGAAGAATGGGACGAGGAGAGCCATGCAGCAGTAGTCTCCTTGACAGAGCAAAGTTTATTAGAGAGGGCAGTAGCCCACCAGATGTTCTGTCTCCAAGTGCATAGATGTCTTATTTGCAGCCACACATATACATCTAGTATCATCAAAGCGAATGGGGGACAAGTAATCCATTCTCAAGCCAAACAGTCTGCAAGTTCAATCCTTGGGATACTCACAAGACCTAGAGAAAGACAACTGAGCAGGCCATATGACTAATTGAGAGAAGATTATAACTGACAGATATCACAGGGTGACAATAGTAACATACATTGATGGCTTGGAGACTGCTCATTGAGTAACTGTAAATTAAAATCAGTCAAGAGAGGCTTCTCCAATAAAATGTAGGGCTCTGCTAATTGCTATCAACTTAGTGTAAAAACACTACATGTTCCTGGCAACGAATGGTGTTACAGACCAGCAGTAGATGTAAAATCATATCCAGTTTTAGAGTCATCAGTGTGAAAGACGGCATCCTGAAAAAGTGAAAGAAACAGACACCAAAAGATCATGGGGGTGACAGACTTTAGGAGCCTGAAATAGATTGATCTAATTCGTGGCCTGGGCCGAGACTGGGGAAAGGGTGGGGGACATGGGAATTATATTCTGAGGAGGAGGTCCAGTTGGATGCTGTGAGGTGTATTGCAACTGGTAATCCCAACTGAGGGAAGGTGTCAATGGGTTGATGCCCCTAATACGTAAAAAGGATAATATATGTCTACAGGACTACTTTAGAAGGCACCAGTGGCCAGTTGAGCTCCATTACAATGAACAGTGTCTAACAACTGCAAAGCTGAAGGTGCCACTGAGCCATAAACCTGGCAACCATAGTCCAACCAGGATTGGACCAGAGTCCAGCAAATACAGAAAAAAGTAGTGCAATCCATATCACAAGAAATGTGGGCAACAAAGCAGAAAATGTGAGGCTTTCATATACTGCTAGCCTTTAGTTGATGAATACGGGACAGTCAAGTCAGCTTTTTGTCAATGAGGAGTCCCAAAAATCAAGATTGTGCCACAATGTCCAAGTGCTGGGTGCCTACGAAGAGGAGGGTCAGGAGGTACCATGGTATGATGACAGAAATGAATGACCCATATTTTTTTTGCAGGACAGGATTGGAAACCACGGAAAAGCATCCACGCAGAGGCCCTTTAGATGCTGCCTTGGAGTTGCATTCAGCATGGCTACCGACTGGCAAATACAAAAGTCACTGACATACAGTGCAAAGGTGCCCATCGGTTCAACAGAGGTCATTAGCCCATTGTTGATGGAAAGAGCGCAAAGCCCTGAGGAAAGCCATTATCTTGGGTCTGTGGAGAGCAGAGTGTAGCACCAAACTCCAACCCGGAACAATTGATGGAATAAAAGCTGATGAATAAAAATTGGTAGTCTCTCATATGTCCCATTAATGGGGGGTAAGTAAAATGTGATGGCGCCAGGTGGAGAACGTCTTAAGTAGGTTAAAAAATATTGCAAAGAGGTGTTTTAAATTAGAAAAAGCCTGTCAGTTCGAGAAACTAGAATAATCGGCAGGCAGCCATCCTTTCAAGTAGTTTGCAGGGCATGTTGGCCAGGATGCAACTGTCGGTGGATGTTGGCTTGAGGATAGGAATGATGATACTATCTTGCCACTGCAAAACGAAGATACCACCACACCAAATATGGTTAAAGATCCTGATGAGACAGAGCTAATAGGTGACATTCAGATGCACTATTTGACTGTGAATAGAATCATGGCCTCAGATTGTGTCCTGAGATGAGGCAAGAGCCTGATGCAGTTCCCAGTCAGTGAAAGATTCATTATACAATTTGGCATGGCGATGGTGAAGGAGGGGAGTTATGATCAGCACTGGACAGTAATGGGGGAGGAGAGAGGTGGGGGCAACTGTAAGCTACTAATCTCCCTTTCACAATAGTAGTTCTGGTTGCACAGGTGAAGTCTTCCACAAACTTGTAAATGTAATCTGCAAGAGTTGGAGAAGGTATCAGCAGGGGCGTAAGGCTGCCAGTTGGCTCTTCGAAACAACCAACATGATTATCAGTCCATCAGGTGGTTGTAAGGAAGTATCGGCATCACAGGAAAGTGGTCAGTGGTACAAATATTGTCATGTAGTGACAAATGTAGTAAAGAAACAACATGTAATGATTTTGTTAAGAAGGCATCAGTCTTTGTGCAGCTGCACATGCTGCAGCATTGGTTGGTCATTAAGGGGAGACAAACCAAAAGTGAAAAGAAGCCAGTCAATCAGAAGGCCTCTATCACCCAAAATTGTACTTCCCCCAGGAGGTGGCACACACCAAAATCCTGGGAAAGTTGTTGCATTAAGATCGTCATTTCAAGGTAAGTAAATGCTCAGCCCAGAAGTAAATAAATGTTGCAAACTGTGACCACAGGGGCAGTTTTCACTTGCACTGATATTATTTTTAAAGTGGTATTGGATGGAGGGGGGCGCACTCATTCAGACCCATCCAGATGATCTCTCAGCGCCAGTACAGTTCTGACAGGCTATTCAGTACCCTCAAAGAGTTCAGGAATAGTTACCTATGAAATGTACATCTTCGAGAGCAACACAGATCGCCAACCATGAGAAAACTGTTATTATTCTGGAAGGCGACACTAATATCCATGCAGTTCCATTGGATAATCATGTACAGGGAGACTGGGTAAACCATGAAGGCATCGGGAGGACAGGCCATGCCCCAAGATCACTGTCTGTCACCAGTACGGTTGCAACAACATGGTAAATATTGGTTCAGAATACGATGGTTTGGAGAAATCTAGTGCTCTTGGGGGTCACCAAATTAGCCTTCTACTGAACGTTTTCTTTTTCTCTTTCACAACTTTTGGCAGCTGAGACTCTTGTGAGGCCTTATTTGCCATGGGCATATGAACGGAAGAAGAGCAGGCAGTCCTGGGATCCATTTCACTCAGCTCCTTCAGCCAATGGCTGATGTCAGATTGCTTATCTGTGGATTTCTGGAAGAAGTTTCCCCGAAAGAGAGCCCTGTAACTGGCAGGTGCTGGAGGAGGATGCTCCTTCTTCAGCTGGATGCGAGGATTGGTTCTCAAAGATGGTAGTGCTGGAACCACAAGATTTGGGGTCTACCTTCCCATGGTCAAGTCTGTTTGGGTGACTACCCGAGATCAATGTCGAGGGAGTAAATATGCCAGGTACTGCTGACAACCTGACCATAGCAGTGGCAAAAGTCAATATCATTGAGGCTGGATAAAATTATTATATAAGGGGCATACAAATGAGAACAAGACAGATGGGAAAAAATTTGGACAGGAGTGACTCTAGCACAGGGGGTTCCATACAAACCTAATTATGTAGGTAGACAGTTAATCAATTCCGGAAATTGATAATCTTGACAATTTTTGCCTGTTATCGACGCATACTGGCAAAATATTGATCCCAGGGAGTCTGAGACTTTAAAGAACGTTTTAATTTCGAAGTATGAAGGCGGACAACAAATGACAAAAGAAATATTATTTTTGTGAGATTCAATTACAAATAAGCAATTTCTTGATTTTCTTTCCTTTACTTGCACTGGGAAACCTCAGTTCTTACCAAATTTCATGATCCTATGTGAATGGAAAGTACCCTATAGGTCCTAATGAGTGAACATACAAATATCAAAATACATGGAATAAATGGCCGTATCTTTTGATTCCACTGGCTTATAAGCTTCAGTTTTTTTTTTCACTGCCAACGGACCGTAAACCTCTGTAACTGACATAAATGTCAATTTGATACATTTACTCGCTTCTGAAAAAAAAATATTTTCAACAATCAATCAATCAGACAGACATACAACAAAGTGATCCTATAAGGGTTCTGTTTTTCACCAATTGAGGAACAGAACCCTAAAGAAATTGAGTCAAGTACCCTCAAAAAGAAAGTGAAATGTTCATTATTTCAAAAGTATGTGCCATAACTGTCATCCCACAGTGATCGAGATAGTCAATGCCTTCATGAAAAAATGTGTGCTTTTGCCTATGGAACCATGATTGTACTCAGGCATGCACCTCTCCACTGAAGCAAAGCTAAAGCCTCCCATGTCTCTCTTTAGCGCTCCAAAAATATGGAGTCTGACCCATTCTCTAATACGGATCTCAAGCATGGATTATGTCATCTAACCAAACAAAACCAATTCTATCTGCTGACTGGAGGATGCTTCAAATAGCTGGAGATCTATGCTATGACTTCCCAACAACTTTGTTTTATGACACACTTCAAGCCAAGAGCATGCTAGACAGAATAAAACAACAAATCACCAGACTCTTACATGGGGAGAGATCGGGACTGTATGGAAAATGTGTGGGCAGGCTCACATGTCGCCAAGGTTGTTTAGGCTATGCTGCAGAAGTATCACTGAGAAGCCCTTACACACCCTCCGAAGGTGTTCGATCTCTCCCCATGCAATTTCCATATTTTTGTACATCTGAAGAAAGACATTTGTGGCCATCGATTTGTTTCAGGTGAAAAGGTTCATTCCTGGGTGCAATCGTGGATCTGTAAGCAAACGCAAAATTTCTCCATGAAGGCATAGTGGGGTAAATATATTAACAGTTAAGGACATTACTTCAGAAATAATAAACAGTTCACTTGATTTTTTTCCCCCATCTGTCTCATTTTTACTTGACTACCCCTCAAATTTTTTCCAAGCTTCAAAGTATGAGAGGCAATCTGTGAACATCAGCTCCTGGATTTTGCATTTCTTAATTAGGGTAGCTTATTTGGAGGTTGGTGAGGGTGGTCATTCCCACAGTTGACACACACAGGTGGTAGGGTACACGGTGAATTTTCGTGAAGTGGCCTGCCAGAGTTCCTATACAAATCACATGTGTGTACACTGTGATTATATACCTTGTCTTTCCAAAATGCTTTGAGACTGGATTAATAGTAATAAAAAAACAACTGTTAATATTGTGGTTTTAATGTTTCAGATATTCTATGTAGTCTCCCCCAACTTGAATACAAACCACAGAACTTTTATATAACTGTATGTAACTGTCAGAAAAGTTCTCCTTTGGGATGCTGTTTAACTCGCATGTTACACTGCACCTTCTTCAGTCTTGCCAAACACTAAGGGACCCAGTATGCATTTTTTTCCCCCTATTGATAACAACAAGTCTTGTCACCCATGATGATCTTTTCCAGAAAGCAACTGTCCATGTTTAATTGTAATCAAATTGCAGTACACACTCATGTGCTATTGGTTTTGTTCAAGAGTCAAGATGTGTGTGACTAACTTTGCACACATTTTTCTCTCTTACAAAACATTCTGTAGAATGTCTCAAACACTTGATTTAGGGACACATTCAGTTCTTTGCTCCACTGCAATTTGTGACCACATAATGTCGACACACTATGGCTGCACATCCTATACTTAACACTGCCTGCTCATAAATGACTTGTCAAATGCACATTTGTTGTTTACAATTGTTAGTTCGCACGACCTCTGTAGTTACTGCTGTGATGATGTCGCTTATACACTTGGGATAAAATTAGCCTGGAACTTTTGGACAGAAAGTGCATGCCCAAAATGCTGGCATTTAGAGCTCCCAACCGAGAGTGGGAAATATGACTTCACATCACAGTGGTAAACCATGTCTTACATCTTTTCTGAAAGGGAATCTCCCTCAAAAGCAAGGATGAATGTGCTGGAGTCACTCTTGTTGTCTGGCGTGTCTTGACACACAATATGTATAAAGAGGATCCCTGCATCTCCAAGTGTTCATACAACTAATCCATCTGCAGTATTAGGTCCCACTGAAAAACTAATACCTGTACTATGTCTGGGTTCTTATGGGGTATTGTGGTAGCAGGTACATCACGAAATTATATACAATAGAGCAATGCCTAGAACTTGGCTTAAGATGGAACCATTTCTTTATGTACTCAGGGATGAAAGCCTGCCAAATATATTTTCCACTGAGAGAAAGGGCTCTCTATCTGTCAGGAACAAAACCAGGAAACGAGGAAAGTAAATTTTTGCAAATCACTTGGTTTTGATTTCTTTTCATAGTGTGGCCAAGGAAGGAAAGTTCATAGGATCCTAATAACCTGCATTGAATTGTGATCTGTCTAAAGAGACTGACAACCCCTTGTGGCCACTGCCCAATAATTCTAGTCATATTACACACCGTGTTGTTGCCAAGTCAAACAAAGCCTCTCCCTACGAGTGCCACCCAGCCAAAGCCAAGACCACATGGCACGATGGCCTGTGTCCAGAGTCACAGTACCCCTAAATAGACAGGCACCTACTCCATGGCATACAGCATACACAGATGAGTTGACAGCTCAGGCACCAATAGTGTGAACCCTGCATGGTCAGGGGGACTACTGCCATATGGGTAACTGATCCCACTCCCCCTCCCCCCTCCATGGCCTGGCTACCATGCTGGGTGCTGTTCAACCTTCCCCACATATCCTGTAAAAGGATTTTGAAAAGGTAGAGGTTAAACCCAGATGTGAGGAGCACACATAAGTTAAAAAAATACATTATAAAATAAAGGGGACAAAGTAGAAAAGTCTGTAACTGATATCCTAAGAGTGGGATAAGTCGTCAGCTGGGAATCCATCCTGGAGATTAAGTCTGAGAAAAGACACCATCAGAGAGTAAAATTGCAGCACAGGAAAATCAGGAGTAGTGCAATGGCTTGGTGGCCCACGCTCTTCATATGCATTCTCAAAAAAAGCCTTGAGAGCCTCCTGGAGGGGAGAGAGGCAGAGGGTGATCATTCAGTGTGTGGAATGAACTGATATGTTTCTCTGCTCTTCCTGGAACAACAATACTCAGAACTATATGGGTAAGCGTAAGGGTACTACACTGATGAGAGGTATTCCTACACTGAATCGTATTGAATTCCAGTGTATGGCAGTCTATCTCCTGCCTCCCTTACTATGAAATTCATGTGGTAATTACAGTTCTTGTGATCATCATGAGCCACTGGTGGATTCTTCATAGTGGGATATATAATGTGTAAGTAATGTCTGCGATCTTTTTGTTGGTCTTTTTCAGTTGCAGATGCTGTTAATGTATTTTGTTTTCAATATGCCATTTCATTCTGGTGGATGGCGGCTTAAGTCATGTTGTTTACTAGTCTAGTGAAGATGGTGATATGTTGAGGGGTGACAGGAGGGGGAGGTTTTGATGGTTTGCAATGGATTATGTAGTATACTAGACACAAAAAGTTAGTCCCGTAAGTCTGGTAAGTTTCCATGAAAGAATGGAACATTTTTGTTGTGCCTTCATTGTTGCCAAGCTTGAATATTCCATGAAAGAAATTCAACGATGTACAGCATCCAGTTCTTTACTGACAACCTTCTGAATTGGTCAGCCTGTTGACTGTGACTACAACTGCAAAAATTGAGTTTTGTGCCATTATTAAACATTCTCATTTGCAGCATTGGACTACTGCACAAATCAAAATAGAACTGGATGAAGTTCACGTGGACTCTGCTCCATCATTGAAGACCATCTACTTTTCGATTAAAGAATTTAAACATGGTCAGATAAGCACCAAAGAAAAAGTGTTCTCTGGCTGTCCAATTGAGGTCACTGCAAGGAAAACCATTCACAAAATCGGTGATACAGTAATGCAAGATGGCCAAATAAAAATTCCTGGTATTGGTGAGACTGTAAGCATCTCAATTGAGCGAGTGCATAATATCCTGCACAGAGAATTAGCTATGAAGAATCTGTGTGCGAGGTGTGTGCCACAACTGCTCACAGTCAAATAAAAATGCATCTGGTGTCTGGTGATGTTTTATGGCAACTTGCAAGGCTTTTTGTGCCAATTTGTGACTGCTGATGAAACCAGAATCCATAATTATACACCAGCATCAAAACAGCAGTCAAAACAATGGACAAATGCTGCTGAAAGTGCACCAAAAGTAGGGAAAAAGCATTTGACAGCTCGTACAGTTAGGTCCAATGTTTTTTGGGCTTCACAAGGGCCAACTCTCATAGATTACCTGAAAAATAATAACAATAACAATAATAATAATAATAATAATAATAATAATAAATAAGTAAATAAAATGAGAATGGAGAACTGTAACTGGACCCTATTATGCTTCACTGCTGCATTGTTTGAAAATTGCATTGGCCGAAACAAGACCAACGTTGGCAAGCAAAAAAGTACTCTTTCACCAGAATAATTCACCATCCCACACATCAGCGACAACAGTGGTGACTGTGCACGAACTGGGCCTTCAGTTGGCTCCTCAGCCACACTATTAACTTCATTTGGACCCAAGTGACTTCTTCATGTTCCCTAACTTGAAACTTTTGGCTTGCTGGAAAGAAATTTTTATCAAATGAGGAGGTGATAGTTGCGGTCTACGAGTATCTTGCACTGTTCAACAGTACCTGTTTCTCTGATGGGATTAAAAAGCTGAGAAATCACCGAATAAAATGTGTATCCCTCAAACAAGACTATGTCAAGAAGTAAGGTAGGTTTGTTAAGAAACAAACATTATTTTCTTGCTGTTTTCCAGACTTACCAAGCCACTGCCGAATGTATTTATAATGGTGTTGATGACACTGTTATAGGTCAAGATACTACTGTTTTGAAACTTCCTGGCAGATTAAAACTGTGTGCCCGACCGAGACTCGAACTCGGGACCTTTGCCTTTCGCGGGCAAGTGCTCTACCAACTGAGCTACCGAAGCACGACTCACGCCCGGTACTCACAGCTTTACTTCTGCCAGTACCTCGTCTCCTACCTTCCAAACTTTACAGAAGCTCTCCTGCGAACCTTGCAGAACTAGCACTCCTGAAAGAAAGGATATTGCGGAGACATGGCTTAGCCACAGCCTGGGGGTTGTTTCCAGAATGAGATTTTCACTCTGCAGCGGAAACAACCCCCAGGCTGTGGCTAAGCCATGTCTCCGCAATATCCTTTCTTTCAGGAGTGCTAGTTCTGCAAGGTTCGCAGGAGAGCTTCTGTAAAGTTTGGAAGGTAGGAGACGAGGTACTGGCAGAAGTAAAGCTGTGAGTACCGGGCGTGAGTCGTGCTTCGGTAGCTCAGTTGGTAGAGCACTTGCCCGCGAAAGGCAAAGGTCCCGAGTTCGAGTCTCGGTCGGGCACACAGTTTTAATCTGCCAGGAAGTTTCATATCAGCGCACACTCCGCTGCAGAGTGAAAATCTCATTCTGGATACTACTGTTTTACTTTGACCAATGACATTCATGTCATCACTATTTTTTCACAACTTGAACATTAGAATACTTTCATATCAAGGTTAGGTTGGAAGGTTACAGTCTGGTATCGAGTTAGCAAAGCAAACAAATGGGTCAGAATATACTAGTCCTTTCCCCACCTCTGTGTCCAACACATCCTCCCATCTCGATATATCTCCTCCTCCCTACCTTCTCTGTCTCTTCATCTTGTCCACCCCCTCTCTTTCTCCAGTTCATTTACCCAATATCTCTGACAATATCTTCCGTCCCCTCTCTCTTTTCATCTCTGCCACCTCCTCCTCCTTTTCCATCTGCCCATTAACCATCTACACGCCCACCTTCCTCATGAATCTTCCTCTCCTCCTCTCTCCATCCATTTCCTCACCCCCATCACTCTGTTCATACCCTCCTCTATTCATCTCAACCTGTCCCCAGCAATGCTCATTGGCACATGTAGCTCCTGCAGTACAATTCAATAAAGCAGACCAGTACCACTCCCACAACATGCCTGTCATTCAGGGCAGTCTACATAGCAGGGGCTTGCAAATCATTTATTTGCCCCTGATGTACAGGCCTCCATGCAAAGCAGGGTCGCACAACTCCAACACAACAATCCTGTCATACTGGCAGCCTACATGTCAGGGTCTGGAAAACTGTTCCTTGCCTGGCATGTCAGCTCCACTACAAATCAGGTTGATATAGCAGGCCGATACTGCTCCCATAGCACACACCTGTTATGCAGGACAGCCTATACACCAGGCTGATAAAAAACATGTTTTTGCCCATACATCCGCTCCTGTTGGAACTAGGAGATGATGAACTCCACAGCACTGATACTCATGAGGCCTGCTGTTTCTGTACCAAATTTGAATGATATTGAGCCGAGAATTTGGGAGGAGATCCCAGACACACAATTTGTATTATATATGTAACAGATTGTGCACTCTAAAGTTATATTTAAATCCCTGAAGAATGCTCCTATTTTTTCCATTGTGATATGAATTTTCAAGTTCTTAATGTGTTTGAATGTATTAATAACAAGAATGTCCCAACTCAAATCCTCATATTCCTGTGGGCGACTAGTTAGTTTGTCTGTTTAATTTTGCTAATGTTTTCATGTTGTTATATCATCATTTCTTGATGCTCGTACCTCTGCCATGTTAATGACCTCATCAGAGCATTTGCTTGGTAATGCATTGTTAACTAATCCCATAATTTCACCTTAATATGCTCTAAATAAATAGCCTTACATATTTTAATGTTTGTGTCCGATTCTAGTGAGGTCTAATGTAAGAGTATTTGTCATTTCACTGTTTTATATGCATGACATTAGCATATGTTTGTCTGTATTGTGAATAGCCGTACCCCATCTCCAGGTCTCCAAATTTTCTGATGATTTGACATACACATATAGGTTATGAAACTGAATTTGTCAATGAACAAACTCAAAGAGAGATGAACATTAACAACCAGGTCATTCTGAATTACAGTTAATAACAATGTGCTTTTCACATTTCTTTGTGGCTTATCCAACTCAACATTCTTTCTGAGATTGTCACCCGCTGAGAATAACATATGGGATTGGTTAGAAACAAATCACAACTTACTTTTTGTAATCATGTATTTTGTTTACTAGGCAGCATGGTGGTACTACCTCCAGATATTATGATGCAAAGCAATAACTTTGGATCCATCATCTGTGGGCATCAGATGAATGAAAATTGTACACTGGTTTTAACATGATTGGTGCTTATGGAATCAGTGTTTATTCCTTGAAAGGACAATACAGTTCGCTATGTTGCTCAAGAGATATCTTACAAACTGCTGCTACAAAAGGCACCAGGTCTCTTGCATAGCTGATACAGAATCTAACAGATACCCCATCAATTCCAGTGGATGTCCCTCCCTCAAAAGACTTTAGCCTACATTTTGACTGTGTGAAGACATCTCTACGGGTCTCATCTCATCTTTGTGTGAAGATTGAGATGACAAACAATAGTGCAATGTTCTTAACTACAGCAACTTGAACAGGCCAAATCTAGCATTTCAATCTTCACTTTATAATCTTAGGTTACAGTATCGGTGCAACCAATGAGGAAATGAATTGACTAAATTTATCAACTACCTGATATTATAATCGCCAAACAACTAGAGATTTACCTTTAAACCAGCATATGAGATTTTGCAAAATTTCACTGTATTTAAGCAAACAACAAAGGAAAACACTCCAAGCACACCATACCACGATTCATGGAAATAAACTCTCTATTAACCAAACTAGGGGAAACTGCTAACAGCAGAAAATACCAACACTACTGAGGGAGCGGTGGGAGCGGGGAGAGGATGCAGGTTTTACACATTTCCATTCCAACACATACCTGTTGGCTCCTTTATATATTTCCCTCCGTGGCCTGTCTCTACTACTCTGTTTCCTTAAGCCACCGAAGAGATAACTAAAATTTAGCAGTAAAAGTGAGTTTCAAATTACAAACACTACTTTGTCAACAGTACTTATTTCCCTCTTCGTTTAGTTTCATTACTTTCATGTTCCGTTTTCTTTACAAAATAACAAACTAATGAAGTTTCCATTATTAAACTTTCAGTCATTAGGAATACAATGAAGCACACCGGTAGTTGGGCGTTATAAGCAATCCGTAAACTGTCAGTGAGACCAAACAGGATGGTATTCCTGTCCACAGAGAATACCGATACTTACTTGTTTGACAGCACTATGGGAGTTAAATTCCTCACACACCGACTGCCATGTGTTAGATCGTATTGCAATAGACAAAATATCGAAATTCTCTGGTTCAACCAGGTTAAGATGTTTTCTTAGAATATCAAACAAAATAGAACTTTCTTCTTCAGAAAATGGTGAACAACGTCTTATTACTTTTGCCATGAGCACTCCCTAGTATATCAAGCAATCTAAAACTACTTTTCATTGGCCACTAAATATGTAATTCGAATTAAACAAATGTCTCCTACATCTTAAAAACCTGTCAATGTTATTGACCGTTCTTTGTCTCCCGGTGTAAGATGTCTGTGATTGAGCATTACCAATTTAATTTATGTTTCTAAATGAAGAAAAAAATATGAACCAAGAATTGTCTTACAGTAGTTCCTTTAATAACAACGTGATGTTGACCTACAATAGTCTTTCTTAAGGATTATGTGCATATTTTTTCTTTTTTAATACTGGATACTCGTAAATTTCTTATGTCCCATTTTCAACTGCTAAGTTGGCGAATCTGAACGAATGCGGGAGACGATTAGTGTCGAATTGTGGATTGATCTTGCGAGACCTTTTTTTATTATTATTATTATTTACAAGTTATAGTGCTAATGGCTGCAAAAAAGTAAGGACTGTAGTCACATTTTTTTAGAAACAAGGAAGAAGAGCCGACATACAGTGTGTCATGTTTAATAACCGGGAATTTAAGAGAATAACTGCAATAAGAATACCAACGTTACCATCATTATAAAAATTACAACAGCCATTGTATAATTCGTTGTCTCATTAGTACGTACATATTAAAAGAGTCTTCTGCAGTTTTGAAGTGCAGCGTGTGGTTGTTAACTGATTTTTAAGAATTGCAAGGGCAGTAGCAAAAGCAAAGTGTTTCAACTGTTGCTGTCATTGCAGACCAATATGGATCCCTCTGCTTCTTGAATCACTGAAATTAACGTGCTCGCGAGTAGAACGAAATGGCAACTTCGAAGACATCAAACACCTACAACCGTCAGAATTGGGAGGATGCTGTGAGTACTAAAAAAAGCTGATATGCGGGCTAATGTGTTCTCTTTTAATCTTATTCCAAACATCGCACTGTTGGCTTGCTCATTAGAAAAGTTGTTTAACTGCGCTTGGTGATAAGTGTTCCCTGCGTGACGATGTGCAGCTGAAGCTTCAGGGATGTTTCTGTATCGAAGCGTTTGTTGTGTGAAAAACAGAAACACGGCAAGTAAGTCAGAACTACTGATGGTAGCCCTATATGTTAGATGGTCCCTCGGGGTGGGTGATATTTATAAGTAAACAGCTTTGATAGTGAAAATGGTTGCACAAAAATTGGGAGTTTGCTGTTCAAGTCGTAGTTTATGCTGGAAGTAATTCTGACCCTAAAGTTTCCTTCATCTGTAATAGAACTTTGTTTATGAAAAGTATGTTTTACTAGATACTCAACTTATTTGTCGTTTTATTATAGTTGAAGGGTGTACAGGTTGAAAAACGGAGGAAGACCAAAGGTGGTCTCCAGGAAAATATTCGGCCTACTGTGTGAAACCAATCTTTGGGTTGTGCATCAGTTACAAATAAGTGCATATTGGTGACAGGTTAACTAGCTGAACTCACTGACAGCGTAATTTTGTCAAACAGATTATCCCTATGTAAACAGTAAGATTTCCTAAATGCTTGTAAATAATTTGTTGGTTTTAGATGGACAGTTGAATTTCGACTTTATAACAGGCCTAGGCCTACTATTTGATAGTATGAATTGTCAAGCACTATAATCCTAGTAATTCAGTCCATGTAAGTAATGTTTGATAGTAGACAGCATTAATGTTATGCAAACTTTTTTGGCTTGTGGTTTTCGGTATTCGTTTTTTACTACAGTAAGCTAAAAAGCTACATCCAAACCAGAGCAATGTTTTCTGTAAATGCTGCATTTCTGAATATTGGTGTTATGTTTCAGCTGCCAGGGTAATTCTTATCCTCTGTCCTTTCTTTTGCAATAGCAAGCTTTGTAGACTCAGTTTCTTTTTAATCTACAATAATGCTCTTTTGTACAACTAGAGTTGCACTGGTTGCCCATTCTAGAACCAGTTATTTAAAAAAAAATAATAATTTGTGGTTATCACAGCAAACTGTGCAGTGTGTTGGACCTAGTTGAATACAGGAATGTTTGAATGTATAGCAACTCTGATTAAAACTGCAGTCTTAAAGTATGTAAGGACAAAAGCTGAATAGGTAATTTAGGAGGAAAGGTAGCACCTGATAAGTGTGGTACAATAATTTACACCACTGTAGACTCAAAAGTGCAAAAATTGGTAATAATCAGTATTATGTATAAAAGGTGCAGGTAGAATATTTAGGGCCTTCTTACTATCCAATGAATGGTATAATAAAGATTGTACATTTCCGCACAGGAGAGCAAACCCAAGCCTTCATCCAGCTGTCCTTCATTTAAGTACAGTGCTGATACAGCTCCATCCTTTATTCTAGTGTGTCCAGCTCAGCAAGTGCTCTATCTCTAATGACACTGAAATTAAATATTAGATACTTGTTGACATAAAAGCTACTGCCATTCAGTCTTCATCAGTGCCTGTAGATCGATAATAAATTTATTGCTACCTATTTAATCTGAAATGTGCCCAATTGAGAAAGCCTGTCCTGTCTCAAGTCCAGCCTTTTTGAAACTAGTCAAAGGTAGTCTTGTTCTTCAAACCATACAAGGAAAAATTCACTAATGAACTCGAAAACACACAATGCATATGAAAATATTCACATTAATAATTTACTCATTTTACACAAATAGTTTAAAAGGAAAATAGTAAAAAAGCTATTAACTTACATCTATTGCTTTGTCACCACAACCTGAATTCAAAAATGGTGAATATTGTTACTTTCATTAAAAATTGATGATATTAATAATACTTCAATGGAGCACAGTTTGCTATTAAATGAGATTTGAATCAGATTTTTTTAAATGGTGTTTACATTTTATGTAGGTGGAATTGCAAATGTTTGTTAAAAATCGTAGGTTTCCTAAACTGTAACCTTAGTGAACTACAGGTTAACATTATTTTATTTGTTAATTCTTCCTTTGTCCATTCAGCACAACGCTATGCGACAAGTCAGATAAACTACATAACTATATCATACCCAAATTAATGTAGACATAGGTAAGAATTGGCAGGAAAGTGTCCATGGCCTTATCTACATTTAAAACTACATACATACTCCCCAAGCCACTATACAGTGCATGGCAGAGGGTACCCTGTACCACTACTAGCCATTTCCTGCTCAACCAGAAATAGAGTAAGGGAAAAATGACTGTTACATGGCACTGTATGAGCCGTAGTTTCTCTAATCTTTGCGGTCCTTATGCAAAATTATGTTGGCAGCAGTAGAATCATTCTGCAGTCAGCTTCAAATGACAGCTCCCTAAATTTTCTCAATAGTGTTCATCAAAAAGAAATCATCTTCCTTTCAGGACTTTCCATTTAAGTTCCAGAAGCAGCTCCGTAGTAGTTACATGTTGTTTGAACCTACCGGTAACAAACCAAGCAACTCTCCTTTGAATTGCTTCTATGCCATCCTTCAACCAGGTGCAGATCCCAAACACTCAAGCAGTGGGCAGCATTAGGTCCTATATGCAGTCTCCTTTGAAAATGAACTACACTTTCCTAAACTTATCCCAATAAACCAAAATCAACCATTCGCCTTCCCTACTACAATCCTTACATGCCCATTCTGTTTCTTTTTTTTTTTTTGCAATACAATGCCTAGGTTTTAGTTGACGTGATGTGTCAAGCAGCAGACTACTAATGCTGTATTCAAACATTACATGTTGGTTTTTCCCACTCATCTGCATTAGTTTACACTTTTCTACATTTAGAGCTAGCTGCCATTTGTCACACCAACTAGAAATTTTGTATAAGTCACTTTGTATCCTCCTACAGTCACTCAATGTTGAAACATCTTCGTGTACACCACAGCATTGTCAGTAAACAGCCACAGATTGCTGCCCATGATTTTCCTCAAGATCATGTATCTTTGTAGAAAATAACATTGGTCCTATCACACTTCCCTGGGGCACTCCTGATGATACCCTTGCCTCTGCTGAACACTTGCCATCTAGGGTTGTGGGTTCTGTTACGTAAGGAGTCTTCAAGCCACTCACATATCTGGGAACTTATTCCATATGCTCGTACCTTCATAAGTCTGCAGTGGAGTACCTTGTCAAATGCTTTTCAGAACTTAAGGAATATGTAATCTGCTTGTTGCCCTTCTTCCACGGTTCGTAAGATATCGTGTGAGAGAAGGATAAATTGTGTTTCACAGGAGTGATGTTTTCTGGAACTACGCTGATTTGTGGACAGAAGCTTTTCTGTCCTGAGGAAGTTTATTATATTTGAACTGGGAATATGTTCAAGAGTTCTACAGGCAAACCGATGTTATGGATATTGATTTGTAATTTTGCGAGTCCATTCTTTTTACCATTCTTATATGCAGGAATCGTGCTTTTTTTCTGGACACTCAGGACTGTGTGTTGGGCAAGAGATTCATTTTAAATGCAAACCAGGGAAGGGCCAATGTTATAGAATACTCTTCGTAAAACTGAATTGGGATTACATGTAGACCTGGGGACAGTATGTTTGTACGATTCACCTGTGAACAACTTCTTAAAAGTGCAACTTAAAGCTTTGAGTTTCCTTTTGCTATTTTCTGCTGTCACATTAGACTCGCCAATTCTGACTGGATAGAAGCCTTAGATCTGCTTAGTGATTTTACGTAGGATCAGAATTTTCTTGTGTTCTTGGAAAGATCTTTCACTAAGGTATGACAGTGGCAGTTGCTGTATGCTTCATGCAGTGTTCTTTATACAGCCACACAAATTTCTAGTAATTTTTGCCTGTCATCATTTGTGTATTCTCTTTTGAACCTAGAGTGCAATAGCCTTTGCTTCCTCAGCATTTTCCGAATTTCATTGTTAATCATGATGGGTCTTTTGCAGTCTTAATCCACTTGCTCTGCACATGGTTTTCCAGATCACGATTTACAGTCCGTTTAAACTTTATCCATAATTTCTTATATGTCCGTCATAGTGAGTCTAAACGATCTTACCTCATTGTCTAATTGGGATGCTACCAATTGCTTACCTGCTCTTTCTAGTAGAAATACTCACATAGCCTCCTTGATTTATTTAATATCTTTGGTAAGCATAGTCACGATATCATCGTCACTAAGCTCTCTCTCTCTCTCTCTCTCTCTCTCTCTCTCTCTCTCTCTCTCTCTCTACTGACAGTGTCAATAAGGTCAGACCTGTTTGTAGCTAGAAGTTCAAAAATATTTCCATTGCATGTGGACTCTCCAACTAGCTGCTCAAGACCATTTTCGGAAAACGTGTTAAAAAGTACTTGGCAACATTGTCTGTGTGCATCCCCTGCAGTGAATCCATAGACATCCCAGTCTACATTCGGTAGGTTAAAGTTGCCTCCAACTAATATTGCATACTCTGGGTATTTCCGTACTGCTAACCATAGACTTGCCTTGAATGACTAAAATTATCATGTTGGACAGTTGGGTTTCTGCCAGTTATTTACATATTTCTTGCACAATATTTAAATGACTTGCAGTCTTCTTCAGATATTATCTGATATTGATTCAGTGTGTAACGAGGCTGGTATTTATGCCTATGTTGTGCTACGCTCTCCGTCTTCGATCCATGTCACATTAGGCGCTCTGTCCATGGTACACACTGACAAATAGCAGCCACTGTAGAGCTTTCTTCTAGCCACTGTGCATGTGATTTATGGTTATTATCCATTGTCAGTCTTGCTATGAGGTTCTGAATGACATTCGTCATGATAGACATTTTATCTTCAGATTGTTGTCACTCAACCCCTCCTGTGATCTAGGATGTTCTATTGCCATGTTGTGCTGTGTCAGGCATTCTGTCCTATGTCTGTGCCTGTCAGGAGTGGCTGAAGTGTTATTTTCAGGCCACTGGTGTTACGATTGCCACTTGAGACTTGGTGGAAAGTCCTCAGGTGTTGGGTCTGTTGTCCGAGGTCCCGAGGTATTGTCCTTCGTTACATGTACTGGGAAGTTGCCTCTAACTCAATCTTTATACTTGTGTCCCCTGAGGTCTTGACGTTGCCTCTGTTATGTTCTCAGAAGATCAAGTGGCGGGTTCAAGGCAAAGCTCAACTGAAAACCTGTGTCAATGTTAATGTGATTCTCCGTGGCATTAATCTCGATAGAATCTTTGATAACACTGTATCTCGAAGGTTGTGTTAGAATCTTGGCATCATTGTCCACTGATGTGTCAAATTTTGCAGTGTTGTATTTATTTGGACACAAAACAGTACAAACAGGTGACAGTAAAGTAGAAACAATGTAAAGAATACAGAACGTAATCATCCGCAACATGTGGAACAGTAGGCTTGATTTTTTTTTTCTTCTTCTTCTTCTTCTTCTTCTTCTTCTTCCCCCCCACCCCCACCCCCACCGCAGCTTAACGGGCTTGCACATACATTCTGCCAACTGGTTAATGTGCTCAGTATGGGGTGTGACAACCTCAGGAACCAATACAGGCTTGACAATGACAGGACATGCTGTGAATGATGTCATCAATCTCATGTTGAGACAATGACACCCATTCTTACTGCAGAGCTGCTCACAAGTCATGAAGAGTTGGAGGTGGATGCCGACGTGATGCAGTCCATCCCCCTAGTGCATATCAGATATGCCCTGTGGGATTCAAATTGGGAGAGCGAGCAGGCCATGCCATGTGTGCAATATCTTCTGTTTCCAAAAAACATCGACCACCTATGCTCTATGAGGTCGGGCATGATCGTCCATCAATACGAAATCTGGGCCCACAGCACCTCACAACTACTGTGCATGAGATCCCAAGGTCTCACAGTGCCTGTCAGGAGTTAAATCTTGCTGGCTCAGCGGTAAAATTTCAGGAAGAGGTGTTAGAGGGGTCAACATAATCCCCCATTAGAAATTCTCCTCAATATTGGTCTCCTTCCACAATGTTTGGGCCCTGAAATTGTGTTCGACGTGCCCTCCAGATGTGAAACCGTCGAGAATCACTATCCAGACCAAATCGGTACTCACTTGTGAAAAGAACATTGCTCCCCCACCCCCCACCCCCCGCCCCCCATTCGACCATCCAGGTTGCATGTTGATGGCTACACTCTCTAGACGTTCCCTTCTGTGAAGACATGCCAGAGGTAAACAGAAAGCAGGTCTTCAACAATAGAGGCCACTCTGCTGAAGCCTTCATTACAACACGTCCAGGGGATGCTGCAAGGTCAGATGACAGTTGCAGTGCACACTGGACTCGCATTTGGGAGGACGACGGTTCAATCCCGTGTCCGGCCATCCTGATTTAGGTTTTCCATGATTTCCCTAAATCGCTCCAGGCAAATACCGGGATGGTTCCTTTGAAAGGGCACGGCCGACATCCTTCCCCATCCTTCCCTAATCTGATGACCCGATGACCTCGCTGTCTGGTCTCCTACCCCAAACAACCCAACCCCAACAGTTTCAGTGGAATAATAAGGCAGTACCGTCATGCCCTTACAGGCAAATAATGGTCCACTCATTCTGATGGCACATTATGCCATCAGGCCGCATCAGTTTGCGCCTCTCCTGCTTCCATTCTTCCTATGGTCCTCCACAGCAGAGAGTGGCCTTCCGCTGCAGAGTGTCTGTAGGCTCTTCTTCATGCCATACGGCACCGTCTCTGACTGTGTACACAGCGATTGTGGATGTGGGACTACCCTGCAAACACTATCCTGCTTGATAGGTGCCCTGACATCACTGCTGGCATGCTTGACACATGGATTAGAATGACATCTTCGCTGCAGAACACGGTTGTAATGATATATGTTGACAGTTTGTATAATTATATCATGAATTAGAGACAGGACAAGGAAACAGCAGTTTTTTGCTTTAATTTTGGACACCAGTGTAGTTCATAGAATGACTGAGTTCTAAACAATGCTCAGCAATCGCTGACATGATTGCTTGTCTCAGTCTGGTGTGCCTTTAGTGTTCTTTGCACATGATGTCAATGGTCTTAGTCATCTGGCCAATGTATGACACACTACATTCAAATGTTATGTGGTAAATGCCCAATTCCTGCAAACTCTGTCATCCTTCACACTCCTTAGCAGAGCCTTAATCTTGGTGGGTGGGACACGCTCTTTTATGTTTGAGAAGAATTTTGGTGGATGCAGGCCCAACATACGCCAAATATGCAACCTTCTTCTTTCTTCTTATACCTCTGGTGGGGAAACAGGGTGCAGAGCCTTTTGAACATCTCAAATATCCATTTTTGTAGAACACAGATTTTAGGTGTTCTGTCTCTGTCCTCAAATTGTCAGGATCTGACAGAGTTCGTGCCCAGTGAACCAGAGTTCATTTTACTGTGCTGGATGGTGGCAAGTGCTGGCTTGCAGGTACAAGTCGGTGTGATTGGATTTGTGGTACACACTATGTCTGGAGGTACCATCTGATATCCTCTTGACTAATACATCTAGGAATGGAAGCAATTGATGTTCCTCCAGTTCCATGGTGAATTTAATGTTAGGCTGGTGTCAGTTTAGGTGGTCCAATAAAACATCAAGCTTTTTCCTCATGTGGGTCCATGTAACAGAGGTATCGTCCACCTAAAAAGCATATTGGTTGATCTGGGGCTGATGTAAGTGCCTCCTCTTTATGTCTCCATAAAGAGATTGGTCACCACAAGTGGGAGGGGGCTGCCCATTGTCACCCCAACCATTTGCTTGTAGAATTGACCCACATATAGGAAGTACACGAGGTCAGTATGTGCCTGAATAAGTGTAGGTGGCTGGCAAAAGATCCAACAATTATCTTGATTTCAACTAGACCTGTTATACATGACCAGATTAACTTCCAACTCAGATTCTACCCAAAATAGAGGCAATATTTTTGTCAACTGCAATGAATGCTCCCCCTCTTGTCTTTTTGATATACATTCTGTGAATCAGTGAATATCTCGGAGCTTTTTGCGTTGGGTTTCAACCATCTCTCCATCCTGAGAATAATTTGAGTGTGAGAAATTTCCTGGAGGGCAGTAAATTAGGCCATTTTGTTATGAGTACACCGGCAATTTACTATTTAAACTTGACAGTCAAAGTTTCATTACTCTGAAATGCTGTCTGGTTTCACTACCTGTGTGTCGTATGGCAAGCATTCATTAAAGTATCCTAAACTACCTGTAGCCCAAAAAACGGTCATGTGCACTCCACAAGTATTCTGCTATCTGAATAGCTGCTTCCTTTTTGTAGTGTACCCCTGACCTATCAAGGAGACTCTTACAGTGCCCACCCATTAATGCAGGTCCAAAAATCTACAGCCAAGACAGTCACAGAGACGATGAAGCCTTTGGTTGAGACCTTCCACTCAGCTCCAAACCAAAGGAGCCTGATCAAATCAGCGAATTATGCTGCAAATTGTGAACTCTGATTGCATCCCTGTGCAGAGCCAGAAGTCTTCACCACTTTTGCCAGCCGTCTGTACAAACAGGATGGTCTCCAACCCAAGCAAAAGGTGTCATTGGTGCCAACATGAGCCACAATGTGCAAATGACTGCACCCTGCACACTTGATAGGCACAGGCAAGGACTCATCCACACCTCAGGTAAGCCCCCCCCCCCCTCCCGGCAAACACATAGTGTGCACATTAGCTATCTTCTGACCCTCAACATAGTCACTGGACTCGCATTCGGGAGGACAACAGTTCAATCCCGCGTCTGGCCATCCTGATTTAGGTTTTCCTTGATTTTCCTAAATCGCTCCAGGCAAATGCCAGGATGGTTCCTTTCAAAGGGCATGGCCAACTTCCTTCTTTGTCCTTCCCTAATCCGATGACCTCGCTCTCTGGTCTCCTTCCCCAAACAACTCAACTCAACTCTGACCCTCAACACTTGTTTCCGTAAGGGGCTCCATAATGTCACTTACATTATTGATGGAACCACCCCACCATTCACCTTAGAAACTTTGGAAAACGTGGATAGCCGCAATGGGTATGAACCCCATTCCTCCTGAATGTGATCCCCCCCCCCCCCCCCCCTCTGCAGGTCCAGGGGTTAGAATAGGCCCGAGGTATTCCTGCCTGTTGTAAGAGGCGACTAAAAGCAGTCTCCCATGTTTCGGGCTTCGTTATGGTCCCCTGTAGGGTTTGATCTCCAGTTTTCAAAATTTTCCTGAAGAGCAAGCCATTGGGGAAGGGTGCCTTACATGGTACATCATGTCCATCATGCGCTAAGACCTATCACATCCTTCATCAACATGGATCTGCACTTCTGCTTGTTCTCCAACTGTTGGGCGAGGTCACCCTCCTGGGTGCAGATTTTTCCATCAAATGTGCAGTATCATTTTCTACACTGATGGTGGTTGATTGTAGCCCCCTGACCATACAGGGATCGCTCTGCTGATGCCTGCACAGTTAACTCCCCACATATGCCAAGGGGTAGATGCCCATCCCCCTGGGGCATCGGGATTCCCGGCAATGGCCGTCCTGCCAGGTGGCCTTTGCTGCGGCTGGGTGGTGCCCATGGGGAGGGCCCGTTGTTGGAGTGGGAGGCATCAGGGTGGATGACGTGATGAATCGTAGTACGTCATCTCTTGCTGGTGATCAAACACCAGCAGTCTCTAAGCGTTCATGGGCTCAATTCAGTGCACAGAAGTACGACCCCAAATCATTCCCTTCCCTGGCCACACCATGGGGGGAACATCAGGCTAAGGATGGCGGCAGCTCTTATTCGCCCTTGGAACCTTGTATGTTCGAGAGCTGATGGGGGAATCTTTCATGACAATGAAGCTTCAGTTTCATGTTGAGCATTTAGAGGCCAAGATTGGGGAGGTGGAGGGCTTGTCCAAAATGAGATCTGGGTCAGTCTTGATCAAAACAACATTCTCTGCCCAGTCATGGGTATTAGTCACTTGTGACAAGCTGGGGGATGTTTCTGTAACCATCACACCCCATAAGCACTTAAATGTTGTCCAGGGTATCATATTTCACAGGGACCTTCTTTTGCAGTTCAACAATGAGCTGCATGCTTATTTAGAACACCAAGGTGTACATTTCATTCGGCATGTCCACCGGGGTCTGAGGGTTAATCAGGTTGCCACAGGTGCCTTCATCTTGGCCTTCGAGAGTGCTGTATTACCCAAGAATGTCAAGGTGATGGTCTACCACTGTGATGTAAAACCCTATATCCCTCCCCCCAATGCTGTGCTTTAAATGTAGGAAGTTCAGTTATGTCTTCCCGCTGTACTTCCAGTGTCATATGTTGAGATTGCGGATGCCCATCACATCCCAATATTCCATGTATGTGCCCCACCTCCCATCTGTGTCATCTGTGGAGAACACCATTCGCCTTGCTCGCCAGACTGCAGGATTCTCCAGAAAGAAATGAAAATCATGGAGTACAAGACCCTGGAACCAACTGACCTTCACTGAGGTTAAGAGGAAATTTGAACGCCTACATCCTGTACGCTTGACATCGTATTACGCTGCCACTACAACAGTTCTAGCCCCATCAGCTCCGCCAACCTAAGTCACCTCTCAGAGCCAAAAGACTACACCTAACCCCTTGATGGTGGGGGGCACTTCTCTCCCTGTTGCTCCTGCACCACCAACTTCAGGAGCAACACCCCTCCAACCATCGGGGACGTCCGTCCCCACTTCCAAGCTGGGGAAGCGTACAACTTCTTCAGCTGCTCTTGCTAGGAAAGGGTCCCTTGGGTCACTCCGCTCCCAGGTTTCTGCTAGTGGGAAAGATGACACCCGCCAGTGACTGAAGAGCCCAAAAGCATCTGGTCACAGGGCTTCACGCTCATCCTCCATCCCAGAGATTGAATGAGTGAAGTCCTCCCAGCCAGGGAAACCCAAGGAGCACCAAGAAAAATCCGAAAGGAAGGTCCCTAAGACCAAGGGAATTGTCGTGGCGCCCACACCACCGCTACCTCCAAGCTCTGCGTCTGTGGATGAGGTGGAGATTCTGTCGTCCACTGAGTATCTAGACCTCGCTGGACCCTGAGACAAAATGGATATAGACTGCCCAGGCAAAAAGTCGGTGGCAGCAGTTGACCCTGAAGCGTAAACTGCCTCATTGAATGTTCCATGCCTTCCCAGTCTCACGATAATGTCATTCTCCAGTGGAATTGCGGTGCCGAGCTACGGCAACTGTTAAGCTTTACACCCGCTTTCTGCGTTGCCCTCCTGGAATCCTGGTTCCCGGCAATGCGGTTCCCTGCCCTCCACAGCTATAAAGGGATATTGCAGGAACCATAGCGACTGTAATCGAATGTCAGGTGGAGTTTGCATTTATGTCCTAAACTCAGTCTGTAGTGAACCTGTGCCCTCTTCAAACACCCTCTTGAAGCTGTGGCTGTCAGAATGATGACGACACAGGAAATAACTGTCTGCAATGTGTATCATCCTCCAGATGGTGTAGTATCCCTGAATGTATTAACTGCACTGATCGATCAACTCCCTAAACCTTCTAATGCCCATAACCCCTTGTGGGGTTACTGTTTCAGTTCGACCTCTGCCTCTTAAATACTGGGGCCACCACACAGTTCATTGTGGCTTGAGGTAGTTACTCGGCCATTGATTTATCAATTTGCAGCCCAGGACTTCTCCCATCTATCCATTGGAGAGCAAATGATGACCTTTGTAGTAGTGACCACTTCCCCATCTTCGTGTGACTGCTCTGGCGGGAAGCCCATGGATGCCTGCCCAGATGGACTTTAAACGAAACTGGAAAACTTTCACCTCTGCTGTCACTGTTGAATCTCTCCCACGTGGGAACATCAGTGTGATGGTTGAGCAGCTAACTACAACTATCGTTTCTGCGGCAGAAAACACGATCCCTTACTCTTTAGGGTGTCCCCGGCGAAAGGCAGTCCTTTGGTGGTCGCCAGAAGTCACTGAAGCAATTAAGGAGCATCATCGAGCTCTACAGCGGCATAAGCGGCACCCTTCCCTGGAGCATCTCATAGCTTTTAAACAGCTCCGGGCTCGCATTTGCCAACTTATCAAACGACGGAAGCAGGAGTGTTGGGAGAGATATGTCTCGACCATTGGGTGCCATACATCACTTTCCCAAGTCTGGGCAAAGATCAAACGTGTTTTCAGGTACCAGACCCCAACAGGTGTTCCCAGTGTTAACATAAATTGCGTGTTATCTACCCATGCAAACGTGATTGCCGAGCACTTTGCTGAGCACTATGCTCGAGCCTCTGCGTCGGAGAATTGTCCCCCAGCCTTTCGCACTCTCAAACGGCTGCTGGAAGGGAAAATCCTCTCATTTACTACACACCAGAGTGAATCCCATAATGCCCCATTTACAGAGTGGGAACTCCTCAGTGCCCTTGCCCATTGCCTCGACACAGCTCCTGGACCAAATCGGATGCACAGTCAGATGGTTAAACATCTCTCATCTGACTACAAGTGACATCTCCTCGTCATCTTCAACCGGCTCTGGTGTGATGGCATCTTTCCATCAGAATAGCGGGACAGCACCATCGTTCCGGTACTCGAACCCGGTAAAAGCCCACTTGATGTGGATAGCTTTCAGCCCATCAGCCTCACCAGCTTTCTTTGTAAGCTGCTGGAACATATAGTGTGTTGGTGTATGGGTTGGGTCCTGGAGTCACATGGCCTACTGGCTCCATGTCAGGGCGGCCTCCGCCAGAATTGCTATACCATGGATAACCTTGTGTCCTAGAGTCTGCCATCCAAACAGCCTTTTGCAGATGCCAACACCTGATTTACAAAAAGCATATGACATGACCTGGCAATGTCATATCCTTCCCAAATTGTACGAGTGGTGTCTCGGAGGCCCACTCCCAATTTTCATCCAGAATTTTCTGTGTCTGTGTACTCTCTGTGTCCAAGTTGGCACCTCCAATAGTTCCACCCATATCTAAGAGATGGTGCTCCACCAGTACTGGTGTTGCTGAGCAGTCTACAGAGAGACATCCACAAGGTGCAGTCATGGGTTTTAGCCCATGGATTCCAATTTTCAGCCACAAAGTCGCGTGCTGTGCACTTCTGTCGGCATTGTACCGTTCATCCAGAACCAGAACTTTATCTTAATAACAATGTACTCAATGTAGAGGAGATATATCGATTTTTAGGAGTGGTTTCTGATGCCCTATTGACTTGGCTTCCTCACCTTCATCATCTTAAGCGGAAGTGCTGGCAGCTCCTCAGTACCCTCCGCTGCCTGAGCAACACCAACTGGGATGCAGATCGCTGTATGCTGCTGCAGCTCTACAAAGCCCTTGTTCAATCCTGTCTTGACTACAGAAGTCTTGTTTATGGTTCAGCGGTGCCTGCAGCATTGCGTTTACTCGACCCAGTGCACCACTGCGGCGTTCACATAGCAACAGGAGCTTTTTAGGACGAGTCCGGTGACCAGTGTCCTTGTGGAAACTGGAGTGCCTCCATTGCAGGTTGGGTGTGCGCAACTGCTGGCCATTACGTAGCACACGTTCGTAGTTCTCCTGCGCATCCGAATCATCGTCTCCTTTTCCCACCCACGGCAGTTCATCTCCCGCATTGGCGGCCCAGGTCGGAGCTTCCAATTGCAGTTTGTGTCCAATCCGTTCCTTCAGAACTGGAGCCCTTGGCTTTACCACCTATACTTGAGGTCCATTCACGTACACCTCCATGGTGTACACCTAGGCCGCAGTTTCGCCTGGACCTTTCACATGGCCCTAAGGACTCAGTTAACCTCGCGGCTCTCTGCTGCCACTTCCTCTCAATTCTTGACAAGTACCGAGGCCATGAAGTGGTTTACACTGACGGCTCGATGGCTGACGCTCATGTCGTTTTCGTGTATGTCCATAGAGGACATATTGAACAGCATTCCTTGCGTGATGGCTGCAGTGTTTTCACTGCCGAGCTGGTGGCTATACCTCATGCTCTTGAGCACATCCGTTCATGCCCTGGGGAGGCGTTTCTTCTGTGTTTTGACTTCTTGAGCAGCCTACAAGCTCTCAACTAGTGTTACCCTTGTCATCCTTTGATAGCGACCATCCAGGAGTCCATCTATGCCCTGGAACAGTCCTGTCGATCAGTGGTGTTTGTCTGGACCCCAGGTCATGCTGGAATCCCAGGCAACAAACTTGCCAATAGACTGGCCAAACAGGCTACGCAGAAACCGTTTCTGGAGATGGGCATCTCTGAACCTGACCTGCGTTCTGACTTATGCCACGGGGTTTTTTGGCTTTGGGAGGCGGAATGGCGTAACAGTACCCACAACAAACTGCGTGTCATTAAGGAGACTACGAATGTGTGGAAGTCTTCCATGTGGGCCTCTCACAGGGAATCAGTTGTCCTCTGCTGGCTCCGCATAGGCCATGCTTGGGTGACCCACGGTAACCTCCTGCGCCGTGAAGACCCGCCTCAGTGTCAGTGTGGCGCCCGATTAACAGTGGCCCATATTCTGGAGCACTGTCCCACTTTGACTGCCCAGCAATGAAATCTTGCGTTACCGGACTCGTTGCCACTCATTTTATCTGACTACGCCTCATTGGCTGATTTAGTTTTGTTTTATTCGTGAGGGTAGTTTTTATCCTGACAACACCTCATTGGCTGATTTAGTTTTGTTTTATTCATGAGGGTAGTTTTTATCATTTGACCTAAATTTTAATACATGTCCTTTGTCCCTCTGTGTCCTCCACCCTTGTGCTTTTGGGGTGGAGGTTTTAATGTGTTGCAGCGTGTAGCTTCTCCTTTTTATTCTCGTGGTCAACCAGCCACTGTAATCTGCTTTCTTGAGTTACTGTCTTCTGTTTCTAACATCTCTTTGGTTTCTTGTCCTCTTTTGTTCCTTTTAATGTTCATTGGCTTTCCTTAGTTCTTGTGGTTTTTCCATTTTGTGTTATGTCTCGTCTGTTTTATTCTCACACTTGTGACATTGTTTTATTAGGAACAAGGGACCGATGACTCATAGTTTGGTCCCTCCCCCCCCCCCCCCCCCCCCTCTTTTTAAACCAACCAGTCAACCTCTTGAATGTGAGTCCAGGGCATTAACAACGCCTTAGCCACCTCGCTCAGTATATGTGTTTGAAAGAAAACCACATGTACTTTGTCTGCAAAAGTATAATTGATATATTAACTAGAACATAACACTTTAACAATAATACGGAAAGGATAATCAACACACAGATGAGGCATTGAGTCGCAGGAAGGTACAAAGAAAAGACTGCTCAAATATTAAAGCTTTCGGACAAAGTCCTTCTTCTGCAGTAGAAAACACACACACTTTCACACAAGCACAGTGCTCGCTCTCTCTCTCTCTCTCTCTCTCTCTCTCTCTCTCTCTCTCTCTCTCTCTCCCTCTCTCCCCCCCTCTCCCTGTCTCCCTGTCACGCAAGTGGCCAGTGTCTAATTTTGTATGTACTTCTACACACTTGCACTTGTTGCCACATTAAGTATTAGTCAGATAGTTCTGTTGTAAATGAATTTCTGTAATCAGTGAGCTGCTGACATTATTTTTGATGCAGTTTTTGTGGTTTGCAGGACTTCCCTATCCTGTGCCAGACATGTTTGGGTGATAATCCATACATTAGAATGGTGAGTATACAGTGTCATTGACTTGCTGCATTAATCTCTCTACGTGCACTTTTATTGTAACAATTTTGTATTGATTGTAGTCTTCCTGTTCTTCTGTTTTAACATTGCTATTGTTTGTTAAAAATTCACCATCATTAGTATGGCCAAAGCTGTTATTCATGACCTTTTTTGCTCTCATTTTGTCTTTCTTCCTCTTTTATTTCAGTTTGTCGCCCTAGCAGCAATTACTTCTATGATTACAAATAAGTTTCAGATATTTTAATTCTGTCAATGCTGACAGCATGCTGTGAATACTGTGCATAGAGATCTTAAATATGATTATGCCAGACTAGAAGTTCTCAGTTTCTCATTAAAACAGTCAAAAGGAAACGTGCCTCTCTCAACTGACTTCTGAATAAATTTATCAAATGAACTTGATGTTATCTTGCAGAAAATCTCCATTCACGTGTAGGCCCATTTACGATTCAAACAAAAACATACTTCAATTATAAGTTATACGTACATAAATAAAAACTGAGATTTCTTGATATCAGTTTTAATTGATGTGAAAAGAAAAGACCATTTTCAAAAGCAGTGTTGGATCACTGTGATAGAATGCACAAAAGTATAAGTAATATATAGTAAGTCACATGTGCAGCAAAAATACTGATATGACGACATCCACCTATATTAATTTTTTATTATTCATACTCTACCATGTTATATTACACGCAGTCAGATATGATGCACCCAGAAAAGTAAAATGTATTGCACAGTTTACTTGAGATATACACTGCACTGCTGTTCATCTTTACCATTTCAAGGTATTTTGCATTGACCAAATTGTCATCTGTTGTGACCATCAAATGAAGCATCAAGATCTGCTTCATGGGACAGAATTGACTGAAAAAAATTCTTGGACCACCTCTAGACACAGTGACTGGCAAAGCAGGTTATTTTCTCTATATACAGGGTGATCATGGAGCCTCAGCAAAAATAGTATCCACTTTTCAATAGTCACAATGTGGAATATGTGAGTGAATAGGAACTGAGTATTGCCTTGGTTAAAAATAGGCCTAAAACTCTGCCATAAGAAATGTATTTTTGTTTATTTCATTTACATGTCTAGTTCCCTAGAACTCGGTTGCGGAATCGATCTTCATGGTCATGGAACAAGTCAGTACACGAAATAACACCAGAAAAGTTTATAATAAATAAAATAAAATCTTATGCACACAAGAAGTTGCTGGGAATATATTAGCATAATTATCAATATTACACAAAAATTTGCTTAAATTTTTTCCAGGATCTCCCCCACAAAATAAAAGATGAGAGCTACAAGGAAATTCTTCAATTTAGATATGAAAATGCTAAGATATTTTATATTCTTGTGGTAACACATTGAAAATGGATTCAGCAGAGTACTGTACGTCTTCCTGTACAAGAGGCGAAGACAACATGTGAATCCAAATGCAGACTGAATTTCTGCCTAATAATAACTGAGTGAAAGCTGAGAGTTCTTGGGAATAAGCTCATATTGTGGACAAAAAATGACATTAGAGAAAGTATTTAATGCTAGATCAGTGTGTGAACTCCCAGACCTCTGAATCTGAGTTGACATGAGGTTCATAAATTTACAACACATATTGCTCAAACTGCCGATTTCTGGGCCAAAAATACCCTTTGAGTGGAAAGAGCTACCCAAGAATATAATGCCATATGTCAAAAGCAAATGAAAGTGAGCAAAGTAGACTAATTTTCATGTTGGACTATCACTTATTGCAGATACTATACTAATGGCAAATATAGCAGCATTCAGATTTTGAACCAAGTCCTGAACATGGGGTTTCCACGACAGCATTCCACCTATCTGAATATATAGGAATGTGGATTGTTCACACTTGTTAATAACATGCCCAGTCTGTGTAATCAAAATGTCAGTTTTAGCTGAATCCTGTGTTAGAAACTATAAAAACAGGGTCTTACTGTGATTTAGCTTTGATTTATTTCCTTTAATTCATGAAGTGTACTATTTGATACATTACCTATTTTGCACTAATATCTCTCACTACCAAGTTAGTGTCACAAACCGAAATATTTTAGGATCACCTGTCATATTAGAAGACATATGAAACAGTAGTATATTTTGTGATCAAGACAACCAAACACTGTAGATAAATCAAAGATGCGTAATGTTCACAATGTTCACAGCCTTTAGTTTAGCCCATTCAGAGGGGGAGTTGTAAAACCACTTCCAAAACCAAACTGTGCATTTGACAGAATGAAATGAAAGAGGAAGCCGCCTTGAAGAATTTTGCACAGAGCATAACTTAACCATAGCTAACACGTGTTTCACGAATCATGGAAGAAGGTTGTATACATGGAAGAACCCTGGAGACACTAGAAGGTTTCAGATAGATTATATAATGGTAAGACAGATTTAGGAACCAGGTTTTAAATTGTAAGACATTTCCAGGGCCAGATGTGGACTCTGGCTATGAACTGTTGATTAAAACTGAAGAAATTGCAAAAAGGTGGGAGTTTAAGGAGATGGGACCTGGGTAAACTGAAAGAACCAGAGGTTCTCAGTAGGGGTAAGATAGATACGACATACAGGAAAATTAAAGAGGCCTTTGGAGAAAAGAGAAGCAATTGCATGAATATCAAGAGCTCAGATGGAAACCCAGTTCTAAGCAAAGAAGGGAAAGCAGAAAGGTGGAAGGAGTATATAGAGGGTCTATACAAGTGCAATGTACTTGAGGACAATATTATGGAAATAGAAGAGGATGTAGCTGAAGATGAAATGGGAGATATGATATGCGTGAAGAGTTTGACAGAGCACTGAAAGACCTACGTCGAAACAAGGCCCCGGGAGTAGACAACATTCCATTAGAACTACTGACAGCCTTGGGAGAGCCAGCCCTGCAAAACTCTACCATCTGGTGAGCAAGATGTATGAGACAGGCGAAATACCCTCAGACTTCAAGAAGAATATAATAATTCCAATCCCTAAGAAAGCATGTGCTGACAGATGTGAAAATTACTGAACAATCAGTTTAATAAGTCACAGATGCAAAATATTAACGCGTATTCTCTACAGACGAATGGAAAAACTGGTAGAAGCCGACCTCGGGGAATATCAGTTTGGATTCCTTAGAAATGTTGGAACATGTGAGGCAATACTGACCCTACGACTTATCTTAGAAGATAGATTAAGGAAAGGCAAATCTACTTTAATAGCATTTGTAGACTTAGAGAAAGCTTTTGACAATGTTGACTGGAATACCCTCTTTCAAATTCTGAAGGTGGCAGTGGTCAAATACAGGGAGCAAAAGGCCATTTACAATTTTTACAGAAACCAGATGGCAGTTACAAGAGTCGAGGGACATGAAAGGGAAGCTATGGTTGGGAAGGGACTGAGACAGGGTTGTACCCTCTCCCCAATGTTATTCAATCTGTATATTGAGCAAGCAGTAAAGGAAACAAAAGAAAAATTTGGAGTAGGTATTAAAATCCGTGGAGAAGAAATAAAAACTTTGAGGTTCGCCGATGACATTGTAATTGTCAGAGACAGCAAAGGACTTGGAATGGACAGTGTCTTGGAAGGAGGATATAAGATGAACATCAACAAAAGCAAAATGAGAATAATGGAATGTAGTTGAATTAACTCGGATGGTGCTGAGAGAATTGGATTAGGTAATGAGACACTTAAAGTAGTAGATGAGTTTTGCTTTTTGGGGAGAAAAATAACTGATGATGGTCGAAGTAGAGAGGATATAAAATGTCGACTGGCAATGGCAAGGAAATCGTTTCTGAAGAAGAGAAATTTGTTAACATCAAGTATAGATTTAAGTGTCAGAAAGTCGTTTCTGAAAGTATTTGTATGGATTGTAGCCACGTATGGAAGTGAAACATGGACGATAAATATTTTGGACAAGAAGAGAATGGAAGCTTTTGAAATGTGGTGCTACAGAAAAACACTGAAGATTAGATGGGTAGATCACATAACTAATGAGGTGGTATTGACTAGAATTGGGGAGAAGAGAAATTTGTGGCAGAGCTTGACTAGAAGAGGGAATCGGCTGGTAGGACATGTTCTGAGGCATCAAGAGATCACCAATTTAGTATTGGAGGGTAAAAATTGTAGAGGGAGACCAAGAGATGAATACACTAAGCAGATTCAGAAGCATGTAGGTTGCAGTAGGTACTGGGAGATGAAGCAGCTTGCACAGGATAGAGTAGCATGGAGAGCTGCATCAAACCAGTCTCTGGGCTGAAGACAACAACAACATTTGACAGCAAATTGTGTGAACTTAAATGATCAATTACCCATATGTATAGAACTTTTTCATAACTTTTGCAAACACTGATGGGATAGTATTAGGTCTAAAATGGTCTATTTTGTGCCTTTCTCCTTTTATATAAAGCAGTTTCATTATGTGATACTATAATCATTCGGGGAACTGACCATTCCTAAAACAAAAATTACTGATGTGGCTGAGTACAGGGCTAACATAAACGGCACAGTGTTTTAGTATCCTGCTGGCTACGCCATCATATCTGTGAAACTTGTTAGAAGATCATGAAGCTGTATTTCAGCTAGCACTTAGAAAGCCAGTTTCTAAGATGGGTATATGATTCCCTATGGAAACTCAGTTTTTATTTGATTCACCTATCCAGAAAGTGATGATTGATAAATAATTTATGTATGTCTGACTTATTAGTAACAAAAACAGCTTTACTACGTATTGGCTTTATGTCTTTGACATTGTACTACTAGCTAGACAGTTCCTTCATGACTGACCATATTGCTTTAAATTTATCCAGAGAATGAGCTATTCTGTTTACATACCACATGTTTATTGCCTCCATAATGACTTTTTTAAGCACATTACATGAACCTCTGTAATGGGCTATTGCAACTCAGTTGTGATTATTTCTAATGTTTTGATATAATTCCTATGTTGTCTACATTATACTTTTATCACATTAGTCAGCCACCCAGGTTGCTTATTAGTTCTAGTACCCTGTTTTAAATGTACTATTAGAGGGGAAGTATCATATTTATCATCTGTGCCGCAGGCATTGTAAATATCTTGCCATTCTTGTTCTTTAATGAGGTTTAAAAAAGTCTGTTGCTACTGGTTTAACATTTCTAAGTAGTTTGTGTGTGAATGTGAGTGCTCATGGGTGTGAGTTCACATGCCCCAAATTCCTTTTAATGTTAAAATTTTTGCATAATGGTCTGAAAAGCCATAAAATCTTTTACTAATGGAATGCTGCTTTAGTAATGAAAATGGAACAAAAATGTTGTCAGTAGTTATGGTCCTGTTCACGTGCACTCTAGTTGGGATGATAGGAATTCAGGAAGTCTCCCAACATTCTTTTCCATGTACAATCTGTCTTCTTGTATACATCTGTCTTTTGCTCCATTCGCTTCTATACGTATAGAAGTTGAAGTCCCCTGCCACATTTCTGTGTGTATTTTCAGGCTAATCTCGGGAACTGCTGTAGTGATTTTGATAGGTGCTCTGTTTTACCAGCAAAGTTTGTGTATATAATTTATAAATATTTCATGCAAATGGGCTGAACTATGATGAATTAAAGTCCCCTGCCATTGTGAAAACCATGACATTGCATCTGATGATGACGTTCAGAACTCCTTGAAATCAGCCATACGTATTATAAATTAAAAGTTCCGTGCTGGATTTTTCTCTCTGTAAAGGCTGATCTGAGGAAATACTGTACCGATTTTGATACGATGTTCACTAATAGATTGATTCGGATATTGTCACTCGTAGTTCACTTCTCTGTGAGGGTTTCTCAACTGTGTTCATTGTTTCAATAGCGTGGCTCGTATTTGTTTTTGTGCTGCTGTTATCACCATCTATTTGCAGGTGAGTGCAAGTCATTTCTGTCAAGTTGCTTATATTTGGTTTCATTATCCTAATGTCTCTCGCAGCATGGCCTGTTACTACATGATCAAAAGTATTGGCTTGACCTTCACTGCTCCCTCGCTCCAAGACACCATTGTCATGATTGTGTGAACTATTGTCATTTGCTTTTCATGGATGAAGTCAATATTGTCCAGTATGGACATGAAGTGCTGTCTAATTGGAAGACTTGCTAGAGTTCGTGAGCCACACGAAATTACTATGAGATGCTTTCAGTAAGTAATGCAAAACTTTTTTTTCTCAGCCAGTTTTGGTTGAAAAAATTTAGAATTTGTTGTGGGACATCATGGAATATTCCCACTTCAGCCCCTATAGTTTAATGAAATTCTGATAGGCGGCAGCGCTATACATAGCCTTCAAAATAGCATCTACAACAGAGGTGCGTTCCAAGCAGAGTTGTCATTGAGGGTTATATGTGGAAAACCAGAGCGTCAGATATTCGCAGGTGCTTCAGAATGCCTGGAGTGAACAAAAGCATGATGAGTCATTGGCCGAGGCATCTGTCGTCACCCCAACAAGGTTGTGCCAGCTGGCTGCACACAGCTACAACTTCCACAGTGTTGAATATGTGGACAGCGTGTTCGTCAACACAAAAATGCGAACCAATTTCTCTATAATAATGCAAGGCCTCACACAAATCTGCACATCCGAGAGGAGCTCAGGAAACTTTATTATACTGTTACAATGTGGTGATTCTTCTAGGAAGCCTAGAATTCTCAGGGAATTATATGTTACCTGGGGAAATCTCGAGAATTTTATAAAATCTCAGGGAATTCTGCATTTTTAACGTAGCATTGAAATTGAATTTTATTGAGTTCAGTAACGCACAAATTTTAATATCTCCAAGTGTGTCAGTAATATGAATGTTGTGGTATGCTGCCTCCCCCCACCCCCTCCACTGCTCACCATTAATTTATCACGAGCTTCTTGACACAATCTTCCATGTGTACCAGTAGAGTGGTGAAATATGGGCCTTCCCAGTAAGGTCGCATATTGCTGTCACATTGAACAGAGATTGTGTTGAAAAGACAAGGTTTTGTAGCCAAAAGAGTGGGGGATAACATGGTGTATTGGAATCCTGAATGCAACCAACGTGCTTCAGAAAAAGTGTTGCATTACTTATTGAGCATCTCTTGAATTAACAGACTATGTACATATCTTCCCTTTTCGATTTAATGGAAAATCCAGCATGGAATAATAACAGTATTATGAAAAGGAATGATTGCTGCTCTCCATGTAGTTGAGATGTTGAGGAGTCACAGACAGGAACAACAGGGACTGCTAAACATGTGAGCTTTCAGCCAAAAGACCTTCTTATAAAGTACACACAAATTTATGCAAATATAACACACACACACACACACACACACACACACACACACACACACACACACACCTGTGTGTTTGTGTGAGCAGTGTCTCCGGCCACTGAGATTGGACTGTGAGCAACTGCGCATCACAGGAGAAGTAATCTTGGTGGTAGTGGTAAGGAGGAGGCTGGTGCAGGGAGTGGGAGATAGCAGGGTAGGGGTGAGGATGGTAAAATGCTGCTTGAGGGAGCAAACAGGTACGTGGTCACAGGGTAGGGCAGCTAGGTTCAGTCAGGAGATTAGAAAATGGGGGGGGGGGGGGTGCAGAAAAGGGGAAAAGTGGAGGAGGGAAAAAGACTGTGGGTACTTTGGTGTAATAGAAGTCTGTGTAGTGCTGGAGTGGGTGCAGGGAACAGAATTTCCTCCTCATACAAATTATCACATTCTTTTTGCATATGGAGGGGCACTGATCCTCTGATATCCACACTCTGGTGGAATTAACCGTAGGAATGCATCTCACAGCTGTGCTGATGGCTCTAAAGTCATGAATAGGATGGCACTCGAGAACGACATTCATTGCTGAGAACATCTAGTGTTTTTTCAGCAGAGCTGATGGCCACTAACAGAGCCCCACATTTTATTGACCAAGCCTCCTGTGATTGTGTTTTAACGTGTAGTGACTCACTGAGTTGTCTCCAGGCCACTGATTATTGTTACTCTCGTCACCTGGTGATATCTGGTGTTCATGACCTTGTGTCTTACCTTACACACACGGTCTGCTTGGTTATCTCTTTCTGGGCTCCAGGTTTTGTGGATACACAACGGAATGAACTCCCCAACTGTTTTGCACACCACGTTCACTTTGACAATACCAAGTGTGACTTCGTGGGTGCAAATAAGACTCAAGAGTGGGAACAACATATGGTGGGCTACGCCCCCCCCCCCCCCTCCCAATAAACTCTTACTATCAAGGAGACTATTGCTGAATGGCTCTCCTCCCTCCTGTTCCTTCCATAATGAATCTACCATCCTGTGCTGCCTCCTCATCAGTCATACCAGACAAACCTGTAGTTTTATTTTATGTACCAAGCAACACACACATTTTGGTTGCAAGACTTTATGTACAGTAGCTTGTATTCAGGTCAAATGCCCCTTCTTTGTAGCCCTCTGTGCTAAGCATTGTCATCTGAATACTTTGCGCCTAGCACCTACCTCCAGCACCTGGAGGAACATTCCTGACACCACATCCATAAGTTGTCCAACCTCCTGACATCCTACTCCCGCCTCTGGGCACCACTATCCAACCCCTATGCTACCCGAGTGTTCCTCCTTGTCCATCCCTCTTAGCATCTAGACCCTGCCTAACTGACCTTTTCAACTTGGCACATCACTCCACAACTCCCTACCAATTCTCTATCAAATCCAAAGTGGAAACATCCCTGTAACACTGTCGTTAACCTTTCCACCAAAACCTCAGCTCCACAGAAGTTTCAGTCCTATCAAAAGGCTCCACATTTAGCCCTACACCAGGTTTTCAACAAGTTCTGGAATCAGGGAATATCATGGAATTTGAAATGTATCGGTGAAATGTGAAAAAAAGCTGGAAAATCTCATTTTTGTCTGAATAGATGAAATTGTTTATTTACTGAGATGTCTTGCATCATCACCGGCTGAGTGCAGTTAACTATGTGTGGTGCTTCCCTACTCCCTCAATCTTACTGCTTCTTCCCCTTCTACCACTCCCCTCAGCTTGCAGTCTTCTTGCCACTAGCCTAGTAGCTGCTGACAAGAGGCGGGAGGCATGAGGAGTAGTTTGTTTGGGTCTGATTATCAGAGACTGTTGATGCAGCAGCCGGAGATGGCTGTCATGTGTGCATGAGTTGTGTCTGAATGATAGTGTGAATGTGTGTGTTCCCTCATTTTTTGACAAAGGCTATGGCCAAAAATTTGGTTGTGAGAGTGTGATTGGCATTTCTATGTGCCTCTCTGCACCTCAGCAATCATCTTTACAGTGAGCTGCTCCCTATCCTCATTAGTAATGATTCTCATAGTGTTCACGCAAGTTATCTGGTGCATGGATTGTTCACCACAGTCTCATTTTGTTAGCATGGTGTCTGTGACACTTGAATAGCTGGCTGCACGAGTAGACTTCGATGACGGGCCAGACCTACAGGCCATCTCTGTGGGTACCTCTAATGGATCGGGCCTGCCGATCTGAAGCCCATCATTTCCCATTCATGTACAGGCCCTACCCATCAGGTCTAGTCTCACCGGTCTACCTTCAAGCCAGGTATGTTCGTGTCTGCTTAATGTAGTGGAGTTTTTAAGTTCATCCAGGGATCCAGGACTGTGGTGCTCCTTGGCAGGTCAGAGACCACAGGCAATGGATATCAGGAATTGTGACTGTCTCACCGCAAGTACATTGTACAGGTGCCATTTTACAGACATTTTATTTATTTTAGTACATTTTTTCACTTTGGAAGTAGTTTGTATGTTAGAAAGTATGGATGATAAGAAGAATAATTTGTGACAAGTCACTGGCAATTTGAAGTCTATATACTCATTTAGTTCTTGAAAGAAAAACCACACAGTACCTGTAAAGTAATAGACATAACACAGTGTGTAATAACTGACAATAATGAACATAGTACAACCAATATTTTGTTGACAGTCACTTACAATGTTGGTTTACACAACTTTTCCCCACCTTACACACTTCTTTCAAGAGGCCTACTTTTTTCTGAGGTTATTTCTGAAATCAGTGAAGGTATTTTAAATCCGTCTTGCTCATTTTTGTCACCAAATGTGTTTCGTTTTATTGAAATAAAATAACACCACTTATCTTAATGAAACACCCACATACCATTTAGCTTGCTTTCTCTGTCTAAAAACAGTTCATTATGAAAGATGTGGATGGTGGTACTTAAGATTTTTGCTCACACGTTTAGAAATACAGAAGTCATTTTTTGTGCGAGAGTGCGTGCGTGTCTTTACTTACTCTTGAGACCTTAAAATTTTTCAGGGAAAAATGCTAAAACTGTACTGGAAATCAGGAAATTTCACATGAGAAAACGTGTGACAACCATGTGCATCCAAATTCAACCATGCTGGACTTGTCAGAGACCTATTATCCTTCTCCCCTGCCACGAAAGCACTTCTTTCTCACCAATCTCTCCAACCAAAATCAGTATTCTCTTTTATAAGATTTTCCTCTTCTTTCAGGGCAGGGTGGGGTGGTTGGGCCTTCGTGACAGGGTGGGGTGGTAGGGTTTGGGGTGTCACGCGCAGCAAGGGTCTTGAGGACCCTTGACTCTACCTCCTTTTCCAATGCCTCTTTCATCCCTGTTTTACTCTGTTTTAATTGCGTTTAGACACAGTCTTTCTGCCACACCCTGTTTGCAATTTTAGGGATTGTGCTCTGTTGAATAGTGGTTCTTGCTCTTTTAATACTTTGATGCTAATTGATCAGGGAATGAGACAGCTGTGGATGGGACAGCTCTTGTCGTATGCAAAGACCTGAGGTCACCCATCAAGTGCCTTGCCTATTTCTCTCATCTTGTTTTCATGATTGGCTGTCCAACTAATGTCCAGTACATTTTTAGTCTTCACACTTTTACTATTCTGAATCTCCTGACTAAAAGGCACTCTTTGCTCTGTAATAGTCTTTGCCCTAAATCTGGTTGGTGGGGGTCAGACGCAGGCACGGTTTCTCTCGTATAGAGGAATGCTAGAATATCCCTCATCCTCTCTGACTTAGTACTAGCCCAGTCCACATAATTATCTGTAAATTATTTCCCAGCTGTGACATCAGTATTGGCTTCAGTGTCTTCATTTTAACCACTTCTATACACTTTCATCATAAGAACACATTCGTGGCAGACGTCACTAATTCCATATGCACTACCAATGTACTGAGGTACTAATGACCTCACTATTTAGTTCCTTAACCACCAACCATCCAACCAGTTAATGACTTTCCAACCAGGAGTGGGTGACAGCTGTTATAAGGCAGTAGTGTTTGTAGTTAATGCATTTAATATGAATATAAATTTTATGGAAGTATCTGGGATGTGGGGATCAGTGCTTGGGAACATATCTTGTTGAGTTGTTGGAGACCATAAGGAATAGTTGTGGGAAGAGATGCTGTGGCTATGAAAAGGGGAGCAGTGAAGAATAATTACCATACATACGGTTCATGAAATGCTTTGAATAAATTTGTGTTTTATTTTCCAAAGAACATCACTTATTTCTCAGTTGATGATTCTGTCTCCTGTTTCACATAGAAAGTTAAGAATGAGAGTGAAGGACCCACAAAGGAACTTATATTTCAACAGATAAATGATGTGAATTAATTCAAATATTTAACATAACTTTTTTCATCCATCCCTTATGCAAAAAGTAAACATTACATATGTTGAATCTCCCAGAATGTTAAAAAATACTTATTGTTGGGCATTTGCTGGCTGGTATCACTAAAATCTTAAAATACCAGTATTTCAGCAACATCTGTTCTCATCATCTTCTGCAGTTGAAATTCGCATCTAAAGTTGAAAAGTATGTATTATGTCAAAATACTGAAAAGTTTTAGTAACATCTTTTCATCAGTATGATATTTTATTATTTCTGTTGAGAAACTTTTTTTACCCATTTCTTAGGTTTTGAAGTCCATCATACAACTATCTTTCTACTGAGCTGCGCCTGCATACGGGAGTAGGGAGATCCAGATACAGATCTGGCTTTCTAGAATTAGTGTTTCTGTGATTTCCTAGTTCACTCAAAACAGATGCTATGATGGTTCCTTTAAGGGGACTTGGTCAGAGTCCTTATCCAGTCAGAGCATGTGCTCAATCTTTCTCTAATGACCTCTCTGTCGACAGGATGGTAAACATTATTGTTCCTTTCTTTTGCGTCCCTGACTCACTTTATTTTGTGATTAAGACACATTAGTGTTTATACTGATAACCCCTGTTTGCGTAGTTCTTCCATTTCCATGTTAAATTATAGGCCTCGTCAATGACTGGCCAGGTGAGGTGCTTCTTGAATGAGATGTAGGGAAGGGTATACTACTCCATACATAACCGGGTTTGATAAAGCACTGTGGTGTTTGAATCTATATTCCAGATGATGTCTGCTTTACTTACTCATTGCTGTGTATTGGCTTGCTTTAATTTTTTGCTGAAGTGTTGTTTGTCCGGATCACTTGAGACATCAGAAGTCGGAAGTAATTAATTTATCTGTCTATACTGTACCCTGAAAATCTTACACAAATTGAAATTCAACATATTTCAGACAAAGGAACGATATGGCAAAGAATGCAAGATATGTTCACGCCCATTTACAGTTTTTCGCTGGTGCCCTGGAGCACGCATGCGTTTTAAAAAAACTGAGGTGTGCCAGACATGCAGTCGGCTGAAGAACGTCTGCCAAACGTGCCTACTTGATCTAGAATATGGACTACCAATTCAAGTTCGGGATGCAGCCCTGCGTATTAAGGATGACCTCCCTCGATCAGATGTCAACAAAGAATATTATATTCAAAATATGGATAAGGAGGTAATGTATGCGTGTTCAGCATTATATTTTGAGAAGAAACTCTATGATAATTTTTTAAGGCCTGTTTCTTAAATTTCTATTCTTCACAACACAAGCTACAGTTCGCTTCATATACCTTGCAGCCTTCTATACTTTGAATTTTTACACACAAAAAAGATAACTTCCAAAATTGGTATAATTGCTGTTTACTGTGTATTGCAGATACTGTCATTCTTTCACTTTTCCTCCATGTTCTTAACTGCTGCTGTGTTTTTATGTAACTGCTTTCATTCCAACAGTATCTTATTGGCTTATTGATGATCCAGATCTAAACAAATGTGTTGTATCAATGGTCATCACAAACACACTGACATGCTGAATTGTGCAGTCTTTGTTAGTATATCTGGTATAAACAGTAATAAAAATTAAGTTGAATCTGTACACACTGCATGTGTGCCAGTTTCTTTGAGCTCAGAGCTACCTAGATATTTGATTCTCTTAAATATGTTTGATAGTACTGATTCTTTTCGATGGCATTTTTGCTGTAACATTTCATAAGCTAGTAAGGATATAAAGGATTCGAAGCAACAAACCACTCATTGTAAATTGACTTGGTGTTCTGTATGATTCTTCGCATGTCATTTTGTTGCAGAAATGTTGTCAGACACATGCGCACGACTATTTCGTTTTTGTTTAGTAAAACCGACATCAACTGTTGTTCTCAAGAAACATTGTAGTATTTTATACTAGAGTAGAAAAATAGTAAATAGCTACCTTTTATTTAGCACCCCTTTTAAAATTAGCTGTAATCACTTTCATTACTGTGAATTGCTTATAATTTTATTACCGCTCTGCAGTTAGGAAAGATTGATGCAACAACTCCAGCTGGTGCTGTGGGAAAGTCACAAGCAGCCAGTGATCTGCTTATGAAATTGGCTCGAACAAGCCCTTACTATAAGCGGAATAGGCCACATATATGCTCGTTCTGGGTGAAAGGAGAATGCAAGCGTGGTGAGGAGTGTCCATATCGTCATGAGAAACCTACTGACCCCGATGATCCACTTGCTGATCAGAATATTAAGGACAGGTAATTTTGCATTCTTTGAAGTCAAATTAGGGTATTATGCAAATCAATGATTGCTGTTTATATAAAACCTTTCCATGATAAGTTTTCAACAACAAAAATTATGCATTTGAGACACATTGTACGATTGTTTTCATGAAGAAGGCTTTAAAAGTTGAAGAGCTCATGTACTGATGTCTAAGTGAGTAGAAACAAGATTAAATCATTTTTAAAAATTGAATGTAGCCAAAGACAATTGCAGAAATAATTATTCTTGAATTTTGAACAGGTACTATGGAATTAATGACCCAGTTGCAGAAAAACTTATGCGTAGAGCCTCCGCAATGCCTAAGCTAGAACCACCAGAAGATAAGACTATTACAACTTTGTACATTGGCAACCTGGGAGATAAGCTCACAGAGAAAGAATTGTGGTGAGTTTTAATTTATAAATGCCTCATCAAATTGACATTGACTGTATTGGTTTACACTTATTTCTATTTTTCTGTGACATACAAGTTGTAAATTAAAAAAAATCCATAGCCCACAATCCATAAGGATGGGGCAGACTACAGTATAAAATATCCCTTAGAAAGAAGGAAAGGACAGACAGAGGGGGGGGGGGGGGGGGGGCTACCAAGGAACTGTATTTGTTGTGTACATGTGGAGGGTAGTTGGCCACTGTCAGCAAACAGTTAGAACATGGGTTGGCTTTGGTTTACAGACTTTAGTGTGCTGTTTTGGACTATGACAATGATGGGGCACCTGGGGTAACATCTGTACCATCTCAGGTAACTCAGTTATTCCTTTGTATCCCTATCTTTGACTGTGTGGGTTCGATCACACTCGAGGATGAATGGCAGATAGTGGCAAGGTTGCAGATATCCAGACAGAAGCTGCCAGTTGTTCCTTTACACTCATACATCAACAGCAAATTTGAGGAGTTTCCAGCATTAATTACTTGTTGCAACTTGTCCAATATTTCAGTGGTCTGTTGACTGGCACAAGAGGAGGGATTTCTGTTTATTAGGAACTCCAAAGATAAGTGCATGATGGAATCTTTTGGGAAATTGTCAGGTCAGAAAGGGTAGTAGAACTGGTGCAGACTCAGAGTGTTTGCTTGGATTAGTACTATTGAAGATGTGAAAGTGGCTCTGCAACCAGCTGTTGATAATGACAGATAGGAAGGGGTCACCAATTTCAATCAAAGTATTAGAAAGTTAGCACAAAAACAAAGAGAGCTGTAAAGTTAATTCAAAGGAAGCTAAATCCTTGCAGATTAAAGTTGCGCTAGAAGCATTCACTGAATTTACACATGCAGTCTTAACTGCCAGGTTGTTGTAAAACTACTGTATTTACCCGAGTATAATACTACCCCCTGGAATATAAGATAACCCTTATCCCCTTATTTTAAGAGACTCTTTGAGAAATTTTTATTTTTAACATAGTGTGACTAACCAGAATAATAAACTGTGTTATTGACATACAGTGTATCCCCAAACTTGTACCATTTATTGTTTGTCTACATTTTGGTAATGAAAGGAGAAATCAAATAAACAAAAATAAATGGTTTACCTTATTTTTTATTTTCGATTCCTTCTGTGCTTACCGTCTTTGTGGTATCAATATTTTTCATCCTCATCTTCATCACTATCTTAATTCGTAAGTGTATTTTGAATTTCTTTCTTTCTAGCACTTCTCCCATAGTATGTCATCTTCTGAGCCATCCATAACATTGTATGTGTAGCACTTTCTGAATCCTTTCATAATAGATTCACTTGCAATTTTATCCCAGGCAGTGAGGATGCACTGTTCCAGCACGGATACTGAGGGTTTCTTTAACCTTCCCTTTAGGAATGAAGGCATGTTCTCTTTGAAGAAGCCACTCTCTGTAAAGCTGTCCCAAGTGAAACTGAATTGTCTATTCACAACATCCATCAATTGAAGTTGTGAGGTCATGCCACCAGTCATTATTACCAGATCTGTATTGTTCTTTGGTGTCAGATCTTAAACTGCCTGTGTGAGGTATCCCCTGAAGGAATCCAACACCAACATTTTTCCTCTGTTACGCAAAGAGCCTGATATTCTGTTCCAAACAACCTTCAACCAATCTAGCATCAAAAAATGTAGAGAAAGTTGTTTTTAAAGAAATATAATCTAGCGTCAGGTCATACATCATCCATTACTTTTCTTTGCATCTAAGATAAGCCCTGCAGGAATATTTTCTTTCATTACTATTTTCCCACAAAGACTCTCACATGCAGGATGCTTCCTTCCATCTGTTAGTGGACAAGCATTACTGTTGTTCTGGCCTTTACATTGCCAGAAGTCCTTATAGAAATACTTTTTATGTCCTTCACATTGACTAACATTTAACGGCGTATCAAAATATATTGGTCTCTTATTGGTGTTGCTTTGTGACCCAGCAAATAGTCATGCCATTTACTAAGACTGATTATATGACACTGATGTGGAAATAACTTTTCATCGTATGCCATGGGAAGTTGCTGAGCTAGCACAGTTCTGCGTTTTAATGCAAGCCCCACACTCTTCTTCATCCTCCCACACCATTCAGTCCTTGCTTTAAATTCTGTGACAGATGCAATTGAAAAAATCGTCCTTCCATTCATATAATTTCTCAAGTAATCAGGATGCCTTAATTGTGTTTCTCTTGCATGTACTGAGCACCCTGCTGCTTGAAATTGTGACACCTACCCAGCTATGGCCCCCTGAAAGTATGGTGTGTAGAAATAGCATTCTTCAATTTTTTCTTTATCTGTTGCCACCTCTGAACGATCCCTTCTGTGGCACCAATTTGATTTCCCGCTGCACAGTTATTTCTGACCTCTGCTTTATGAATCACCCTTAACTCAAAATTATATTTTATTGTCTACATGAATCAGTTGGGAACTGCAAACTCATAGAGCCAAGTTTCTCAAGTGAGTCAAGAATAATATTTCCATCCATTATTGATTGCTGCAATTTGCAGTTCTTGCAGCACTGACAATACTGAATGACATTTATATGGTCTTCTCTCAGCTCTCTAAAGTTGAATTGGCAGAAATTGTACAACTTCGGATTAACGCTTTAGCCAACCTTGAAAATCAGTAGTGCTGTATAGCAGTAGTAGACTTTGTATTCCCAATTATGTGATTTCATCCTTTTATTGACTTCCACATGTCCCTGAACTTGGCATGCTGCTGAATGTAATCCTATCTCCAATTTTGAGTTCACAACTGTCCAAAAATCCTAATCCTGAGTCCTTAGATTCATCGTGCCCCCCCCCCCCCCCTCTTAATTCTCCTTCTGATCCGGATTTAGTCCACCAAATATTTCTTCTCTTTTGGCCGTATTGAAAATATTTGCAATGGTACTAGTTTAAATATCACCCCATAGCTCGAATAAACTGGTAAAGTACAGTTCTAACACAGTTCACTCTAGATCTTCACACACTATTCCACACTCTCTAACGTTCTAAAGACTTAAAGTGTGTGTGTCCCCTTCTCCTAGGATCAGCACATATTCCGTGCTTGTGGGTTGACCTTATGACAGCTCTTCCTCTTACCATTCTGGTAGGTACACCCCTTACAAAACATCCCTATTTTTTAGGCCACAGATCGTCCTATCTCCACGTAGGTACACATGCCCTTTGTACATAGTGAATGCTGGGTATGCCCCTCCCCCCCCCCTTATCCTTTCTGAGTAGGCCTCACGGTTCATTATCCTTGTATACATTCCTACAGGGTGTTTCAAAAATGACCGGTATATTTGAAACGGCAATAAAAACTAAACGAGCCGCGATAGAAATACACCGTTTGTTGCAATATGCTTGGGACAACAGTACATTTTCAGGCAGACAAACTTTCGAAATTACAGTAGTTACAATTTTCAACAACAGATGGCGCTGCAGTGTGGGAAACTATAGTATGATATTTTCCACATATCCACCATGCGTAGCAATAATATGGCGTAGTCTCTGAATGAAATTACCCGAAACCTTTGACAACGTGTCTGGCGGAATGGCTTCACATGCAGATGAGATGTACTGCTTCAGCTGTTCAATTGTTTCTGGATTCTGGCGGTACACCTGGTCTTTCAAGTGTCCCCACAGAAAGAAGTCGCAGGGGTTCATGACTGGTGAATAGGGAGGCCAATCCACGCCGCCTCCTGTATGTTTCGGATAGCCCAAAGCAATCAAACGATCATCAAAATATTCATTCAGGAAATTAAAGACGTCGGCCGTGCGATGTGGCCGGGCACCGTCTTGCATAAACCACGAGGTGTTCGCAGTGTCGTCTAAGGCAGTTTGTACCGCCACAAATTCACGAAGAATGTCCAGATAGCATGATGCAGTAATTGTTTCGGATCTGAAAAATGGGCCAATGATTCCTTTGGAAGAAATGGCGGCCCTGACCAGTACTTTTTGAGGATGCAGGGACGATGGGACTGCAACATGGGGCTTTTCGGTTCCCCATATGCGCCAGTTCTGTTTATTGACGAAGCCGTCCAGGTAAAAATAAGCTTCGTCAGTAAACCAAATGCTGCCCACATGCATATCGCCGTCATCAATCCTGTGCACTATATCATTAGCAAATGTCTCTCGTGCAGCAATGGTAGCGGCGCTGATGGGTTGCCGCGTTTGAATTTTGTATGGATAGAGGTGTAAACTCTGGCGCATGAGACGATACGTGGACGTTGGCGTCATTTGGACCGCAGCTGCAACACGGCGAACGGAAACCCGAGGCCGCTGTTGGATCACCTGCTGCACTAGCTGCGCGTTGCCCTCTGTGGTTGCCGTACGCGGTTGCCCTACCTTTCCAGCACGTTCATCCGTCACGTTCCCAGTCCGTTGAAATTTTTCAAACAGATCCTTTATTGTATCGCTTTTCGGTCCTTTGGTTACATTAAACCTCCGTTGAAAACTTCGTCTTGTTGCAACAACACTGTGTTCTAGGCGGTGGAATTCCAACACCAGAAAAATCCTCTGTTCTAAGGAATAAACCATGTTGTCTACAGCACACTTGCACGTTGTGAACAGCACACGATTACAGCAGAAAGACGACGTACAGAATGGCGCACCCACAGACTGCGTTGTCTTCTATATCTTTCACATCACTTGCAGCGCCATCTGTTGTTGAAAATTGTAACTACTGTAATTTCGAAAGTTTGTCCGCCTGAAAATGTACTGTTGTCCCAAGCATATTGCAACAAACGGTGTATTTCTATCGCTGCTCGTTTAGTTTTTATTGCCGTTTCAAATATACCGGTCATTTTTGAAACACCCTGTATGTATACCATAATTATCTTCTGGTAAATATATAAATCTATTTTAAACTTTGCATTCATTCTTTAATATATCATTTACTTCCTAGAGTCCTCCTCTACTTGTCGACTTCTATATTTTCAATAGATACTACAGATACTATTTACGTCCCACTGTTCAATTCATCAGAGTACTTATTACACTGATGTTTCTTAATGATTAACATGGTTAATTCCTTTCCCACTTTCGTATTCTTTCTTTGCTCATGCCTCTTTTTTATTTATCCTTTATTCATTACTACTTTATAGTTGTTCGTTATGTAGCGTTTGTGTTCCATAATCTCATATGCTTTTGTCTCTCATTGTGCACAAGTTCATTGTGCCTCTTCTAATCTCTATTTAGAACTGCCACTGTTCTTTGTTTATGTGCACCTCTTATGTACATTTGTTGTAGAACCATCATAGATTCCTATATGTAGGTGTATATCTCCATATGTACACACATTTTCCCCTACAACACCTGGCGGTTCTCACATCGTGACAGGCTTTGTTTTATGTAATTTAATGTTTGTGTAGAAGTGTATATTTGTGTATATGTGGATGTGTGTTTGCATAGTCTGATTTTTCGACCTTCTTACCTAAACATAAGATTTAGGTTTCTAGTGAACACGGAAATAAGGAAGGACTTCAGCGATAGAAGTTTGTGAATATGAAAAGAGGGAAAAACAGACAGGTCCTCAAATGAGAAGTAAGAAAAGAAAAAACATGTGGATGCTAGGATTGAAGAAGAGAAAGAAGATAGCCCCAAAGACAGGAAACCCTTCCAACCCGCCTTTCCTAGGATCCCTACGCCGCAGGTACTTGAGTGAGATGCCGGAGGTGGTCTGGTGTTAAATCATCCCCTACAGAACGGACTTGTCCAACTTTCACCCTTTGAGGACCCAGAAGGAAATCAGCCACACTTGTTTGTGAGGGTTGTTTGAAAGGTGGGATGTGTGTTTTATGTTAGTCATGATTTATCTGTTCTTGTAAATCATACTTTTAGCTACAATACCCACCCCTTTCAAAATTTATACAAACCCTCCCATCTATATCACATCTCGTAAAAGGTACAAAATACTCTATACAAAATAGAAAATCTATACACTACGGTATAACAGTTGTCCAGCTAGCCACACCATATTATATTTTCCACAAATATAATAATCTATTCAGTTTATTTCGTCTAGATATCACTTTTTCTGTGATTCTCTTAAGTTGTTCTCTATTTACAGTCCTATCTGGTTTTCTAAGCAATAAGATTACAGAATAGTCCTAGATTTTAAAGGAAATCGGTGCAGGAAAACTATTTTTGGGAAAAACACCGAAAACAACTCTGGATGCGATGGTCGTTACTCCGCCCATTAACTTACAATGTTAGCGTCCCTGGGGGATATATGACAGAATAGTTTAAGATTTTAAAGGAATCTAGTGCAAGAAAACTATTTTGGAAAAAACCACTGAAAACAACTTGGGATCCGACAGTTGTTGCTGCGTCTGTTAACTCAGAATGTTAGCATCCCTGGGAGATAGTTGGTGGGTCCTTTTTTTTTTTATGCCAGTCAAAATATTTCCTTTATTTCCATATAGTACCCCAAGTATTATTATATTTTGGGTCCCATAGATCTGATATTAACTTTTCTTGAGCACTGGCAGACCAGTACTAGTCTTGAAATTTCTCCTGAAAGTCTCCTCACAAGGAAAAATTCACAGTACTTACTGTTCCCCATTCTGAGGCTTTCCCTACAAGGTACCCCACAGCAAATTAGATCTTCTTGGAATCTTCCAAATTTTTTGGTAAAGTTTGGTTAAATCTTTTTAAGAAATGGGTCGGATGTACCTCTCCGTCCGGCTTAAATTTAGAGAATTGTCTAGATAACACTGAATTAGCTCCCCATTGCAAATCAGTCACCGCTTCACTAGTTAATACAGCATTAGGTGAAGTTACCCTTTTTTTCTGTTTTATCTTGGATAAGCTTAATTTCTCTCCACAGATCCTCCATACCCTTTCTGATATCGGTATCATTGATTTCGGAGGATGTTATTCTCTCAGTAACCTTTTAATCTATGATTTCCCCAAATTGTTCCTCCAAACTAATTACATTAATAATGTCAGAGTTAGCTATTTTCTCTTTGAAATTTATTTCTACGTTATCTATCTGTCTATTGACACCTGTAATCTGTGATCGAATAACTGGCATTAATTCGTTCCGCTTATCTACACTCTCTTTCAAAGTGTTCAAGCCCTGCCTTACATCATTATATACTTAATATTGTACACGTTTTCAAAAGATCCTAACTTTTCAATAATTTTGTATTCTACATTATTACGTTTGTTCTCAATGTTAAGTTCTAACCTTTTCAATAAATCTTGAAAAGTGATACTCTGTTTCTGACTAAGGTCAGTAAACATATGATTTATATGAGTGGTCAAAGAATTTGTCAACTCGTTCTTTAAATCTACTTTTAAATTCTCTATTCTACTACTTATAGTGTCAAATTCAGTCTTCAAACCACCCAAGCCTTAATATAAATTACTAAAGTTTTTGCTTTAATAGTCAACTTTGGCATTTAACAAACCTAAATTTGTCATTTGAATACTCAAGAGTTTCACTCTGAGTATTTAAAGCTTCACTCAGAGTATTTAATTGAGAACTTAATGAGTTTAATTTAAGACTCTGAACTTTGATTAAATTTATCAACTCAGCCCAGTCAGGTACTTCTTTGCTAATTTTCAAGGCCATAGCTGGGTCTTGAGTTTCCCCAACCTTTTGTATATTTTCCATACTTTTATTTGCTTTAGCTCGTGTAAGTATTTAAAACTAACTTTAAATATGATAATTACACAATAAAAGTTTGCTCAGCAGTATCTTGTTCCACTTCATACTAAAGTAATCAAGTTTTGTTTAACACTCACCCGGCGTAGAATTCGCGTTGTGTAGGTGAGCGGATGTGGAGGTAGGTCAGCACTGGTAAACAGCAGCTGGTGCCGGCGGTGTCGGGTGTATGTTGGTTTCCGTGTCTGCGTCCTCACAATGCACGCAAGAGCTATATACTCTGCATACTGGACCTTCTTGGTTAAAGCGTTCTGTGGGTATTTCTTCTTAGACAAATACATCGAAATCATCTTTGCTGTTTTATCGTTGTGAATTTTTTATTTCTTTACCATTTTTCCATTTAAATTTGCTCCATTGGATACTTGAACATATTCCAATTTCTCAGAGTAATTCCCTTGTCTTGTTATGTTTGGTTGCTATGGTAACATGTAACAGCTTCTTCTATTGTTTTTGACTTAAAATTCCTGTTTTCTCGGTCCTTTCACACAAGTCGCACATTCTAACGACTTGGTGTGAGTGTGAATCTGGGTTCTTTTGGTTTATTCCCCCTAATCACCTTACACTTCTTTACGAGGTGACTTACTTGGAATTTGCAGCCACTCTTCTTTACTGGATAGCCGGCTGCTGGAAACCCTCTTGACTTCTTTTCTACCAAATAATGCTAGGTACAGGAATTTTTAGACTCTTTCTACTTATGAAATAAGTAGACATGCAAACTTTGCTTTTCATCAATTAACAATGTATTTGACTTTCATACATAATAACTCTCACTTTCAATATAAATATATAACTTCCAGTAAGTCCTTCATACAGTTGAACATCAGAAACAAATTAAATTACAGTTAAAAGAAAGTTGGCTTAGATACCATACTTTTCTTAACAGGAATCAGAAAATAAGTCTTGCCTATAGCAATCTTACGTCAAGAGTTTTCAAGAGTTTTTTTTTTCAACTGTCCGTGTTTTAATAACAATAGTCAATGACACAATAAGCACAGATCTTCATATAAGCTCCATGGTTCTTCCTTACACACTCACTAAAACGTCTATGGATTGTCCGACAGGTACTTGTCGGTGCCGTTCGTCCGCCGCGTCTACTTTCTTCCCGTGACTGATTTTAAACCTGCACTCACAAACATGTGACGCACAGTAGGTAGGATTCTACCATCCGACACTCATATCCAGAATATCATGTGTTTGAGGCGGTAGAAGGCCGAGTGCTTCTACAATTTACACAGAAATTCTCAAATCACAACAACTCCAGAAAGTGCAACTGTTCAAATCGGGTATTCTACTGCAGCGATGCCAGGCAAAACTATGGCATTGCTTCTTGTGATACTCGCTTTTTGTTGTCTCGTAACTTTGCGGTCAAGTAGTGTGGCATGCTCTGCAACATTGAAGGCTGCTCCATGTCATGATTGCATTTTCTTCCGTTGCTCAATCATGTAAATACTTCCCATTTATCCTATTCACCATTTGTTACAAACTATGTTCCAGCCACTCTGTTCTGGCTGCATGGTTCGCTAAACTGGCTCCTTCTCTCCGCTCAGCAGTAGGTACCCTCCCGCCTATTGTTGGTGCATACTGTCAGTTTTTTCACGTCACATTTTAATTATAATATTGTTCTTTCTGTTTAGTCTCCCTACATACACTTCACCGAAAATTGTCCTCTTACAGTCACGACTTGTAAGTTATCAGTGCAAAGATGATGATACTGAGTATTCATACATCAAGTTATCCACTACTTTGAAAACAACTCAGTTAAAACAAAACTATTTATTGCACAGGAACTGCTGTGATAACAAATGAATACAAGCATATACCTTTTGTTCTTGTTTGATTAGCACTCCAGTTTTCTTAACTTCCAACACTAACACAATTTTGCTCGATGTGCAAGCCTCAGCAACCACTCGCCAGCTGAATGCAAAGTGATTTATACAGGTACGGACTTAACACTTTCCTACTTACTTGCTCATATTCTTACCTGCTTTGCAGTGGGCTACTTGTATGCTTCATTTATGACTCCAACTGGAACTACACTTGCCATGTTGGCCTCCAATTCTCTCCACATAAACCAAAAAGTTAGATGCCTTACATTCTGTAAAAACTATTGAAAGATATCACTAGAGGATATGGCTAGGTCTGGTAGAATATGATAAACTCCATGTGTCCCCATGGAAACTTGAGGTGGGATGTTCTCACGTACACTTAATAAGTGACTTTAGGGAGAAGTTTAATTCTGCCTCGCAGAACTAAGCAAGGCCAGTGACCCGTCGTTAGACAGATTTAATAGTGTAACAGTGCAGAAGGTAATTCAGAGTCAACCAACAAATTATTCCAAATAAGTCTGTGGAGCGATATGTCACGTAATATCTCTCACACTTCTCATCGCTAAGTTAGTTAGTTACACGTTCCATGGATCATTTTGTACAATAGATCGAAATGATGTGGAATGAGTCATTTTACATTTACTTTGCAAATTAATTTATACATACAGTTACATTCTGAACATTTCTAACCTTGCCTGCTCTCTCTCTCTCTCTCTCTCTCTCTCTCTCTCTCTCTCTCTCTCTCTCTCTCTCTTACGAAAAGAAAAAAGATATACAGATGTGAGTTAGTAATTCCTAATCACCACCTTTTACACATTACAGTAACAGAAATTCTTCTGTGGAAAGGAGAAGTTGTCCAGAAGAAACTTTCCAAATTTATCAAATTTTACTGTGCTGACTGTCAGACATTTTATATCACTGTATAAGTGATCAAAAATTTTTGTGCGAAATAAAACCATAATGTGGAGTAATGAATGTTATTTTTCCTACGGGTGTTGTAATTGTATACGTTATTGTTCCTTTTCAACTGCAGTGGATTATTTGCAATCAACTTCATGAGGGACTAAATATACTGTTACGCAATAGTCAAACACCCAATTCCTTAAACAGATATCTACAAGATGATCATTGGTGAGCATCATGTATTGTTCTCACAGCACGTTTTTGTGCAATGAAGACTTTCTTTCTTAACTATGAGTTACTCCAGAAAATTATTCCATACAACATTATTGACTGAAAATATGCAAAATATGTCAGCTTATTGGTCACATGAGTCCCAGTTGCAGTTGGTAAGAGCTGATTGTAGGTTTCGAGTATAGCTCAGACACCTCAAAGCCATGAACCCAAGTTATCAACAAGGCACTGTCCAAGATGATGGTGGCTCCATAATGGTGTGGACCGTGTGTACACAGAAGGGATTGCATCCTCAGAACCAACTCGACCAACCATTGGCTGGAAATGGTTATGTTTGGCTACTGAAGACAATTTATAGCCATTCATGGACTTTTATTTTTTATGGATGACAATGGGCCATGTCACTGGGCCCAATTTTTCACAGTTGGTTTGAAGAATATCCTGCGTAATTAAAGCGAATGATTTGGCCATCCAGATCACCCGACATGAATCCCATCGGACATTGATGAGGCTTAATTGAGAAGTCACTTCATGCACAAAATCCTGCACCACCAACACTTTTGCAATTACAGGCTGCTATAGAGGCAGCGTGGCTTAGTATTTCTGCAGTAGACTTCCAACAAATTGTGGAGTCCATGCCATGTCTTGTTACTGCATTGCACTGGGAAAAAGAAAGTCCGACATGATATTAGGAGGTACCCCATGACTTTTGTCATCTCATTGTACAATTAGAAGGAAAACTTCCTAGAAAACAGAACTTAGTATGATACTCTTAATCAAGTGACAACATCAGAACTGAATGCAGCGTTAAACATACTTCAGTACATTATTATTGGGGTTTTGTAATGGTAGATAGGACAGCTTGGCTGTGGAAGTGGAAGGGTAGCCCACAACATAGACAGACAACAGTATTCACAATTACAAGCACCCAAGCTTTAATGATCTTCCAGCAATAAAGGCTCTTAACAAATCTCAGTTAAGCAAGGACATAAACTTGGTTACAAACATATGTTAACCTTCAACCATTGAATAACACCAATAAAGAATTACCAATCAATAAAACATAGATAAAGGACTGCTTTACAAGAATGCTTAAATTAAGTAAAATCATGAAAGCTAAGTTACAAATTTTATGTTAAGCTTCAACAGGTGAATAACCCCAATAAAGAATTCTCATTTAAATACAACATAGATAGGAAAATGCCTTGCCAAAATGCTTGAATTGTGTAAAATCATGAAAATCTCAGTTACAACTTTTCTCACAAACTACTTAGGAATTTACAGCAAATAAACAAGTTTGATCTGTTTAACCAGAAGGTAACTGCCAAGTCCAAGTGACCAAAGCCACTCAGAGCGGACAACCACCCCAACGCTGGTCATCAACCGACATCGTCACAGCCCAGTGGCCACCGTGCTAAAACAGACTAACGTTTCGGTAAGCGACCGAGAGCAACACAGGAGTAATAGTGACTGAAAGTCGGCGTACGCCTTACGAAACACGGCACACCCTGAAGCGGGAGCAGGCACAGCTGACTAGCAGCCATACAACCGCGAGCAAACAAATCTCACGCCGCCCGTACTAACGGGGGAAATGATAGCGAGCGACAAGACGCCATGCGCAAAGCAGCAACCGTGCCTACCCCTTGACCACTGAATGTGCCCTGTCTCCTTGTCTATGGTAATACAATTTATAGCATACAAGAAACGATTTAATAATGGCATTAGTTCAACGCAAGATCAGTTAACAGTTAGGTCCAGTAAAGATTTTCCAACGGATTTACCTTCAAACCAACTTCCAGACCACAGGCGGAAATTGGTAAACTTGGCATAAGTTTTCACCAGACCGATAAACAAGAAATCAAATTAAACGGTTGCCAAAAATACAGTCACGATACGCAAGCCCTACAAGACCTTGCTATCTTACTCACAGTTATCATTAACGGCAAAACATACACAAATGAAAGACAAGAAATTCACTATTGAAAGCAAAAAAACAACACACCACAAAGGTTAAATTAATTAATTTGCAGACGAGCCAGTCAGTGAAAGCTCAGTTCCACAAGATTAGGACTAACCTCACTCAGCAGCAATACATTTGTGTGCGTGATAACTAGGTTGCCCAAACAGGACTCCAAAATCCAAAACAACAGGTCACACGTTAGCTGTCTTGTTCTCGGATACTAGGCACCACAGGGCTAAGACAATTGCGACAAAAAAAATCTCTGAAATTACAGCTGCCTGCAGCAAAACAAATGAGTCAGGGTGCATGAACGTAAAGCACAAGCCACTGTTCCAGCCGGAGCGTAACCTTTTCAATGCACATACGGACAGAACAACACACGTGGGCATAAAGGGAGCAGCAGATGCGTACCAAGCAAACTATACTGCACCAAAATACGACCCACGTCACGTCCACAAACCGGAGCACTGCTCCCGGAGCTGGTGTCTGCTTGCTGGACTGCCACAACTCTCTGTCCCCCGGAAAGCAATGCTGACTGACGCCTTGCTCAACGCTCCCTTCTCAGCCGTGCACAAAAACGCTTCTCTTGTCGCCTCAGAGTGCGACCGCAATGTCCGTTCTCCCCTGCTGTCCGCCCCAGACTCCCGTACTCGCACTCACTCCCTCGTTAGGACCCACTCCGACAGGAGGCACTCGTGTTCACACATAGTGCCAACCTCAACCAGTGGAGTAATCGATAGCGTTTTGCGCCCGAGTGCCGCGCCACGGCTCAGTTTTGTTCAAACATTTAATCTGGCTGAAAATGTCTTCCTTAGTTCTTCACAGGCATTGCAGTTCTGCACCCAGAAGTGATAGAATTAGAAAGTTGTTGCAATGGGCAGAGAAGCTTTCAGGTAATAAAAGTCTCGTTTAAAGCTGGCCACTGTCCCTAGGCATAACAAAATGTGATGTAATGGGCAGATTGACTAAAAGATGGATATTATTAAGTTATATAATAAGCAATACTAGAAATTGCCATAAGTGCAAAATATTTTGTTGTCTGTCCAAAGGGACTCGGATTTGATGCTGCAGTGACTCTAATTGATCATAAAGAAGTTTTAGTCATGTGTGAAAGTGCTCACTTACATCTTGCGCCCGCCCACACACACACACACACACACACACACACACACCAAATTGAAATAATGAAAAATGGTGAAACTTTGAATAAAAGTTTCATGATTTAACTTAGGTTTTGTTTAGACAGAGACTCAAAAAATTTCAAGAACTTATTTGCAAGGTAAGTCATGAACATTATTTTCTCCTGGTTTTTTCTTTCCCCTCTCATTTATCCTGACCAGTATAGGGTCTTCTTTTCTAAGGTTTGACAGTTTTTATTTTATTATTTAACCGCCTGAAAATCAGCTCGGGCTGACCTGTGTATCAGCCTATCGTCGTTAATCCACGGTCTGGATTTGATCTAAGTGTGGCACACCTCCCGGTCTCACAGGCTAATGTTTTGTGCTTTATACTACACAAGAAGGTCATTATTTTCTCCTGTATACCCCTCACATACTGACTAAGATGTTAAAATCAAAATTTGGACTTACATTATCCATAAATTGAATAATGAGGGCAGAAAACACTTCAGATACACAATGCAGATTCTGCTACACTGCACTAGCGTGCTGTACTTTCTTTTAAACAACTTTCCTCCTACAGGATGTTAGGTCACTGGGAAAAGATACAACTGTAAAATACTAGGTGGTGTGCATCTGGATGGATTTAAGGCGAAACAGCAAGTACTAAGAAAGGCAGATGTGAGATTCATCGAAAGAATCCTAAGGAAAATTAATTCTTCTATGGGGAAAGTTGCTTACAAAACCCTGTTTAAGGGATTCTCGACTACTGGTCATAAGTGTGAAATACTCACTGTGCAGTATTTATAGAAGCCACAGAATACACAGGAGAGGCATTACTGTATCACAGGAAGGTTTTTAAAATTCTGGAAGTACATTTTCCATGGAAGAGGTAAGGCAATATCTTTCTCACAAAGTGACCATGATAATAAAAAAGGAGGTATTCAAACACACAGAGGAATATGTGTTGACTTATCATTTACTAATCATGTATTGAATATCCATATCACTGAAGTTTGACACTAGCAGACATCAATCATTTAGTCTCTAGGGAATGTAAATACATTTTCTGACCACAAGGAGGTAATTTAAGAAACGCATGCTTATTTTTAATACCAGTTGTTTAACTGTTTTTTTTTTCCTAATCTTTTCCAGAACTCATTTTTATATATAGATCTGTTGTTCCTGCTCTTAAGAGATTATTTTCGTTAGCAACATTTTCTGTTTAAGTGGAAATATCTGTAGTTCAGCCCATTTTATCAAGAGTTCATTCAGTTTTAATTGCTTACCAGTTGCATACTTCCCACTGTAGCTATGAGAAGAATTTTAAATTGTTCAAATATTCTATCCACATAATTATTTCTTCCAGGGACCACTTTTACCAATATGGAGAGATCCGTTCTATTACACTGGTTCCTCGACAGCAGTGTGCATTTGTTCAGTTTACTTTACGCTCGGCTGCCGAAGCTGCAGCAGAACGGACATTCAACAAGTTAATCCTAGGAGGACGTCGCCTGACTATCAAATGGGGAAGATCACAAGGCCGCCAAGGAGCTAATGGTGGACGAGAAGGTGCTGAAGGTTCTGAGGGGCTTGAACCTGTACCTGGTTTGCCTGGAACACTGCCAATGCCCCCAGTTGAACTTCGAGACAATTTCTTTAATTTAGGGGCTAGCGATGATACAGTGCTTCCCACTACAGTTGCAACTGTGCCTGCTGTACAAGCCACAACTCCTATGCCTCCACCACCCAACCCAGCTACTGTACTTTTGGCTGCACCACCACCTGTACCTCGGCCTCCACCAGGAGTACGTCCTCCTGGTCCACCGCCATTCTTCTTTCCTCCTCATGTTCGAGCCCTTCCACCTCGTCCACCAGGACCACCAGTATCGGCTGCCACAGCTGTCCGTGCACCTGTTGTCTCTGCAGCATTCGGCCTTGCAGCAGCAGCTGCTGCTGCAGCACAGGCACCTCTGTTTCCACCTGGTACTGCTCCAGCACTCCCTCAGCTCCCACCAAATCCTGCACCTCTAGTACCTCCAGGTACGCTACCAGGCCCACCACTCAAAACACCTGTAATACATTATCCTTCGCAAGATCCCGCCCGGTTGGGAGCTGCTCAGGGCCTTTCCAAAAGTAAAACTTGGCCTGGAGATGATTAATCGTGATGCCATTGATAATGTTGTGACATAATTGTATAATGAAAAATATTTGCAATAAAATGGGAAAAAATTATAAATTAAATACTTTATTTTTATAAATATTGTATAGAAACTGAAAACTTTGCCAAACAAAGTTTGCAGATAACAGCATACTGAATAAAGTAATTGAAATATATCTTAAGCAAGGCTGTAATATGTACAGATTACATTGAAAAATCAAGGCAAATATATTTGTAAAAAGTAACATTGTGTGATCTCAGTATTGTGACATAACCTGAAAAGCAAGTGCATAATGTTGATGTTGTGGTCTTCAGTTCGGAGACTGATTTGATGTGGCTCTCCATGCTGCTGTATCCCCTGCAATCCTCTTCATCTCTTAATAACTTCTGCAACCCAGTACTAAATTGGTGTCCTGTCCACGATCCCTTCCTTTAATCAAGTTGGGCCACAAATTTCCTGTTTTCCCAATTCTGTTCATTACCTCCTCATTAGTTGCGCTATCAACCATTTAATCTTCAGCATTCTTCTGTAGCACCACATTTCAAAAGCCTCTATTCTCTTCTTGCTAAGTGTTTATTATCCACATTTCACTTCCAAATACCTCCAGAAAAGACTTCCAAACATTTAAATCTGTATTTTATGTTAAGAAATTTCTCTCCTTCAGAAACAATTTCTTGTCACTGCCAGCTTATGTTTTGTATCCTCTCTACTTAGGCCATCATCTGTTATTTTGTTGCGCAAGTAGCAAAACTCACCTTGTTTCCTAATCTAATTCCCCTCGCCGTCACCTGATTTAATTATACTACATTCCTTTATATTGTTTTGCTTTTGTTGTTGTTCAACTGTAACAACTTGTGAAAATGTTTAATTCGTTGCTCTTCATGTAAACAAGGCTTTTCAAGTGTGATATTGTCAGATTGAACATTCTGTTGTTTGTGTTGGGAAGTAGCATAACTGATAAACAAGGATGGCTGCAATTTTCATGTTTATGTTATCAATTTGCCGTGAAAGTGTGACATGAAAATATCAAATTACTTTACAGCTCATTCACTCCATTAGGTTTAAAACCCAGGTGGGGAAAAAAAAAACATTTGGACTGATATAAAATGGTTAATGAGTTAGAAGATAGTATGTTGTGTTACCTGTAGGCTCTGTCCTTGGGGTAGTAAATTTGCAGTCTAAACTACATAAACAGAATTAGAATAATAAAGGAAAGACAGGCAATGAGGATGAACATTGATAAGTTAAGTAACTGATTATTACCTTAGTATACACATTGTGACATTTTCAATTTCAGACGTTTGAGGGCTTTGAAGATACAGTGAATTAGGCCAAAGTGTAGCAATCTGATAATCACATCTACTTTAATGTCTGGCATGGGCCTTCAAAAAGTTGTGATGCAAATCGTTTCTATTTCAGTGTTTATACTGATTTTTCTGGGACCAGGAACGGCACCTTGGGTCAGCATAAGACGATAGAGAGGTAATTAGATCTAGAAGACGGGATGACAAATGGCTGTAAACAACAGTAGAAAAATCACCACTGAAAAGAGTGACTGTTTTAAAATGGGTAGAAGAGAAGGGAGAGATGTGAGGGGGGGAAATGAGTCTGGGAAAGAGTTATGCTGAAAATTAGAGGATAAAAAAGATGAGTGTGATTCTGCTGAGGAAATGATTAATATCTTGAAAGTAGGAAGAAGACTGCTAGTGAATGAATGCAGAGGATTTTTCTGTGCGAACTAGTCGCAGTGTGGCAACCAGTAGTGAAACGTGGAAGGTGGGTTTGTGTGTGTGTGTGTGTGTGTGTGTGTGTGTGTGTGTGTGTGTGTGTAACTTCAGGAGCAGATCAAGGGTGTTACGATGAGGAAGATGGATTCACATGACAAGTGTCAAAGTTGGTGGTGTAGCCCTTTTGTGTGGGAAGTATAAGGTCTGGATTGGTACCAAAGTTATGCTGACCCAAGGTGCCGTTCCTGGTCCCAGAAAAATCAGTATAAACACTGAAATAGAAACGATTTGCATCACAACTTTTTGAAGGCCCATGCCAGACATTAAAGTAGATGTGATTATCACAACTTCTTTCTCTAGATGTGACGTTCATTTTAGTGACTCAGTTCTGAATATAAACTGTTGTAATTTAGTGTTTCATACAGTAGGATCTACCATCCACAATTATTGTTAATAACATATGATAATGATGTGTAATGGCCTGACGACGAACATTGTATCCAATTCTCTCTTTTGGTGTGTGTGACCTGGTACACATGCACATATTCTCACAATGCTTGTATGTTTCCTTCACGTATTTAGCCTTGGGTTTCTAATTACGTATTCTAAACTTTGTTAGTGTCTGTAAGTATTATGATGCGAGTCGGTAACCTTATGTTCTGAGAAGTCCTCACTACTTATGGTAAATAGTAGAAGATGGCCAAGACGATCTGTCGCCTTAGGAATCTGGACATGCAAGCACAAGATTTCTTGACACAATTGCACTTTAAATTAATATTTGGTACTCAGCTTGTGGGCTGAAGAAATGGTACACTGTTTAACAATTTGTACCAGCTGTGGCTGGCTAAAAGCACAGGCCAGAGACGAGAATGTGTCTGTGTAAAATGAATGTTTCCTGGTAGAGCTAGCTATCAACAACTCTATGTAAAGTTCGGCACCAACTAGTGACATAGAAGTACTCTCAACTGTAAGACTGGTGCCCACTGCTTACACTATAACACTGTCCTGGCAGTCTTCATTCGTGGCGATGTTCAAATCGCCCTCTTGCGGTGCCTGCAGGCATCTTCAAGGCACCGGCTCCAACAGTAAGTGATAATACACTCCCACCCTCACCGCCGAACCTCGTCACTTATCATACAGTGATGATGCCTGCAAGCACAGCGGTGGGGGGGGGGGGGGATGTATGAGGCGACAGGAGCCGAATCTGTGGCTGGTGCCAAGTTCCTGTCCACGCCAAATTGAGAAACAATACAGAGGGTGCTCCCCTGCATCTAACGATGGTGCGAAGTCATTTGGTGGTCGAACTGCAACGAAGTCTTGAAGTAGTGCAGTGGCCCCCAGGCTGGCTGTGGAGAGGAGGAGGCAACAACACCTGTGGATGTCTGCTGCATACTTGGTGGCGGATGAGGTTTAGGATCCTGAGCCATGACTTCAGAGCCATGTGCTGGCAATGCAGGATCCCAAGTAGCTGGAGAGGATACAGGATGCATTATTCGGACAGGCAGTGAATCTGGGAACAAAGAGTCAGTGAAAAGATTGTGCAATTTACAGGTGTGAAGTTGATTTAGGTGCCGCCTGGACCCTGTACCAAAACCCTGCAGCAGTTCTGCATTCCCAGTATTTGTTACCGCTGTATGATCTGGAAAAAAAAACTGGATCATTAGTGTGGTACATTGCCTGAGTGGGTGAAGCAGGTGCTGGCCACTGCAATGAGTACAGCAAGAGGTGGTGGTGCCATCCATGAAGCAACTCTGATGGTGATGCGAGAACGACAAGAACAGTAATGAAACTTGGTTCTGCATGTGGCAGCTGCATAGTTAATCCATCTGCTGCTTCAAAGTGTGAACGAAGCACTTTTCTCTTTCGTTTCTCCATTAGACTATGGGTGAAATGTGAATGTTGGATGTGACGAATGCTATTGGCTGTACAGAAGTCATCAAATTATGCAGATGCAAACTGAGGTCCAGTGTCAGTCACAAGCAACTCTAGTTGACCCTCAAGGCAAAATATAGATTGCAAGTCTTGGAGGGTGCAACCTGTGATCAGAGAGTGCATGGGAACCACAAAAGGAAACTTGCTGCAGTGTTGATGACAATTGGCCAATGAGTGTTCCAGTAGTGTCCAGCAAAATCCAAGTGCTTCAGGCTTCAACCTATCAAACAACCATTTGAAAGGAACTGGCTGGTGTTCCGCACAAGCATGCCATTGAGCTGTCATCTGCTCTGTTTGTGAGTTCATACCAGGTGCAATATTGGTGAGCTATTTTTTTGGTGTAGGCCATGCCCTAGTGACCATAATAAAGCATGTTAAAACCATATCTCTGGAGAACCTTTGGAATCGCCACACACGATTGTTCAAATTCAAAGTGGACCAAACACTCAACACTGTGCTCTTCAAATGGGGAAAACTGTGGCACTAATGATGGCTGCATAAGTTGTGGCATTGCCATAGTTGGTGGCATCTGATTGTGATTCTCACTGGCTGCCATCTGCATTTGAATGAAGCCCCTCAACTCGGTAGTCTGCATCATTGGTTGTGCCTGTAACTGAAAAAAGTGTGTTAGATCCAGTGTCAGTGCCAAAGGCACTTGCAGTTGTGGCACAGCTAAGTGCAAAGCAGGCATGTGGAGAGTGTTGAGGTATCCATGGCATATCAAAAAATACTAAAGTTAAATCAATATGTGGCAGCACAAACAAGTAAATTGAACAAAAATGCCAAACCTGAATCTGAAACACAAACTAAAAGCGCAACAAAAATGCCCAGAAAGTGATAAAAAGTAGGCAACAAAGGAAGTAAAATAATGTGGTGTCGTAGATTCACCATGGTTCGTTGCCAGATGTTATGATCCAAATCAGTGACCATTATGTTCCAAGGAGTGAAATGTTATGTCCTCACTGTAATGATAAATTGGGTGGAAAAGGGATTTGTCACTGTAGGAATCTGGACAGACAAGCAAAAGATTAATGCACTTTAAATAAATATTTCAACTTGTGGGTGAAGAAATGCTACACTGTTGACAGCTCGTGGCTAGCTACAAGCAGAGGCCAGACAAATGTGTGTGTATATGAACACGGAATTTTTGCTGGAACAGCTAGCTATCAACTCTGTGGTGTAACACTTTGCACCAGCTAGCATCACAGAAGTACTTGTGACTAGAAGGCGGGTGCTCAGGTGAGTGCCACTTATAACACTGTCCCCGTGATCTTCATTGATCAGCAGCTTTGAGGTTCTTCATTTGTGGTGATGTTAAAGTGCAGCCTATGACACCCACAGGAATCTTCGAGGCACCGGCTCTGGCAGTATCAACAGGCTACGATACTACATTAAGTGTTATCAATAAGTTGCAATCCAGACAGAAAACTGTTGTGTTAAATGTAACTATAATCATGGGTGTCTATTCAAATTTCGTATTTTTCATTGTTGTAGAATAGGTCAGGCCTTTGAACTGCAGTGGATAGCTGTGTAGAACTGCTCTTTTTCCTGGCTAGTGCACGGTATAATATCCTGTGATGTGCAGGATAGGGAGAGTGTTGGCATAAAATGGGACTAGCATATTAGGAAGGTCAATGAGTCCAAGAAGATCAACGTAATATTCTGTGTGATTCTCTTTAAAAATGAAATATACGCACATCAAAAAAAGTTTTGCATCACCCTGGTTCCCAGAACTCCTGAAGATAGATGTTGACTGTGGCTATTGTATCACAGACATAGTCCCTTTGATAGTTCAGAGATGTCACTAAACCTGCCCAAAGATGTAAACAACCATGCATGAGCAGCGCGTATTAGACAGGGGAGGTCCGACAGCCAATCAGTTCCAGTCATTCCACCAGGAAGGAGGTACACGGCCCGTGTTGTCTGTAGTTAAACCATGCCTAGACGGTCAATACCACGATTCGATCACGTCTGCATTGTTACTTTGTGCCAGGAAGGTCTCTCAACAAGGGAAGTGTCCAGGCGTCTCGGAGTGAACCAAAGCGATGTTGTTCGGTCATGGAGGAGATACAGAGAGACAGGAACTGTCGACGACGTGCCTCGCCCAGGCCACCCAAGGGCTACTAGTGCAGTGGATGGCCACTAGCTAAGGATTATGGCTTGGAGGAACCCTGACAGCAACGCCACAATGTCGAATAACGCTGTTCGTGCCACCACGAGATGCCATGTTAAGACTCTAACTCTGCGCAATAGGCTGCATGATGCGCAACTTCACTCCCGACGTCCATGGCGAGGTCCATCTTTGCAACCACACCATGTAGAGCAGTACAGATGGGCCCAACAACATGCCGAATGGACCGCTCAGGATTGGCATCACTTTCTCTTCACCGATGAGTTTCCCATATGCCTTCAACCAGGTAATCGTCGGTGACGTGTTGGAGGCAACCTGGTCAGGCTCAGCGCCTTAGACACACTGTCCACAGGGTGTATACGATCCGGGAATTTTTTAGAATTCCGGAAATTTGTCATTGTTTTAGTTTTCAGTTATTTTTTTGTCATTTTGACTGGTAAGAACAGAAACTGTAACAAAGGGTATTAATGTATTCCTCTACTGCAGAATAATACTTCAACAATAAAACATGAACGAGAGAAAATGAAAATAACTTAAATTGCAAAGGAAATGCGCCATACACGACGACACACAGTGCTCATGCAAGCGTCTGCCAACAGCAAAATGTGTCAAAGGCTTTGGGAAGACTATGTAATGCTTCGTAACAACAAATTACTTCCGATGACCGTGAAATCACAACTGTTTACATTAGAATCGTTTTAGCAGTTACGAGCGGGCTCTTGCGCATGCGCTGTTGAGTCGCATTTGAGTTGTAGTTTCTCCGGCTTCTGGCTGCTGGAATGTGGCTGTTGGCTGTGCAAGCAGCTAGATGCCACCGGGAAAATGTGGCGCCAAATTCATATTCTTGAGGAAAAAGAATTTGTTTCACAAAGCGCCTAGCTTCCAGCGCACGTTTGTCGTATCGATTATTCATATGATTTTGAAACGCTTCCCTGTTGGTTTTTGAACACATTTTGATTTCTGAATATATCATAAGTTGGTTTTTGAATGCGTACATAGTGTACGCGATCTCTTTGTCGGGAGAAACCTCGTGGCATCTAGAAATAAACTTTCTGCGGACAAAAGGGGACGGGACTATACGGGCTGAGCGGAGTAAAGCCGAATGGATGAATGCCAATCGCTGTCTGATTGATTGAAATCTGAAACTATTTTCTAACATAAAGCTTTTTGCTTGTTGTAGGCCTAATAGGCATTTGATATTGGTACTTCGTGAATTGTAGTCTGCCGTGTTCTAAAAATGACCATATGTGCCAAAAGTTTCATTTATTTGGTATGTATTACAAAATTGCTGCAATATTAGAAAGACCTGTTTTGTTTTATCTAGCAGAATGTGACAAAATAGACGTAATCAGATCGAGAAACCACACCAGTCTTGGGTATTATTTGTGTTAACAGCTTTTTTATTATTAGATAACATTTCGATTTTTCATGTAGCAAAACGTTTGACGAACTTTGATGAGGTATCAAATTCTTTTGCAGAAAGGAAAGCACGCCGTATAAAGGTGTAGCAAGATTAGAGAGCAAAAAAGTTAGGAGCTAAGGAGTGAAGAGATGTGTGCTTTCTTGCTTGTCTCTTGTCTTTATTGGTGTTATGCATCCTATATTTAATTTTATGTCTCACAAAACAGCAAGTTATTAGATAATAGGCAATAAAGAGTGCAAATTTTCTGAAGAGTTCTTGTTCTCCCGATTACAAATAATCCTATCCGCTATTAATTGCAATATTTAAAAAGGGGCAGGCTGTCAAACTGGCCGACTGGGAGCAGGATAGGCACCACAGGACATTTCAATCTCCACTGTCTTGAATATAGTTTGATGGCATCCATTACAAAATATACACGTTTCAATTCCACAGAGCAAAATAGTGGCACACTTTAGACCAAATAACGTATCTTACATTTCCTCGAACACATATGTTTTGTGTTTCAGACTCTTCAGGAAGATATGCTCTACAAGATGAACACATTTTTGAAAATTAAATTTTTTTTAGTATTGACCCGGTTCACAAAACCATGGGCTGATGCACAGAGCAGTCGAGTTATAGTGGGTAGTCTCCACGTGACCTGTGTTTACATTTAGTGATTTTGCTGTTTCCCCTTCGTTTACTCTCACATCAAAGTATAACAAAATGGATATCTGTGGCCGGGAGCTATCAAGTGAATTAAAATACATTCGCGTAATTACGGAGGGCAAAAATATGTCATTAGTTTCAGATTTTATTTTATTTCCACCTTTCTGACAGTCAACCATTAACCGCCTTGCAGTACAATGAAGTTATTTATGTCTGTTTGCTAAAGAAAATTGACTTTTATTAACCTTTTCCGCAGAGGCTAGGCTGTCAATGTATTTGAAACGAAATGTTTAATTCCACAGTAGTGGCTAGTTTCAACTAATCGTTGCATTTAAAGTGTACGTTTTCATCTTCTAGCACGTATGGCATTATGCCATACTAAAGAACCAAACATGATATAATACAGTACTGGTGCTTCAAAAAACTTTACATCCCGAAAACTACAGTGAAAAGTTTAATGTCAGGTCGAGGGCCACTTCATTGGGAATCTGGACATACTAATGTGCACTTTAAATACGCATCTCAGATGTGCACATTTTAGTGTGACTCACGAAATTCCAATGCTCTTGGAGTATCCTGTGATGTCTTGTTTCTTTTATGACATAATGTATAATCTTTCAATGTTCTGCATGTACGTACATATGGGCTTCCTTCGTCATGGTAGTTGCGCAAGCGCGATGTCGCCTGTTATGTGCGCTCTCTAGCAACTTCTGAAACGAACCTATTTCTAACAGGTCTTGGGGGAAGTATTGCGAAAGCGTTACTTTCAAAGTAAATATCCTTTTACGTAAGTTGAACTATGTGCGAGAATGTACCATGGCTTTCTTAAATCGTACAGCGGTTGACTCTCGTTTGAAAATCAACTCTATGGTGACAAGCCATTTTGAAGAATTTCGAATCCTGAAGATCAGACATTTATGTCCTTATTAAAAATTTTACTGGCACATTTGTGTGATATATCTTAAAGTGTAACACGCGCAAAAAAGATCGACATTATATGCGAAAGTGTAGCTTCTGTTGCAGCTTATTAACCTTAGTGACCAATAATATTTGTGAAAGTTTTTCTTTTCTTGTAGCAACACTATGTATGTTAATTTAAACTATTAACTTTCCGTGTTTGTGTGTTCATGCTACTTAACAGTGATGTTGCTGTTGGCTGACTACATCACGTGTCCCATGCTCTGAATATCCGCTGCCATCGGCTGACGAGATCACATGACATGAGCTATGACTGGCTTACAAAAACGGATCGCAATCTCGATTTCAATGATTCGGAAAGTAACATGCAGTATTTGGTGGAATTCCAATGTATACTTTCGTAATACGAAAATACGAAGGGTACATGTTGCTGCACATCAAAGATATTTCCAAAACTTGTCTTGTTCCCTGAGTTTCGTTTTCTAAAGTGCTGGGAAATTCTATGCCCGTGTGTAAAACCATAACCATTCGAAGGATTGATAAGAGATAATATACTGTCACTTAACACGGAAAAAGCGTGTTTTCACCCGGGAGAAAGTGTATTTTTAACCGGGAAATACGGGAATTTCCCCTGGCGTTTTGGGGTGGCAGTATGTGAGGCTAACGTACGCCACTGGTGGTCATGGGAAGTGCCTTAACGGCTGTACGATACGTGAATGCCGCCCTCCAACAGATAGTGCAACCATGTCAGCAGCATATTGGCGAGGCATTCGTCTTCACGGACGACAATTCGCACCCCCATCGTGCGCATCTTGTGAACAACTTCCTTCAGGATAACGACTTCGCTCAACTAGAGTGACCAGCATGCTGTCCAGACAGGAAACCTATCAAACACGCTTGGGATAGATTGAAAAGGGCTGTTTATGGACAATGTGACCCACCAAGCACTCTGAGGGATCTACGCCGTTGAGGGCTGGCTGGAGTGGCCGAGTGGTTCTAGGCATTACAGTCTGGAACCGCGCGACCGCTCTGGTCACAGGTTCGAATCCTGCATTGGACATGGCTGTGTGTGATATCCTTAGGTTAGTTAGGTTTAAGTAGTTCTAAGTCTAGGGGGACTGATGACCTCAGATGTTAAGTCTCATAGTGCTCAGAGCCATTTGAACCATTTTTTGCCATTGAGGAGTGGGACAATCTGGGCCAACAGTGTCTTGATGACCTTGTGGATAGTACGCCATGACGAATACAGGCATTCATCAATGCGAGAGGATGTGGTACTGGGTATTAGAGGTACCAGTGTGTACAGCAATCTGGACCACTACCTCCTAAGGTCTCGCTGTATGATGGTACAACATGCAATGTGTGGTTTTCATGAGCAATAAAAAGGGTGGAAACAATGTCGATCTCTATTCCAATTTTCTGTACAGGCTCCGGAACCGAGGTGATGCAAAACGTTATTTGATGTGCGTATTTCTCTACACTGTCAGGTAGGGCACTCACTAATTGCACAGACTGAAATCAGCCAAGGGCTGAGCAATGAAATGAGTATCCTACCCTCTTAAATTTTGCATGAAAAGAGGTAAGTTTCATGGTATTCAGTAATTCAGGTTGCATGAATTGTGTGCAGTGCTGTGCTTTGGAATTTGTCAGTTACATGGTACTGATCCTTACATCATGTTTCTGCTTTATTAGCTAATGGCGACATGTGAATATGGCATTCAGCTGCATTCATACCGTGACTGATCTTCCTGTGTGTTGATCATTAGAGGCATATTCACATACAACCCGATACACTGCAGCAGGCAGTATGTGCCGTTCTGCGAGAATAGTATGTGAGGTTGTGGGGTCACTCTCACAGAGCGCCACAGGAATGAGGAGGCAGTGAGTCAGCACATACAGCAAAGGATATATGCTACTTGTGGAGAAAATTGTTAAACTTAAAGGATTTATTCATGTCAGTGGGCATCTCTGTACATATAGGAAGCTGTGTAGAGCAGTTGGTTTCAGGGGATCAGTATTCATTTGCTAAGTATGGGCTTGGTGACCCCAGGGTTCCTGAGCTGGAGGAGGTAAGCACCACCAGTTCTGACACCACAAGCTCTGGGCAGGTGAACTTTTTATTTTCCTAGCTGCTTGTGGAACTGAGACACCTCTTGAAACTCTCTCCTTCTCCTCCTTTTCCCAGCGTAAAACATGGGCCACTGATGAATACCAACACTCAATCAAACAAGAAGGCTTGCATAGCCAGTCCAGACTTGGGGATTGAAAAGAGTTCTTCAGTGTAGAGTAGCAGAACACGTGCTGCTGGTCAGAATGTGTCGTTAATTGTTAAAAGAAAAGAAGGCACTTTTGAAAAAGTGTCACTTTTCTATATTTAAAAATGTCTAGAGAGCATCGCAGGTACATTAAGATCTATCAATTGGTTATGCAGTGGGATGTTGTTGATCAAAACTTCTAGTTCCCAACAAGCAACAAACCTGCAGAAAACAAAAAGCCATGAGGAATATGCTATTGGAGCTGAGCTCCACACCACCCTGAATTACGCCAAAGGTATTGTCCAGGGATCTGGTGTACATTTCCCAAGGAGGAAATGAAAGATGAGTGGGATCTAGAAGACACAGGCGACATGCAAAAACTCGTGAAGAGGTTACACGGATATCTTGTAAAATCTGACTGCTTTATCCTGACGTTCAATAGCACAAAACTTCCAGAGTATGTCATGGCAGGTTTCCTTTGCGCAAGTCTGTAGTCTTATGTCTCCAACCCAGTGCGCTGTTTCAAATGCCAGTGCTTTGGGCATACTACTCTGGGTGGAAGGGAGAAGTCACTTGTGGCAAATGTGGTAAGGCTGCCCTCAAAAGAATCACTTATTCATCTCCTTTGAAGTGTGTGAATTGATACAGGGCTCACCCTGTATGGAGTAGGGACTGCAGCATACATCCTGAAGAAAGGAAGATGCAAGAGCTTAAAACTACAAAGCGCATCCCATATGGTTAGGCCAAAGAGATGTATAAAGCCATGCTGCCCCCACATTTGTTACGTCCTTTGTTTCAGCTCTTAAAAAGCCTGTTCAGAAAGCATATGTCGCTACACAAATTGAGGTTGCTAGTGTCAGCACAAGCACCTGAATTTGTCAATGCACTTTTGCTGCTGTAGTTATTTTGAAGTCCATACCTTTCCCCAGAACATCAGAAAAGATCGTGGTTGCCAACAGTGAGGAGTTTCCTACCCCTCCTAAAGTTCAATATGGTTCATTGTCCAGTGCTGCCACTATAACTTCTGCAGTTATGGCTCTGAAGTTCCCCAGGTAAAAAAGTCGAAGGCAAAGAATCAATCACTGATAGAGATGGGAAGTAAAGAGTCTGATGATGTTGACATCATCCTCTGTGCCATCCCTCTTGAGTCTTCTTCAGAACTGATGGACCTAGATGTAATAGTGGGGCAATCATCTCACCCCAAAACTGAGCTCCACCCTTTGTGGGCTCCCCTCCCCTCCCCAACAGAAAGTCGGTGTGAAAGTGCTACCCCCGTGATGGATGGCTTCCATACTACACTGGAACATTAATGGGTTCAGGACAAATGTTGAGGAATTGAAACTCCTAGCATAGGAATGCCCCCTATGATTGTGTTTGCAGGAAACATGTTTTAAAGCCTCTGATGCCCCAGTACTACAAGGCTATATACTCTTTTGCAAGGTTGACCTGACATGAGAAAGGGCCATGGGAGGGTTCACTATGTTTGTCAGTAACGTGCACAACTCCTCTGCTCTCCCCCAAGCTACTGACCTGCAAGCAGTTGCAGTTGAAGTTCGTGTGTGTCAGAGGATCACTGTTTGCTCGCTATATTTATCTCCGCAAGATTTGACTGACTCTGAGACTCCGACATATCTTATAGAACGTCTCCCCCAACCATTTCTCCTACTGGGAGACTCCAATGGCAATAATTATTGTTAGGCTCAACCTCTGCTTGCCATCGTGGTCAGAGTTTGAGGAGCCTCGTGACGTCTCATGAGCTGAGCATCCTAAACAAAGGTACTACCCATCATTTCTGTGCTGGTATTGGGTCATTTTGAGCCATTGACCTCTCTTTCTGTTCTCCAACCCTCAAAGCTCTGTTCACTGGGAAGTCATTGATGACCTCCTTTCCCATGACCAATACCCACTCCGTGTTCACCGACTGGAGGAGTCCTCCCCTGGAAGGCTGGAGTCACAATGGATGTCCAGCAGAACTAACTGGATGCTTTCTGCCAGTTGGTTGTTTGAATGAGGTGACAATGTCTGATGTGGGTGGACTAAGTCACGTGAGTGATCCACCATGCCACTGACATCTCCATTCTGAAGCCACCGTGCCATTTTAGGGGGGTAACCTGTCCTTTGGTGGACTGTTTAGTGCCATTCAGTAATCCAGGTGGGGTGTGCGCAACTGTGGTGATTTAAGTGCCACCCAGTGGCAGAAAACCTCACAGCCTTTTGATCAGCAAGGACCAAGGCTCGAGGCATCATCAAGGAGAGCAGAAAAGGTCATGACAATCTTTCCTGGACTCTGTCAATCATTCTACTTGCTCTACAACAGTATGGGAAACTATCAGGAGGATTTCCAGTAAAAGCAATGTGTTACCTGTTGCAGCACTGTTGAATCAGGGGTGTCTACAAACAATATTAGGACATCATGCAGACAATGGAAGAGCATTTTGCAACAAGCCAGCCAGAAACCAGCATTCTGTCATTACCAGGCCACTATGGAAAGGGGTGAACTGGACTTCACTGCACCATTTCGTAGTCCTACAACTGTCCATTCTTTATGTGGCAGCTGGATTTGGCACTGTCGAATGCTCATGGTACTGCATCTGGTGATGACCAAATCTAATACAGCATGCTGCAGAACTTGCAACCACCATCAAAGGAAGTCCTCTTACAATGCCTTAATTTGATGTGGCTGACCGGCTGCTCTCCCAACTCGTGGAGGGAGGCAATTTTGATACATCTTCTCAAACCAGGAAAGTATCAAATTTACCAGTAGTTACCAGAGCATCGCATTAATGAGTTGTGTAGGAAAGACCTTGGAGAGAATGATTAATCGTTTGGTCTGGATGTTACAGACCAGGCAGCTCCAAAGTCGCTCTGAGTGTGGATTCAGGAAATGTCAACCCACAGTGAACAACTGATTGCTAGAGGCAGCTATCTAGCAAGCATTTCTAAGTAAACAGCATTGTATAGGTATATTTTTGACGTATGCATACAACGCTACTTGAGACCACTATTCTAGGGATGCTCCGGTAATGGGGCTTCTGTAACCATCTCCCTATCTTCATTTGGTCCTTCTTATAAAAGTGCTTTTTTTGATACTGCGTTGGAGACATGCTGTTGGATCATTGTAAGCAGGAGATTGGTGTCCCTCAGGGCAGTGTTTTAAGTGTTATCCTCTATGACACAGCCATAAACAGTATCATGTCTACAGCAAGGAGTTCCATACAATGTTCCTTATTTGTGGATGATTTTGCAGTTTTGTATTCCTCCTTCAGTATCCAGTATTGCAACATGCACTTACAGTTAAGAGGGTGGAGGAATGCAAAGACGGGTTTTACATTTTTGGCAGGAAGAGAGAGAGAGACAGAGAGAGAGAGAATTTTCATTTAAATCGTTCTTCCTATCTTTTTCGTTTACCTGAATTGCGTATCTCCCTTTTAAAGACTGTGCGGTTTTTGGGCCTCAATTTTGACTCCAAACTTTTTTGGTTACCACACCTGAAGGGAAATACCCAGAAGATACTGAACATTTTGAAGTGTCTTAGCCACAAGTCTTAGACACACAAGGTGCATCTGCTCCAGTGTTATAAGGCTTTCATGCGATCATGGGAGAATTATAGATGCACAGTGTATGGTTCAGCAAGGCCTTCGTACCTGAAGATCATTGACACTGTACACCATGAGAGTACCTGGCTGGCCATGGGCACTTGCAGGACCTCGCTACTTCCACTTCCCCAGCAGACCATACCACTGGTCATCCAGCTACGGAGTACCTCTTTACCAATCAATGACAGGCAATGAGGTCATTTAGGATCAGTGCAAAGTATGTGCTTGGGGCCCTTGATGTGAGGCATGTAAAGGTTCAAATCCAGGGTCCTAACTGATTGCCACTCTGGTTACTGCAGAGGCCCAGAGTAATTTTAGATTTAGTACAGTATGGCAGAGATTGCACTCTTGCATACATTTTAATACATACTTTTTTGACATAAATAAGCACCACAACTGTGTATCTATATTTACAGATGGGTCAAAATGGGGACCCCTTTGGTTGTTCTGTTTTCTGCCCTGATTGTGTCCTCAGGATCCAACTGCCTCAAGAATGTACTGTCTATGACACAGAGTTATACGCAACCTTGCAGGCACTGGAACACATAAGATGTGTTTTGAGTGCTAAACTCCTTTTCTGTTCTAATTCCCTGAGTGCCCTTCACTCGCTAAGATGCTTGTACCTAGCAGATAAAGTTTAGTTTAGTTTAACACACACACACACACACACACGAATAGTGCTAATATTAACATTACTGAAATTTTTAGTTCTACACATGCAACTACATTTAGAGGTACAATTTTTAAGGCATTCAGAATATCCAGTATGGTCGTTCAGAATATCCATTATGCCCTCCTCCAACTTCAAAAGACTGGGGAAAGGGGTGTCTTTCTGCAGGGTGCAAGGGCACACGGGTATTGCATGCAGGGAACAAAAGGGCTGATGTAGCAGCCAAGGAGGCATGTCGTGATCCTCAGTAAGTTGGGAGTGCTATCTCCCAGCATGCAATCACCTACCTTTTAAGGTACAGGTCCCTGCATCAATGAGAGAATGAGTAGATAGAAGTGGCTGATAATAAACTCCATGTAGCAAAGCCACAACATCGCCAAGATGCACCTCTTTCCAGCCACACAGACAGGACGAGGTCCTCCTTACTTGTCTTCGCATAGGCCACGGCCCTATGATGCATGACTTGTTTCTCTGGAAAGAGGATTCTACAATGAGTGGTGCTTGTGGCAGTCATCACTGTGCACCACTTTTTATTAGAATGCATTTTTTTCCAGACCAGACAGCTGTGGCAGATTTACTGACAGATCTGCATTCTATTTTAAGTGACTCAAACGAATGTAAATAGTGCAACATGTTTCCTAAGATTTGAGGGAGATGGTCTTAATGAGTTAATACAGTGACTGACTCACCCATGCTTTTTGTAAGTGGTCAGCTGGTCACATTTGTCTGTGCCATTGTTTTACCTCCTTGGTTGTTGTACTTATGTTTTAATCCTTGGTATAGCACTTTTCACCCTTTCTCCATTGTCTTAAGGCATTTGAGACAGAGTGATTGTGTGGTCTATGGGAAAGAGGTGGCAGTGAGTGTCATTTTGTAGGTTTCATCCTTACTGTGTGCAACAATTTTATCCACATTCATTTCTTTTAATATGTTTAAGGCTGCTGATAACCTCACTGTTGAGCACCCATAAACTTGAAATGCACACATCATAGATCAACTCATAAGATACTCTGTTAATTGCTTGCTCCATATGAAATTCTTTCTGGCACCTAGGACACCCATGCCCCATGATGTTTTGACAGTTGGGCAGGAAAGATGATGGGACATGTTTTTCATTCAGCAGCAGTGTGTCTTCTCACCCTGAGATATTAACAACAAATCTACTTGTTGCTACTGCTGACCAGCAAATTGGGAAAAGTGAAGATGATGGGACATGTTTTTCATTCAGCAGCAGTGTGTCTTCTCACCCTGAGATATTAACAACAAATCTACTTGTTGCTACTGCTGACCAGCAAATTGGGAAAAGTGAAGATGATGGGACATGTTTTTCATTCAGCAGCAGTGTGTCTTCTCACCCTGAGATATTAACAACAAATCTACTTGTTGCTACTGCTGACCAGCAAATTGGGAAAAGTGAAGGATGATATTTTATGCTAAATATTATTTTGTACATAATACATATGATGTGCATTCATCCAGACCAAATACATGAATAGATATATGGGGATTCACTTCTCATCTCAAGTTTACTGGAGTCCTGGAGTCTCATGGGAAACTCAATGTGCTCATGTTTATAATACAGTAGAGTGTCAATTATCCGAACGTCGGTCAACCGAACGACCGCTTAACCGAACTGTCTACTCGCACGCACCTGTTACTCTCCCACCCTACCGTCCATCATCGCCCTCACTCCCAAACCAAGTTTCCCACAGTAGTCGCCGCACTGGGCCACAGCTGGCGGAAAATTGCTTCTAATGGGGCCTTCACAAGGCGCTGCTGACAGGCCAAGCCGCCAGTAGCTGTGTTTCAACAATCGGCACACTTCTGTCGGCTTGGCACTGGCAGTAGAAGTAGCGGCAGTATCAAAGCTGTTCACGGCAACAGTTGCGCCAGTTTAGAGTTGAGGCGTGCCGCTCCGTGCAGTTTGAAGGATTGCGCGCCCCTAAGAAGAGCTTCTCACGGTGCAAACAGTCACCTTCTGTTCTCTGTTACGACCACTTGTGTGCTGCTGCGTGAAGAAGTGAACTTGACGATACAAAATGCTTAAACGTAAACGTGTTGTCCTTTCTATGAGGGACAAGTACGAGATTATTACTATATTATATTCCTACTGAAGTTGCCTTTGTATGTTACTTTGTAATACTAAAAGAGATGCCTGTTTTTATGAATAAATTTACTGTACAGTACTTCTTTTTGGCAAATAAACATGTACAGTTCGATTATCCGAACAAACCAGTTTTCTAAACACCCATGTCCCCCAATTACTTCGAATAATCGATGCTCTACTGTACTCACAAATATTATGCATTTGGTATTTACTTGTATGCTATGTATGTTTCTTATATCTCTCTTCCAAGACAAAAATGACTATGCGAAGTAACAGAACTTGTCATTGTTTGGCCATTAATAATGGACACTCTGTCAACTATATTCTTTGAAAGAGGGATATATGAGACCCCCCCATGTATTGGTTCAAACACTTACATGTAAACATCCATATACAGGATGCTACAAAAAGCTTTCCCAGTATCTCCTCCTTGTAATTCAGAGCATTAGGCCAATGCTGGGTTTAGGATATGTTCCTCAAACTTACAAGCAGTTGAGGTGCCATGCGATATTGTGCCATTATTGGCCCATGTATGTATGATGGTGGTTTTGAAGACACACTTGTTAGGTGGAAGAGGGATTTCGATGCATAGCACAGTGCTGCACTTAATGGTATGAAACCATGGATCGTTTATGACCCTGGAAAGTTCCCTTTCCAAAAAGAGGATTTATTTATTTACCATCCAATAGATCACACATGTGATATAGGATTTGTCATTTGATTACACGTAACACATAACAACACATACACATAATAAATGGACAAACATATACAAACAGCAAAACAAATTACATACACATAGTACATAAGTAGTATACAAGAACTTATTACACAAAAACAAAAGTACGTGCTCATGATAAACAATTATAGATCATGAACTATGCCTTATAAAAAAAAATGTATTGCGGATATTTAACAGATTTTTCATAAGTACCATAATTACAAAGTTGAAAACATAATTAAATTAGTTTAAATTTTTAAAAAAATAAGTACAGGTTTCAATCCACAGTCTGAGACAGGTATTCATTTACACTGTAGTAGCATTTTTCCATCAAGTATTTTTTTACATCACGCTTGAAATTATTTTTGCCTTTCAATTCTTTAATTTGAGATGGAAGTGCATTTAAAAGCTTTATTCCTAAGTGGCTAACATGTTTCTGACTTTTAGTTTTTGCTACATAGGGAATGTTGAAGTCTTTACAATGCTTTGTATTGTGATCATGGTAGCTTGAGTTGGTTTGGAGATCACAGTTATTTTTACTGATCATTTCCATGCATTTAAAAATATATATCGATGGTATTGTCCGTATCTTTAGTTGTCTGAATAAGGGTCTACAGTGAGTTTGTGGTGGGCTGTGTGTCATGATATGAATAGCTCTTTTTTGCGTAATAAAAATGTCATTTAGTCTTGACCTGGTTTTTCCCCCAAAAACTTATGCCATAGCTTGCAACTGATTGGAAATAACTAAACTACACCGCTCTAATACATCCCTTGCTACATACCTTGGAAATTATTCTTAAGGCAAAACATGTTGAGCTAAGTTTCTGAGTAAGATATACACTGTGTTCATTCCAGTTTAAATCTTGGTCAATTCGCATTCCCAGAAACTTTGTGGTGCACACTTTTTATATTTGTTTGCTATCCAGCATAAGGCACATATTTTCCCCTTGACACTTGCTTCCATACTGTATAAAGTTTGTTTTCTTTGTATATATTTGAATAAAACCATGACTGTATATATGAGAGCATTTTTTCTGCTGTAGTACACAATGAACCTTTTATATCACTAATTATGATACTCGTGTCATCTGCAAATATTAGAATTTTGGCTGAGTTGTCTGGAGCCTGTATATCATTGATATAAATTAGAAATAACAATGGGCCCAGAATGCCGCCCTGTGGAACACCTATTTCAATTTGTTTTGGTTCAGATATGAGTTTAAAATTGTGAAGATTGTTGGATGACCTCAGCTCAGCAACTTGTGACCTGTTTTGCAGATAAAATTCAAACCATTTTTTAACAATACCCCTGATGCCTATTGCTTCAAGTTTCCCTAGTAATATTACATGGTTCACAGTATCAAAGGATTTGGATAAATCTAGATTAATTCCAACGACCTGTTTATTTGACTCCAAATTTCTTACTATTTCTGTTGTGTAGTCCAATATGGCTGTTTCTGTACTGTGCCCTGCTTGGAAACCATGTTGACTGTTGTTTATTAGTTTATGTTTTTCTAAATATTTTGTAACCCTGATTTTCATTAATTCCTCATGTATTTTGGAGAAGGGTGGGAGGAGAGTTATAGGTTGGTAATTGTCTATTTTATGTCTGTCACCATTTTAGTATAGAGGTATCACTTTAGAGATTTTCAGTTTATCCAGAAATATCCCTTCACTAAGTGACAAGTTTGCTATGTGCACTATAGATTTGACAACACATGGAGCAATTTTCTTGATTATTGATATAGGTACATCATCCAACCCAGAGGACATTTTGGATTTCAAGCATTTAATGACTTTTAGAACTTCATGCTCATCTGTTGGGATTGCCATCATGCTGGTATTTACCATTGGAGTCGTCACTGTTGGTTGTTGCTTAAATTTACTACTTAAAGTAAGGGGAATATTTACAAAATAATTGCTTACATAGTTTGCCATGGTATCTTTTTCTATGGGGATATTTTCATTATTTTTAAGATTGATTTCCTGTTCTTTAGTTTGACCCCCAGTTTCTTTTTTTACCATTTTCCACATCATTCTGGACTTGTTACTAGCCTGCCTTATTAATCTATCATTACTTAATAATTTTGCTTTTGCTATTACTTTGCGGTAAGTCTTTTTGTATGTCCTCACATACTCAAAAAACTGCTGATCATGACATGCATTTAACTTTAAACTTAGTAATTTCATAGTTTCACTTGACTTTTTAATTCTGGGTGTAATCCAGGTCCCTTTGGATCCAGATGATCTATAACTCAAAAGCTTTTTTGGGAAACACATTTCAAAGTATGTCATAAAAGTGGAAGCAAATATATTGTAAGCACCATTTGTGTTTGTTTGTGCCAAGACCTCTTACCAAACTGCGTTTTTAAATTATTTTTGAACTGATTACAATTTTCAGTAGAGAAAAATCGTTTGTACTCCTTTTTATTTTCCTCCTCCTTGAAAGTTGCAGTGAGAATGAAGGTTAGTGCATTATGATCTGATAATCCTATATGCACATTTGTAACTGCAACTTCATGTGCGACCACATTTGAGAAGATGTTATCTATTAGGCTTTCACTGGAATCTGTTGTTCTAGTGGGAGCTGATATGTGGGGGAACATGTTGAAGCTTTTTAGTATGTCTAAAAACTTGATTTTTATTGAACTCTGGACCAATAGATTAATATTAAAGTCACCACAAAGAATTATGGTAGAGTTCTCATTTGAGAAAATGTTGAGCATTTCTTCCAAATTCTTAAGAAAGACTTCAGTATCTCCAGATGGTGATCTCTAAATTGCTGCAACAGTTATGCTCTTCTTTAAACTATATAACTGAATGGCTACTGCTTCAAAATCCTTTTCAGTGATTAATGGTTTAGCCTCCTATCTTAACTTAAATTTAAGCTTGGGATTTAGATAAATGCATACACCACCACCTTTGGTATTTTGCTGGCAAGTTTATATTGGCTTAAGTTTATGCTGTTTAGTTCACTGTCCCTGCATTAATGTTCCATAACACATAAACAATCAATATGGTTACTATTTGCTGCTACCTCAAGTTCAAGGTACTTGTTTTTAAGACACTGAATGTTCAGACTCATAATTCTTAGCTGATTTGAACAATCCATTTGACCTGTGACTTTACACTCTGTTGATGCATTTTCTCTTACACTGTTATAAGATCTCATACCTTGTTGTAGATTCCTCTGCTTGCAAACATTTACCTGTTTCCCTGTTATGTGCTGTTGTTCACTGTTTTGCCCCAGCAAAAATCCTGGCTTCTCAAGGGTGGTTGCCTTCTTCATTTAGGCAATGTAATAGATCACAATACCCAATTGTACTGCAATGTGGGCAGTTGATGTCCTTTTCCTAAGTGCACTTTGAGAGGCTGCTGCTGCTGCCTGATAGACAATCATCACTAAAGCTACATAGTCCCCATCCAGAAGATGGTGCTTGCGATCAATTGTCTAGTTATGGGCGCAGACACTGACAGCACCGCCGTTCATGATGGTCAAGTATTGCCTCTGGCAATGCCAGTGCTTATGCTGGCAGCAGTCCAGATGATCATATAGTCAATGGCAAAGCCACCAGTGGTACAGATACTGTACATGGGAACATTGGGCTATTGATTGTGAAGGCTTGGGTGCAGACAATGAGGATGGCAGATCCAGTCTAAAATTAGATATATATACAGGGTGGTCCATGGATCATGACCGGGCCAAATATCTCATGAAATAAGCGTCAAACGAAAAAACTACAAAGAACGAAACTTCTTGAAGGGGGATAGATGGCGCTGCCATGGGTCAAACGGGTATCAACTGCGTTTTTTTTTTAAATAGGAACCCCCTTTTTTTATTAAATTTTCGTGTAGTACGTAAAGAAATATGAATGTTATGGTTGGACCATTTTTTCGCTTTACGTTATAATGTTCCTTGAATGTTTGAAGTTCGAAAGCCATGTCTGTACATATGCATAGCTTTTACCTCTTGTTTGTTGGCTTTCATTCCATTCTTCTTGCCATGAGAGAATTGCTTGTTATTTTACTTTTAGGAGGTACTCTGTGTATGGGAATTTAATGCCCATAGGTCTTCCACTGTTAATCTCGTCTTTCGCTAGTTGATCTGCTTTGTCATTGTATAGAATGCCGGAATGTGGTTTTACCCATACAAATTTTATACTTTGGCCAGTCTTCTTAGCTTTTTGGTATTGATCCAGTATGTCGAGGGTGTATTTACTAGTTCTTTTGTCCCAATTCCTGTAACTAATGGATTTCAAGCTTTGAGAGTCAGTGATTATTACTGCCTTGGGGATTTTAAAACATCTTGCATATTTGATTGCCTCTATAATAGCGAAAGCTTCAGCAAGAAATATGGAAGCATCACCTGGTAGTTGAAGCTTCCTTTCTTCTGCAGATTCTGGATAGAAGAAAGCACATCCGGTATGATTTTCCGTCCCCATTTTTGAGCCATCACTTTTCTGCCAGGTTCGATGTACATGAAAACTGCCCATATCATTTTCCTTTGCTGGAATAGTCGATGTATGTTACAGGAATATCGTGATAAGAGCTGTGATAGTCATATAGCACATTGGAAGAACCTTACCTCGATTGGAGAAATTTTCAGTCTTCGTACCACTTGTAGATATAAAACTGCTGTTTCCTGACATTTCTGTTATTCCCGATTTGAGAGAGGGTTTCGCACACTTTTTATCAGTGGATGTTTAGTATCTGCCATCCGCTGTAAGATATAACGATCTCACATCATTGTTCTGCGAATATGTAGAGGCATTTCTGATGCTTCCAGGTGGAGGGCGTTGATGGGAGAAAAATTCACAGCTCCGAGGCAGGTGCATAAGCTTCTGTACTGCAGTTTATCCAGTAGTGCTAGGTACTTGTTAGCAGCAGTGTGATAGACCGTGCATCCCTAGTCTATAAGTGGAACGTATCAATGTGCGGTAGAGGGTGAGCAGAGTGTTGGGGCGAGCCCCCCACCATCCTCTTATCACTGATCTGATAAGGTTCAATGCTTTTTCACACGTACTGATGACGGTTTGAATATGAGGTATCCAACTCATTCTGGAATCGAAGAGAACAGCAAGAAACCTCACCTGGGATTTTAGTGGTATTTTATGACCAGAAAGTCTTACACTATTCAAGCAGCCTGACATAGTTTGGTTCGTGAAAGGAACAAGTACCGATTTTTCTGCCGAAATCTGTAACCCACAGCTACGTAATGTTTGATCCAGTGTGCCCATCACCTTTGATAGATCACACACAGCCTGATCTATTTCTTTGATCGACACATGCAAACAAATATAATCTGCATACTGGAGGATTTTAACCGGAAAAGGGATAATCCTCGCCAGCTCGTTAGTATATAGTGCAAAGAGAAGGGGCTGAGGATAGCTCCTTGTGGAAGACCTGTTGTAAGACGGCGTGGTCCAATTAATTTATTTTGGAACCGAACTCACATGTGTCTTTCAGTGAGGAAAGTGCTGATTCCATAAATCAGTTGTGGTGGGATTACAATAGTTTCCAACTTCCGTACAACACAGGTATAAGAACATTATCATATGCTCCAACTATATCCAGCAAGATAGCTATTACATTCTCTTTTCTTGTTGTTGCGTCATAGATCTCTGAGGTTAAGAGATTTAAATTATCTATTGTTCTTTTGCCTTTTCTAAACCCATGCTGACCCGATGACAGGGTCTCATTTGATTCCAACTACCATTCCAAGCGATTTTTTACCAGGCGTTATAAAGTTTTACTGACACAGGAAGAAAGAGAAATAGGTCTACTTGATGTGGCCCGCTCTTCATCCTTATGTGGTTTCAGTATGGGTACTTGAGTTGTCCAATTTTCTATTAGCGTGTCATTCATTCATATTTGGTTAAATATCTGTAACAGTTTTCTGAGTGCTACGTCTGGGAGATTTTCTATCATCTGATAGTGTATATCGTCCTTACCACGTGTGGAAGTTACGCTCTTTTTAATGCCATTCATCAGTTCTTCATACGAAAACGGTACCATGAGCGGATGATTGTAATCCCGTTGCTCCGGGAGGCAATATGGCTGCTTTGCTGCGGAAGCTGGTGAGATTAAATTCATAGTCTTCAAAGCAAGCGTCACTTAATGACTGACGCATAGTGGAGTTTTTGCTTCTGAAAAATCTTAATTTCTTCCAAACATCAGCGATACTAACATTGTTATTTACAGATTCACAGAAATTTTGCCAGCTATTCTTCTTTCCAGTCTTTTAACCGCCTTCGAACTTTCGCTGCTATTTTCCGATATGCAATGAAGTTTTCTACATTTTGTTGTTTACAGAAGTAACTGTACGCAAGTTTGCGCTGTGCTATGGCTCTAGAGCACTCTGGTGTCCATCAGACTGGGGGCCGTTGCTTCAAAACGATGACTTCCTTTTTTCTTGGAATGGAAATTGTTGCAGCGTCTTCAATAATTGAAATTAGCTGTTGGTAGACCTCTTACGGAGCTAACAAATTGTTAAACCTCAACTGGACTGTTGCAGTATACTTTGGCCAGTCAGCACCTTTTATTTTCCACCTGCTCATTGGGTTGACAATTTCTGCTGTGTTTATAGGTAAGTCTATAGTGATTTCCAGAGGGAAATGAGCTGAGCCAAGAGGGTCTGGTTTGACTGTTCACTCCGTTACACGGTTGAAGTCAACAGAGCACAATGTCAAATCGACGGGCGTCTGTTTGGGTTATGTATCATAGTAGGAGAACCATCATGTAGAAGAATCAAATTGAACTTGAAAGTGTAACTAACTCTCTGCCACCTGCGTCATCTATTACGCAACCCCATAGTGAATTGTGTGCATTGCAGTCTGCACAAAGGAGAAATGGCGTTTGAAGATGGGCTACAGTCTGATCCAGTGAAATATCTTGTATTCTACACTTACGTGGTTTGTAAATGGTGACGATGGTGAGTGCGCCGTTAGGAGTGTAAATTACAGCAGCAACTACCTCGCATTCTGTTGCCCTAATAGTGATGTCCAATTTTTTAAACTTAATTTTCTCTCTACTCAACAGGGCTACTCCTCCTCCTTTCCCATCGTCTCTGTCGTTCCTTAGAACAGCGTATCGTTTGAACTGTATTCGTTGGGCTGCCTGAAACAAAGTTTCGCAAATACAAGCTACCGTTATGTGGTTGCTGCTAATCTTCCGATAATGACTTTCTCTGTTTGAGATTGCTCACCTTGGATTCCACTGGAGTATTTTAAAAGCCATTGTCAGATTTGCAGAAGTCTTTAACAGCATTACGTATAAGAGCTTGAGTCGTTACCATGTCTGTTTCATTTTTAAGTGAAAGAAAGATCTGCATTATTAAAGCATAAAGGCTGTTAATAGTAATTTCTCGACCAGTATAAGATGTTGCCAGAGGAGTAGGAGGGTATGGATTGTTTTGTATTGAGTTCTGTGGGCCCTGAAATTCGTGTAACATGTTAGAATAACCCTGCTTCTATGGACTGCGAGTAAATGGTTTATTTTTGTAAGATCTGGGAGCTGGAACCGACATAACTGCATGCTTAGGTCCCTGTTGTAACCTTTTGTCCGTCATGTTCAAACCTTTTAGTTTCTCGCATATTTTAGGCCGGTCACTAGGAGAGAGCTCTCATGTTGTAGAAACACCAGCAGTAGTCAGCACAAATGATGGTCGCGGTGACGAGACGTCAGTTACGTAGGAAGCGCCATAGACTTCGCTGCGCTTTGCTTCCATGTGCTGCTGATAAATTGGGCAACAGTGACCAGTAGCGAGGTGGTTTCCGTTGCAATGCAAACAACTGGGCTCTGCGGCATGTGAGCACTGTGAGGTCTCGTGGGCTCCCGTGCATTTGGCACAGCGAGCGCTACTACGACATTGCAAACTTAAACGGAAATATCTAAGGCAGTTACGACATTGCAAAACTGACTGAAGATACGGTGCAACAGGGCATCACAAACCGCACAAATATACATACTATGGAAGTTGTTGAGATTTAAATATTATAGCACATTTCGGTGTGGGAATTACTTTCAACTCTCCATTTTCTATTACTTTCTTTGTGAACCTTCGGACATCGGTTACTAAAAATTCCAACTTTATTTCTGGTGGGATAACGCAATATCAACATCACGGATAACTCTCCTTCTCTTTGTTAAGAAATTTGGAACATAAGCCTCCATATTCTTCAGCCGAAAACCATCAAGCAACCGCAATCTATTTTGCAGACTGCCCTGTTTTGATTTCAATTTTATACCTGTTTCTACCAATAGCTGAGATATTAACTATTTCGCGTCTTAAGTTATTAGTTTCTGTCAACAACATTCTTCCAGGATCCATCGGATGTAACTTTCCTACATTACCATTTTCTCCCTCTACAAAGACGATGTAGGGACCCATGTCTGTTGACTGATATGTATTATCTTTACTAGCATACTACGAAACGTGTTATTTCCTGTAGGAGGTACTGTTGTCGTCACTGAATTGTCAAAGTTTTTACGACTAACAGACTTTTGGGAAGCACGCTGCTCATTGCAATTCCTGTCTCCTGTATTTACACTCAAGTTACTATCTAATCCCAGAACTTCCACAGTGTGTGCAACATTATCAATATCTACCATATCTACGTCCCCTTCAACATTACTACTGTGCTTTTCACTTGCCTTTGCCTTCTTCGGAACATTTGTGAGAGGAGCTGCTGCCTGTTGGGGTGATGGTGATCGGTGTCTTGCCTTTTGTCGCTGGGTGTTGTTTGTCCAACACTGCGACAAGACAGCTGAACTTGATGGACACTGATCCATCTCCATCTGATCATTCTTAGGACAGTGATCTTGAGAGCATATTTCGATGGTACCCAACTGATGCTTATTTGTAATTAACATTGTTGAAGGAGGGTGCACCATGACAGTCTCGTTGTTGTGACTCGTATGCAAAGCGATAGCCGACCCTTGGCCGGTATCGCCTGGGGTTTGGTCATTAGTTTCCATTTTAAAAATAGCCGTTGAGAGAAATCTCCCAGCGACAATGCTTTGACACTTGTTACTAACTACTTGTAGTTAAAATATCCAGTGGATTACACTTTTAAAAAATCTTGATAACAGTTCCACAAAACATCTGATGGAATCGGTGCCAGCCGCCTCACGAAGCACGAACGACTGCTCAGGGCGGCTGCCGTAACTGCAAGCAACAATTTGTCGTTACTCACTCGTTGAAAATTTTTTCACTGCGGACAACACAGTTTAGAGTCGAACTGTTAATAATTAATCACCCCCTTTCTCAACATTCTTGAGAGCGAGCGGAAAAACAGCGTTGTGTATTTCGTTGCTAACCAAAGATCAATCTCATATAAAAATATACTAATTGACTACTCACTAGCAATCTAGAATGCAGTGAAGTGCTTCCAGCTCAACATAAACAAGTACATCAAAGTACCATCAGCGCAGAATGTTGGAAATATGTGCGCAATCGGAATAAATAAAGATCGAAAGTGGTGATACTTAGAAGCAGCAACATGCAATGAAGGACTAAGGGGCCCTCATAAGTTCAATAATATTGTTATACTGTTATATTGACCCTATGAGGTCGCAAATTGACGTGCTGTCAATGCTAGAAATACTGATGAGCAGTACTGATGGACCTCAAAATATTCTCAGTATTGTCTGTACATACAGAACGTGTGAGGTCAGTTAACAATATTCTTCATTAAGATGTTGACAGAGCTTCACGTAAGTATTGCGGCTACGCTGGTGCCATTCCAAAGTACCGTTATCCAAGATGGCGGCGTTGACGTCAATCAAGATGGCGGATTTTGTCGGGAAAGTGCCACGCCTCCTCGCCCAGAAAAATGGAGCGAAGTTCAAATTCCAACAGGATAATGCACCTCACCACAGTTATCTTTACAAAGCAAAGAAAATGGCGGGAAAAAGGACTTGTCTTTATTATTTAACCAATTTCAAACGTGTGTTCTCCACTGGGTCTGGACTCCACTGGGTCTGGACTCCAACTGGCTTAGTTCTTATCGTCGCCACCAGCAGATGCCACCGTGACGTCAGGTGATGACGCAAGTACCGTCATTCAAGATTGTTGCACCCGGTGTATCCACCACCAGCTCCAGAGGCCAACTGGCTTAGTTCATATCAGTGCCACCAGAGCACACCACCGTGACGTCGGGTGATGATGCAAGTACCGTTATTCAAGATGCCTGTACCCAGTGTGTTCACCGTGAGCTCCAGAGCCCAACTGACTTAGTTCATATTGTAGCCATCAGAGGGCGAAACCGTGAAGAACGTGATGACACAAGATCATTCGCTCACCACGCCACCGGACCATGGGCGTCCGACTGCTTACGTCACACACCCTCGGCCGCCACCTCCATGCACATGCTAGAAATAGTCTTCCATAAATATTCTAACTAAACTAAAACCCACATCACGTATCTACCATATTAATTACCTAAGTACTTAATTCCATTTCAATTTTAATCATATTCAATAAGTCAATTGGCAATTTCAATAGTCAATGATCAAATGATAAGCTCCACATTTTTCCACTATCAGTGGGGTGTTCATTCATGACCTAGCACACTCCACCCCTAGAATGCTGCACTCCTATTGGCTACTGCATTAGTCTCGTGGCTCGACTTCATTGAACCTAGTACTTGCAATCAAGTTTCACCAATATCACACCCACCTGAACTTGGAATCAAATAGTTAAAATCTCCACTACGATCTTCAACCCAGCACCACGCCCCCTTACCGACCTATGTCGGCTGGCTAATGTATACTAACTTGCACTAACGGACACTAACCTGTACTAACTTGCACTAACCTGTACTAATGTGCACAGCGCATGACTTAATCCAAAGTGGTGGGGCTAAATAGAGGCAAAACTACTCTTCGTATGCTAAACATAAGTCTTTATTATTTTGCATGCAATTTCTCCATCACGAGATCTAGATTCCAACTGACATAGTACACATTACTGCCATCAGATCGTACTGTCATCCCTCCTGTGACCTAATCCCAGATAGTGGTCTGTAGGGGCGAGAATTATGCTAAAATTACTCAGGCTGCGTTAGGTTGCAGGGAAGAGTAAGGAAGGAGTCCACTCTATTTACTATCGAATATTTTATTTACAGGTCGAATATATTTATCACACTCGCGCAAAAGACTCTCCATCTTATGTTTGCGCTCACAATACACAGTCTGCAGACACACAAACGACTCCTAATTTACGCAAATAATTTAATTACAGACATTCACACTCCAGCTAAATAATTCATCACACTTATGTCTAGACATGCACAGTACTCATAAACTGTCCAAATAACTCATAGCACAGCCTACATACCTGCTCGCAAAATAATTCAGTCAACACCTACAGGCACCCTCAGCCAACTTCTGTCCAGTAGAGCGCACAGACAACCCCAACAACATGACGCAGCCATCAGCTGTCAAACCACGCACAGGCCCCCACCCAGGTCATGCAAGCGGTGACATCTCATTCATACTTCATTTCTGAGAAATTCCTATCCAAATACATGTTCACCTTGAAGCCTATGATGACGTGATCGAGTGGGAGTGCAGACATATTTACAGAGCACAAACGCTAAAACCTCTTTCGCGCGCATCTGCTATTGACGTGGACGTCAGCTGTCAAAGCACACACAGACGTCCGTTCAGAACCACGTTCCGTCAGAGCCCCAAGGCGCTGCCGCCGAACACAGGTGAAAGTCTGGCCTATACAGTCACCGTTATACCAACATTGCAGAATTCCAAGGCGCAGCCCCCATACACGAGACACCTCCTAGCAGCAGATGTCTTTGCCGCCTATGACACAATAGCACACCGCGCATTGCTCCTAGTGCGACATGACACATCCATTTAACTATACATACACTCCTGGAAATTGAAATAAGAACACCGTGAATTCATTGTCCCAGGAAGGGGAAACTTTATTGACACATTCCTGGGGTCAGATACATCACATGATCACACTGACAGAACCACAGGCACATAGACACAGGAAACAGAGCCTGCACAATGTCGGCACTAGTACAGTGTATATCCACCTTTCGCAGCAATGCAGGCTGCTATTCTCCCATGGAGACGATCGTAGAGATGCTGGATGTAGTCCTGTGGAACGGCTTGCCATGCCATTTCCACCTGGCGCCTCAGTTGGACCAGCGTTCGTGCTGGACGTGCAGACCGCGTGAGACGACGCTTCATCCAGTCCCAAACATGCTCAATGGGGGACAGATCCGCAGATCTTACTGGCCAGGGTAGTTGACTTACACCTTCTAGAGCACGTTGGGTGGCACGGGATACATGCGGACGTGCATTGTCCTGTTGGAACAGCAAGTTCCCTTGCCGGTCTAGGAATGGTAGAACGATGGGTTCGATGACGGTTTGGATGTACCGTGCACTATTCAGTGTCCCCTCGACGATCACCAGTGGTGTACGGCCAGTGTAGGAGATCGCTCCCCACACCATGATGCCGGGTGTTGGCCCTGTGTGCCTCGGTCGTATGCAGTCCTGATTGTGGCGCTCACCTGCACGGCGCCAAACACGCATACGACCATCATTGGCACCAAGGCAAAAGCGACTCTCATCGCTGAAGACGACACGTCTCCATTCGTCCCTCCATTCACGCCTGTCGCGACACCACTGGAAGCGGGCTGCACGATGTTGGGGCGTGAGCGGAAGACGGCCTAACGGTGTGCGGGACCGTAGCCCAGCTTCATGGAGACGGTTGCGAATGGTCCTCGCCGATACCCCAGGAGCAACAGTGTCCCTAATTTGCTGGGAAGTGGCGGTGCGGTCCCCTACGGCACTGCGTAGGATCCTACGGTCTTGGCGTGCATCCGTGCGTCGCTGCGGTCCGGTCCCAGGTCGACGGGCACGTGCAGCTTCCGCCGACCACTGGCGACAACATCGATGTACTGTGGAGACCTCACGCCCCACGTGTTGAGCAATTCGGCGCTACGTCCACCCGGCCTCCCGCATGCCCACTATACGCCCTCGCTCAAAGTCCGTCAACTGCACATACGGTTCACGTCCACGCTGTCGCGGCATGCTACCAGCGTTAAAGACTGCGATGGAGCTCCGTATGCCACGGCAAACTGGCTGACACTGACGGCGGCGGTGCACAAATGCTGCGCATCTAGCGCCATTCGACGGCCAACACCGCGGTTCCTGGTGTGTCCGCTGTGCCGTGCGTGTGATCATTGCTTGTACAGCCCTCTCGCAGTGTCCGGAGCAAGTATGGTGGGTCTGACACACCGGTGTCAATGTGTTCTTTTTTCCATTTCCAGGAGTGTAACTACACAGTCTTGCTCGCCTCGTAGCGAAATGTATGCATCACAGCTCGCCATCTAAAACTTTCTCAATATTATTCCTACTTCTCAACACTCGTTTTCTTAATCTCTCACTTTCATGAATGGAACTTCTTTTCCTAACAGAACCTCTTTACCTAAAGAAGATCCAATTCACTTATCCCACCGCACATAACCTAATACCCTTCCTACTCTCAACATACGCAAACGTCCTCAACCCCCTATCTTGACGCTCATATAATCCACCATAAACGATGTCAATCAATCAATCTAGCATTATCATTCGCGAATTACAAATGCCGCCTCTATCCAAACACGAGTCACCTTTTCTTTATCGGACTTCCAGCGGTAAAATTATGTTTACACAGATCGCTAAATCCCAATGACAGTTAAACCTGCAAACTTGTATACTCTCCGTCTTCAGGTCATGAGTGGCCCATCGGGACCATCCGACCGCCGTGTCATCCTCAGTGGAGGATGCGGATAGGAGAGGGGTCAGTACACCGCTCTCCCGGTCGTTATGATGGTATTCTTGACTGAAGCCACTACTATTCGGTCGAGTAGCTCCTCAATTGGCATCACGAGGCTGAGTGCACCCCGAAAAATGGCAACAGTGCATGGGGGCCTGGATGGTCACAAACTTCTATACAGATCATCAAATACATACCACACTCACAAGAATATTGTAAGCCAAGACCATATTTACCACTTCCAACTACAATTACATATTATTACCATTGCCACAACACTCTGTCAGCGGCAGATTTACACGTAATTTCTACTCTTGACTGTTATCATTCGTGGTCGAATATTATTATCTATAGAGCCCATAATTTTCGACATAAAAATCTCGCGCCTTTATCTATGTGATGAATCTATATGTCCCTAATGAATACCCGACCAGCGGATGTAATGCTTTGGAAGACATCACCATTGTGCACTTGTGTACTGTAATCATCACAATCGATAGAACAACAAGGAAAACGCGAATTCGCTCGTCCTCGATTTTCTAATGCGGCACTCTTTACATCACGCATTACATTTCATGCTTTCAACATATGCATTCGTTTGCGCCGCCGTTTAGAGACTCCTAGATCCGAACACATAACATCAATCAAGCATTATCATTTGCTCTTATCTAATTACACATGCATCTGATGTGGAAGCAAGGTCTGCCTTTTGTTTCTTTCTGCACACTTGACTTTCAACAGCAAACAACTATTTTACACTGATCGCTATATTGCACTGGCAACTAAACATAGCCATACATATCATCAAATACTTAAACACTCTCACTCAATTACACCCTACCAAAGGCGGTGGCTCTGGAAACAGAAATATCTGTACCCACCTTACAACTGAACATACTTTTTCCTTTGTATCACAGTATTCCAAGTCAAATCTATACCTTCCATACAACATGGCATAGTCATCACCTTTCCACAAACACATAATTTATAAACCTGATGCTCAAATATGTACATATCATGCACCCACTGCTACTACTAATTATAATATTTCGTCACTAAATCATTGCCTACGATACAAAATAATACTGACCAAAGATCAATGATTCATGTGCACGCCCCTTATGTTCTTCTTGCAAGTCCTAGCACCATGTCATAGAGAGAGAGACCAGATGTTAAAGGAAAAAACACAATCCCAACAACTACTGCATGTTACTTCCACGAGAGTTCCTGGTTCTACATGTGCACACAAGTATCCATGTAAAAAGCTATACCCACTTTACAAATTGTGGTATGACATTACCTCTGAATTAGGTAGTTTTCCTTTTTCCAGACAAATACTGTGACTGTGATCGTAGGAATGTGTAAGCCCATGATCCAACCTAGTGATAAGATTGCCTCATTTGAAAGTAAATCTGCTAAGGAACGTTGTATTTAAGCAGTTATTTGCGACTCCCTCACACGGCCTAAGCTAAATAATTCTATAGTATTCTGAAATGTAACAGTCTAATTAAAATTAATTGAAACACATAAATTTTAGGGTTGGATAGAGCACCGATCAGTCATAGAATTAAGTTGCTTTAGTATGACATTTATAGTCACAGCACAGATCAGATTTCGACCTGTGTCAGGTCATTATCAATGCAGTGCGGAATTGTAGCAGTAGTTCGTGCTCAAGTGAATGCTTACACAGTTCAACCATTACCATTAGTAATCAGTAGTACCAGTAGTAATCTGATCTGTGTTGTGACTATAAATGCCATATTAAAGCAACTTAATTCTACAACTGATTGCTGCTCTGTCTAACCCAATATAACCACAGTCATTGCGTGCACCCACCCCATGGAGGGCAACCTGACATAAATTTTAGCCATGAACAGTGCTTATAGACTTGTATATCCTAAGTCCAAAAGGATTTTTGGACTCAGGAATGTTACGCAGCAGAAATTATACAAACAGCCTTCATTACTCATATAACATCATAAGAATTGTCTTTCCTCAGGAGATTGCTAGCTCTTTTTGCAATTTGGGGGTGGCGAACCCAAGGCTCCGAGCTGGTGTGACACTTTCCTTTTCAAGTCACATCCTCTTTTACTTATCTGTAGAAACTCACCCTATTCCACTTTCTGATTCGGACGACTAGTTAGAGACTGGATGCCAAAAGGAACTGGTGCATGTACGAGGGCAGTTCAATAAGTAATGCAACACATTTTTTTCTCGGCCAATTTTGGTTGAAAAAACCGGAAATTTCTTGTGGAATATTTTCAAACATTCCCGCTTCGTCTCGTATAGTTTCATTGACTTCCGACAGGTGGCAGCGCTGTACGGAGCTGTTAAAATGGCGTCTGTAACGGATGTGCGTTGCAAACAACGGGCAGTGATCGAGTTTCTTTTGGCGGAAAACCAGGGCATCTCAGATATTCATAGGCGCTTGCCGAATGTCTACGGTGATCTGGCAGTGGACAAAAGCACGGTGAGTCGTTGGGCAAAGCGTGTGTCATCATCGCTGCAAGGTCAAGCAAGACTGTCTGATCTCCCGCATGCGGGCCGGCCGTGCACAGCTGTGACTCCTGCAATGGCGGAGCGTGCGAACACACTCGTTCGAGATGATCGACGGATCACCATCAAACAACTCAGTGCTCAACTTGACATCTCTGTTGGTAGTGCTGTCACAATTGTTCACCAGTTGGGATATTCAAAGGTTTGTTCCCGCTGGGTCCCTCGTTGTCTAACCGAACACCTTAAAGAGCAAAGGAGAACCATCTGTGCGGAATTGCTTGCTCATCATGTGGCTGAGGGTGACAATTTCTTGCCAAAGATTGTTACAGGCGATGAAACATGGGTTCATCACTTCGAACCTGAAACAAAACGGCAATCAGTGGAGTGGCGCCACACCCACTCCCCTACCAAGAAAAAGTTTAAAGCCATACCCTCAGCCGGTAAAGTCATGGTTACAGTCTTCTGGGACGCTGAAGGGGTTATTCTGTTCGATGTCCTTCCCCATGGTCAAACGATCAACTCTGAAGTGTATTGTGCTACTCTTCAGAAATTGAAGAAACGACTTCAGCGTGTTCATAGGCACAAAAATCTGAACGAACTTCTCCTTCTTCATGACAATGCAAGACCTCACACAAGTCTTCGTACCCGAGAGGAGCTCACAAAACTTCAGTGGACTGTTCTTCCTCATGCACCCTACAGCCCTGATCTCGCACCGTCGGATTTCCATATGTTTGGCCCAATGAAGGACGCAATCCGTGGGAGGCACTACGCAGATGATGAAGAAGTTATTGATGCAGTACGACGTTGGCTCCGACATCGACCAGTGGAATGGTACCGTGCAGGCATACAGGCCCTCATTTCAAGGTGGCGTAAGACCGTAGCATTGAATGGAGATTACATTGAAAAATAGTATTGTGTAGCTAAAAGATTGGGGAATAACCTGGTGTATTTCGATGCTGAATAAAACAACCCCTGTTTCAGAAAAAAATGTGTTGCATTACTTATTGAACTGCCCTCGTATTTTATACTGGGCAAGCTGCTTTTTTCTGGTTATCTGGATATGAGTACAAACTGTGGGCAGATTTAATAGCATGTGGTTTAATAATACAATCAGAGTATGCATTTTGAGGAGAGTTGGTGTAATATTTACTTATGCCTATACAGTTATTCTCACTATGCTGATAAAGTTATAATCTCATTGTGCTGATGACTTTGAGAAAAGTTGACAAAATGTTTAAAGTTGGTGTGAAGATTACTTAAGACATTTGTGCTGTTATAGCAATATACTATTACTTTACAACTGAGATGTGATTACAATTAGGTTAGACTGTTTGTAGCCTTATATATGTGTTCTCATTTAGTTTCACCTGTTACTATACCAATTATGTGAAAGTCACTGGATAGACGTTGATTTACTATCAAGTATGAAAATACTTTGTCATGATCTTGTCTTTAACATGTAATAAATCTAATATGTAATTGGAAAGGGAACGTTTATCAGAAAGAAATTTATTATGTTTGTATTACTTCTGTAATTCATCTGTGGAGAATAAGGAAAATGGAATTTTATGTTGGAGATAGTTATTGGGAAGTGTTCTGATTCCCAGGATTTAAGATTCATATAGTTTTATTTTCATGTAATTTCTACCACTTTAATGAACAAACCATTGATAGTCTTATTTAATTTTTATTTTTCCATCTTAATACTATAAGATATGGATGATGTTTACAACATGACTGGTATGTGTACAAGTCATGCTTACTCCTCAGTATAGATATGAGGTGTTCTTTGTCACAATGTCTATACAAATCTGAACTGTTCAATACTGCTGTATGTTACAGCAAGTCCATGCTTTTCAGTACATACAAATGTTAGCTTATTATCCGATTATTAATGAAAACTGGTTAATTTTCTCCAATGTCTTATTGAAAATATTCTGATGACCACTAATGATTCATGTATAATGAGTAGCAAATAAATAAATAAATGAAGAGTTATCTTCATGGTATAGTTATGGTTCTTGCAGACAACTACTTTCAATTGAAAACTAGTTGATTCATTAATATGTAACTAATGAGGAAATATAAATATATTTATCATACCTTTAGAGTGGGTGAACTAACTATTTTACTCCTAATATTAACCCATTCATATTTAACCACTAGTACTTTTCCTATGCCTTAACCTATGTTGGAATTTACCTTATCCATGCCCAATTTTAATTACTGTCTGATCTGATGTTGCTACATCATATATAATGTGGTGATGATCAATGAAAAATCTGTCAACTAGTTGTTGAGCGGTATGTATTCTGGAAGTAACCTGCTGATACTTAATTTGACAATGTAAATCTGATTCTACAGTGCCATGTGGCCATGGTGGCTCTCAGTCTCTACAAGAAGATGCTGAAAAATTTGGGATGACGACATTCAAGCTATGAGAACAAGGTGCCTTTGACAGTTATTGTGGGCAAATCCCTTTATCCATCCTTGTGGTTTCCTGACCTGAAATGTTCATGTCGGTTCAGTTGTTCTAGAGCCAGAGATTGACTTGTAAAGAAATGAGGATGTTTGGTGCTACAAGTGGTACAGTCATTACATCTGTGTGCATTTCAACAGTTGAATACTGACATAATTTTTCCATGAAAATAGATGTCTGAAAACGCTAACAATTACTGTTTCTTGTAAATTGCTTGACAACTACCTATACATGATACGATGCACACTATAATCATCTGTTTAATCTGGTCTGTCTAGACTCAACACAGTGATATACTGTTCCATACAATATATTCCTTTATAATCAGCTATTGTCAATGTAATTTCAAACTTTGAGTGTTTATTCATATGCACTGCTGCTTGTAATATTTTCTGCCAATACTTAATACAATGATATACTGTTCTCAGCAATTTCTTTTCAAAAGAAATGCATGTACTATAATTAATCTACAACTTACAAGCACAAAATTAGAACTACTGATGTATTGACATATACTATGATGTGCTGTCACATGCAAACAAATTCTCTGTAACTATTTATTGTATTTGTGGTAAACTGCTTTCTTTTGGCATACAGCCTACCCCAGCAATTTTTAACAGCAATATCATAACTATAATTGATCCTATCACTCTGCTGATGACTGCTTATTTATAAGTACTGCCACTTGAAAAACACACACACACAGACACACACACACACACAGACACACACACACACACAGACACACACACACACACACACACACACACACACACACACACACACACACACACACATATATATATATATATATATATATATATATATATATATATATATATATATATATATATATATACACTCCTGGAAATTGAAATAAGAACACCGTGAATTCATTGTCCCAGGAAGGGGAAACTTTATTGACACATTCCTGGGATCAGATACATCACATGATCACACTGACAGAACCACAGGCACATAGACACAGGCAACAGAGCATGCACAATGTCGGCACTAGTACAGTGTATATCCACCTTTCGCAGCAATGCAGGCTGCTATTCTCCCATGGAGACGATCGTAGAGATGCTGGATGTAGTCCTGTGGAACGGCTTGCCATGCCATTTCCACCTGGCGCCTCAGTTGGACCAGCGTTCGTGCTGGACGTGCAGACCACGTGAGACGACGCTTCATCCAGTCCCAAACATGCTCAATGGGGGACAGATCCGGAGATCTTGCTGGCCAGGGTAGTTGACTTACACCTTCTAGAGCACGTTGGGTGGCACGGGATACATGCGGAAGTGCATTGTCCTGTTGGAACAGCAAGTTCCCTTGCCGGTCTAGGAATGGTAGAACAATGGGTTCGATGACGGTTTGGATGTACCGTGCACTATTCAGTGTCCCCTCGACGATCACCAGTGGTGTACGGCCAGTGTAGGAGATCGCTCCCCACACCATGATGCTGGGTGTTGGCCCTGTGTGCCTCGGTCGTATGCAGTCGTGATTGTGGCGCTCACCTGCACGGCGCCAAACACACATACGACCATCATTGGCACCAAGGCAGAAGCGACTCTCATCGCTGAAGACGACACGTCTCCATTCGTCACGCCTGTCGCGACACCACTGGAGGCGGGCTGCACGATGTTGGGGCGTGAGCGGAAGACGGCCTAACGGTGTGCGGGACCGTAGCCCAGCTTCATGGAGACGGTTGCGAATGGTCCTCGCCGATACCCCAGGAGCAACAGTGTCCCTAATTTGCTGGGAAGTGGCGGTGCGGTCCCCTACGGCACTGCGTAGGATCCTACGGTCTTGGCGTGCATCCGTGCGTCGCTGCGGTCCGGTCCCAGGTCGACGGGCACGTGCACCTTCCGCCGACCACTGGCGACAACATCGATGTACTGTGGAGACCTCACGCCCCACGTGTTGAGCAATTCGGCAGTACGTCCACCCGGCCTCCCGCATGCCCACTATACGCCCTCGCTCAAAGTCCGTCAACTGCACATACGGTTCACGTCCACGCTGTCGCGGCATGCTACCAGTGTTAAAGACTGCGATGGAGCTCCGTATGCCACGGCAAACTGGCTGACACTGACGGCGGCGGTGCACAAATGCTGCGCAGCTAGCGCCATTCGACGGCCAACACCGCGATTCCTGGTGTGTCCGCTGTGCCGTGCGTGTGATCATTGCTTGTACAGCCCTCTCGCAGTGTCCGGAGCAAGTATGGTGGGTCTGACACACCGGTGTCAATGTGTTCTTTTTTCCATTTCCAGAAGTGTATATATATATGGTCTTTGCCTTATATAAAATTTTGTAACATCATAAGCACATGAAGTATGTCCTGGAACTTAATGTAAGACTTATATATTCCAGTAACTTTAATTTTATACCTCAGACTTGCCTCTTGTTTAATTTTGAAAACGTAACAAAAAAAATTCTTTTGTCATTGTCACAATTGGCACTGTGATGTTAAGCAAGTATATTGATGTATATGAAAATGCTTCACATAACGCGATCACTGTAACACTTGGATTGATCTGCCCAGTGAGGCAGTTGTCTTTGCTTATTTTTTTTACATATATATGAGATTCGATACATTTGGCTACCTTATTTCTATATTGTTATATTTATATAATAATTTATGTTTGAGCAGCAACAGATACCAGAGGAACACAGTAATTCTATACCTCCCTTTAGTAATTTTCATGTATATGTCTCAGATATGTGACAGGTTTTGGTTTTAATATTATATGTTTATGTAATTGATTATGTTTGATCAAACCCAGATACTAGATGGACTGCTTATGAGTCATCTGGTAGGATCTAGCATTTATTACTTGGTTAACAAATACAGCATTGTATTTGTCATTTACTATATCCAGCAGAATGCTATTTGTTCACCCTTCGTTGATCAGTCAATAGGGACTGTTGAGGTTAATTTTCGGGGACTGGGAAGGTGAAGCTGCGGCAAGTCTGTTCTGGAGGGAATGCTGAACACTCTTCTCCTTTCAGCACCACAGTGAAGTACTGGAACAGTGGGGGTCCTGGGTAGGGGGATAGGGGAGTTTCCTGTCTTTGGTGTCTGACGTCTTTTCTTCTTCAACTCCAACACTCCAAATCTTCTATTTAATTTCTTACTTCTCATTAGAGTATGAAGCTATCCTTCCCTCTGTCCACATGCATATGTCTCTATGGCTGAGGCCCTTCTTATTTACCATGTCTGCTTTATTAAGTGGCTAAAATCTATTTGATAGCAGGATCCGGGGAACAAGCTAGCATTTCTGCGTTATTAGATGTAACCATACTCTTCCATACTATATTTTTTATTTTTGTCTGATTCTGTCATAAGTTGTGGCCCAAAAGATAAATAATTACTTATGTATTTACTTTGCTATATACTAGCATCCAGATCTTCTATTTCATTTACTACTTCTTATTTGAGAACCAAGTTATTCTTGTCTCTGTTCACATGCATAAGTCTCCATTGCTGAGACCCTTCTAATTTACCTTGTCAGCCTATTAAATGACAAAAGCCAGTTTTATAGGAGGAACCATGAATCACCCTAGCATTTATGCATTATTCGATGTAACTATTCACAGTCATATTATATTATTTATTTATGTCTAATTTTGTTGTTTGTTGTCAGCGAATTGATAAACATTTCACTTATGTATTTACTTTGCTACATACCAGCACTCAGAGCTATGAACACTTATTAATATTTGTAATTATCGTGAGGTATAACTCACTTATTGATATTTGTAATTATCGTGAGGCATGGCTTGCCTACACTACTCTCTATATTTATCAATGTCCAAGGTTGTTGTAAGTAATTTTTTTTTCATTTTTTGATATGTAGCAGCTCTCGAAATTGTGAACACACACTCATATGCAAGTCTTCTTCAACTCGTAACACTCCGAATTTTCTATTTCATTTCTTACGTTTCATTAGAGTACCAAGCTACTCTTCCCCCTGTCCACATGCATATACCTCTATTGCTGAGATCATTCTAATTTATCGTGTCAACACTTGTCATTGTTGACTAAAGCCTATTTTATAGGAGAATCTGGGAAACAAGCTAGTATTTCTGCACTGTTGAAGATACTGATTTTACTTAAATATGTTATATATATATATATATGTATAGTAGTTTATTCATCCAGAGACAATGAACATTGTATGGATTTCGTCAAAAAATACATGCTATATATATATATATATACATTGTATGGATTTCGTCAAAAAAGACATGCTATATATATATATATATATACACATATAGGGTGAACAATACTATACAAAATACAGATGTGCATAGTAGACTACGTAACATCAGACCATGTTGAAATAGCATGTACAACTTTGATTATTTACATTGATGTATGAGAAAGACTTTTTACATGGAATACACAGTTGATATTTAGATATAACACATACAATTCTAGCACTTTTTTACATATTATTTATTTAGATCATAGCAACAGTCAGATAAAAATTACTGTTGGCACAGAGTACATAAATATAATTGTTTAGTATGAAGCTATTCCAGGTATTCTTTTACACTATAATAGCAGTTGGTCATTAAAAATTTGGATACTGCTTCTTTAAATGAAGACAATTTTTTTATTTCTTTTATCTTTACCGGTAGTTTGTTATACAATCTGCTTCCTTGTATGTTTGTTTGTTTCCGCGCCAAAGCCTTGTTAACTCTTTTTATATGAATGTCATTGCACTTTCTTGTGTTGTAAGTATGTACTGTAGATCCGAGTTGGATTGGAAATTGTTAATATTTCTTTTTACATTAATTACGCGTTTCTGTATATAGAGGCATGGTATGGGTAGAATATTCAGCTGTTTAAATAATTGCTTTGAAGGAGTTAGCCTTGAACTGTTGGTACTTATTCTAACAGCTCGTTTTTGTAGAGTGAAGATGGTTTTGAGATTTTTCTTGCTATGACCCCAGAAGGTGAGGCCATAGGTAATAGCAGAATGTATATAAGCAAAGTAAACAGCTCTGCTACATTCCCTACTACATACAAAGCTAATAACACATAAAGCAAAGCAAGCAGGGCTTAACTTATGCGAGAGATACAGGTATGGGATTTCCAGTCTAAATTTTCGTCTATATGTACACCTAAGAATTTTGTGGTAGCAACTCTCACAATTTCTTTATTTTGTATTCTGAGATCTAGATCAGAGTGTGACTTTGCTTTCCTGTAATGGATATAATTAATTTTAGAGATATTTATGGTTAATTTGTTCACTTCACACCAATTTTGCAAATATTCTATAACTCTGGTTGCAGATGTTGGCAATACCCGCTTTATGTCAGTTACTACAATGTTTGTGTCATCCGCAAACAGGGTTATATGAGTACCATTTACTGGAATCTTGATATCATTTATGTAAAGAAGAAATAGGAGAGGTCCTAGAACACTCCCCTGCGGTACCCCAATTGGCACAGTCAGAATATCCGATCTGTAAACAATACTTTGGTTTTTACTGTTTGTTGTTGCAATTTCTACTACCTGTTTCCTATTATGGAGATATGACTGAAACCACTTTTTGGCTACTCCTCATATACCGACATATTCTAATTTGTCTAGCAGGATATCATGTTGGACAGTATCAAATGCCTTTGAGAGGTCCAAATTTATTCCTATTGTACTGTTGTTCTTATCTAGCCCCGTTACAATATTTTCAATGAATTGGGTGATGGCTGACTCTGTATTCATTCCTTTGCGAAAGCCGTGTTGGTTTACAGACAATAGATTGAATTTCTCGAGGTAATTTGTAATTCTGTTTTTCATGACTGTCTCTATTACTTTTGAAAATACCGATAATAAGGCTATTGGTTTATAGTTTCCCACTTCATGTATATTGCCCTTTTTATACAATGGTTTTACTTTTGCAATTTTTAATCGTTGTGGAAAGACACATTCTGAAAATGATATGTTTATGATGTGTGAAACTGGTCTGATACACTAGCACATCTCATCATGACTGAGCAAGGTATCTCGTCAATCCCTGAGGACATTTTATTCTTCATTGTTTTTATTATTCAATTAACTTCCAATTTGTTTGTGGGAGGTAGCAATAATGAATTAACACTTTGTTCTTCTGGTATTGATGTTCTACTAATCTTAGAACAATTTTTACTCAGATTGATTGGACTATTTATGAAGTAGTCATTAATGTAATTTGCTAAAGTAAGATATCTGACTAGCACACCTTGATCATCTTTTAAAACAAAGTCATCTGGATTTCTAACATTTTTGCTTGGGCCTATTTCTTTTTTTACTACATTCCATATAGCTTTCGATTTGTTTGCTGACCCAGCAATTATACTGTCATTGTGCATTGTCTTGGCTTTTTTTATCACCTTCCTGTAAATTTTCTTGTATGTCTTAACATAATCTGTGAAGTGTTCATCTTTGTTATCTTTTTTGAGTTGACTGATATGTTTTAGTGTTTGACTAGATACTCTAATAGCAGGTGTTATCCACTGGCTTGTGTTCCTAGGCATGACATTGATCTTTGTGAGCTTTTTTGGGAAACACATCTCAAATAGGGACATGAATGTACTAGAAAAAGCATTGAAAGATTCCTCGGTTGTTGTTTGTGCAAAGTTTTCATTAGCTAACAGCTGGATGAAGGTATTCACTTTTTCTGTATAGAAGTGCCTTTTGTATCCCCACTTATATTTTACTGCCTTGGGGATAGAGTAGTTTATGTATGTTAATAGTGTATTGTGATCCGAAAGACCTAAGTTTACGTTTAGTGGCTCAGTGATACCATTCTCTATATTTGTGAAAATATTGTCTAAAAGAGAAGATGACAGTTCTGTTATTCTGGTGGCATCTGTAAAGAGTGGTTTCATGTGGAAGCTGCTAGGTATACTCAAAAGTTGTCTTTTTTATCACTTTCAATTAACAGGTTAATATTAAAATCTCCACATAAAAATAATTTCACTTCATTACTATAAAAAGTGTTTAGTGCTGCTTCTATTTTTTTGAAGAATATGTTTTTGTCACCCAGTGGAGATCTATATATTGTAATGACAACTAGGTTTTCATTCTTCTCCTCAGTTTTTAACTCCATGGCCCATGATTCAAAATGTTTTTCTATATTTAGATGGTCCATTTCTGTTTTCACTTTGAACTGCAGTCCTACTCTAGAGTAAATGCATACCCCACCATTTTTAAAAACACTTTGGCAATAATGTGATGCTAAATTAAACTTGCTTATATTTATGAGACTTAATTCACTGGCCTTGCACCAGTGTTCAGATAAACAAATACAAGAGACATCAGCAAGATCATTTAAAGCTACTTCTAGATCTAGTACTTTGTTTCTGAGGCATTGAATATTCTGACTTATTATCCTGACTGTTTTGCAAGTATTTTTTCTTTTGTCATTACCTGATAATGTGCTGCTTTTTCCATAGTAGTTGTGACTTATCTGCAAATTTTCTTGCTGATTTGTCACAATCTTTTCCTTTTCTTTGTCTGAAGCCATAAAAAATCATTGTTTAATGATGTAGATGTACCTTGTCTTTGACTCCTCCTTAGGCAGTGTTGAGTTGCTGCAACTGTTGTTGATGGTTTTGTTGCTGCTGCTACTGTTGTTGTTGGTTCAGTTGCTGCTGCTGTTTCTGTGGCCGGAGGTGGTGGTGGTGGTAGTGGTAGTGATTGTGGTTGTGGTGGTGGTGCTGACAGGATTCTTCGTGCTGTTGCTGCCTTTGATTCTTTTATTGGCACTATTTCTGTTGATGGTGGATCTGTTGTTGTAGTATCTGTTGGTTTTGCTGTTGTTTCTGCCGAAGGTTTAGTTGCAGTTACTGATTGTGGTTTGACCATTTGTGGTAATTTTACTGCTGTTAATGATGATGATTTTGTTGTTGCTGTTGCTTCTGTTGTTGTTGCTACTTGTGGTATATACACTCCTGGAAATGGAAAAAAGAACACATTGACACCGGTGTGTCAGACCCACCATACTTGCTCCGGACACTGCGAGAGGGCTGTACAAGCAATGATCACACGCACGGCACAGCGGACACACCAGGAACCGCGGTGTTGGCCGTCGAATGGCGCTAGCTGCGCAGCATTTGTGCACCGCCGCCGTCAGTGTCAGCCAGTTTGCCGTGGCATACGGAGCTCCATCGCAGTCTTTAACACTGGTAGCATGCCGCGACAGCGTGGACGTGAACCGTATGTGCAGTTGACGGACTTTGAGCGAGGGCGTATAGTGGGCATGCGGGAGGCCGGGTGGACGTACCGCCGAATTGCTCAACACGTGGGGCGTGAGGTCTCCACAGTACATCGATGTTGTCGCCAGTGGTCGGCGGAAGGTGCACGTGCCCGTCGACCTTGGACCGGACCGCAGCGACGCACGGACGCACGCCAAGACCGTAGGATCCTACGCAGTGCCGTAGGGGACCGCACCGCCACTTCCCAGCAAATTAGGGACACTGTTGCTCCTGGGGTATCGGCGAGGACCATTCGCAACCGTCTCCATGAAGCTGGGCTACGGTCCCGCACACCGTTAGGCCGTCTTCCGCTCACGCCCCAACATCGTGCAGCCCGCCTCCAGTGGTGTCGCGACAGGCGTGACGAATGGAGACGTGTCGTCTTCAGCGATGAGAGTCGCTTCTGCCTTGGTGCCATTGATGGTCGTATGCGTGTTTGGCGCCGTGCAGGTGAGCGCCACAATCAGGACTGCATACGACCGAGGCACACAGGGCCAACACCCGGCATCATGGTGTGGGGAGCGATCTCCTACACTGGCCGTACACCACTGGTGATCGTCGAGGGGACACTGAATAGTGCACGGTACATCCAAACCGTCATCGAACCCATCGTTCTACCATTCCTAGACCGGCAAGGGAACTTGCTGTTCCAACAGGACAATGCACGTCCGCATGTATCCCGTGCCACCCAACATGCTCTAGAAGGTGTAAGTCAACTACCCTGGCCAGCAAGATCTCCGGATCTGTCCCCCATTGAGCATGTTTGGGACTGGATGAAGCATCGTCTCACGCGGTCTGCACGTCCAGCACGAACGCTGGTCCAACTGAGGTGCCAGGTGGAAATGGCATGGCAAGCCGTTCCACATGACTACATCCAGCATCTCTACGATCGTCTCCATGGGAAAATAGCAGCCTGCATTGCTGCGAAAGGTGGATATACACTGTACTAGTGCCGACATTGTGCATGCTCTGTTGCCTGTGTCTATGTGCCTGTGGTTCTGTCAGTGTGATCATGTGATGCATCTGACCCCAGGAATGTGTCAATGAAGTTTCCCCTTCCTGGGACAATGAATTCACGGTGTTCTTATATATATATATATATATATATATATATATATATATATATATATATATATATATAATGCTCAACCATATAACTGTCATGATATATATGTCACTTATAAACCAATTACCGATGTATTTATTGTGTATTCACGCCCTCTTACGTATCATGTTTGAATAATTGTAAAGGTGACAAAGTGGCGCTGGAAGTGTCTTGACAAATGAAAAATAGTAAGGTTGCTCATTGGTCAGACATTTCCTCCCAAACAGCAGTCTACGTACTGCAAATTTGAAGACTCTCAACAAATCAGTCTGCATACCGCATTCTTCAAGATTCACGAAGGAGCAGTCTGCGAACTGCAAATATCAAGACTATTTACATTTGTGTAAAGTACAGAGATAAGTACATTTACACTTAGGAATATTGTACTAGTTTGAATTGCATGTTAGGTCATACAGTTTAGACATAACTTGTTCTTCCCTTTGTACTATTAAGTAATAATTATTGTATAATGATTCATAATTAATTTAGATTTTTAATCAAATGTAGGATATAACTTAACCCATAAGTAAAGTGCTTGTTCCTTCAGTTTATAGTAAAAGGAGGACTGTTATGTAGATCTGTCAGAAAAGGTTTTGTTCAACTTTCAGTTGCACAAATCCCTTTGGGGGTTGTTTAAACAAAACAGTCTAATTAAAATTAATACAAACACATAAATTTTAGCCATGGACAGTAATTTCCGAAATAGAGGTGTATGAAAAATATGTACTTGTGAAAAAGTTACAAAGGCAATGATTATGGAATCTTAATTACACTAATGTGTAGAAGTCTGTTGACTGGTAGGAACATTTTATATGATATGAATCTTCTGTAATTAGTAAATATAACAAGTGTATTGTTCACATTTGATACCTAAACGTTTATACTTGCTACAACTTATACAGAGATTAGGATTCACTCGTTTATTTAATATAGAAGAATCTACATAAACAATGAAATTTGTAATTTGTTTAAGATGAGATTTTTAATTGTTAATTTATGAAATAATAGTTTTAAACAATGCCAAAGATTGTTCATTGTTAAGAAAGTATAAATACTAACTGCCATGTTGGCAGAGTGAGTCAGTCTGGTTTTGGGTTTTGAGCAGTGAGCATGTGACTGCCCCTTTTGTATTGTAAGTATTGTTTGCCTTTGTAATAATACTTTTATTTTGTTTTGAAAATAGAACAAAAATGAATAAAATTAATAAAAGATTAAACTAAATCAACTATCCAGTAGTTGTGTTACAGTGACCTTAATGTTCTCAGGACCATGACTGCAGCAGACGAAGAGTAACTGTAATCAACTCCATTGTTATGTGTAGTTAGAGAAATGTTATAATTCCTATCGCATTCTGTCTCAAGACCATATCAGATGTTCAGCAATATACCCACTGAGTTATAGGCGATGACAGACAGTAGTAGTAGATGATGTGCTGATTGAGGTCGTAAGAAGAAAAATATACTCTAACTTCTCAGATCTACAGTGTTACACTATATGTTAGAAATTATGTCCATTCAAACACATACTTGCGTAAGCTCACACCCACAAGTCAATCATATTTCACGCACTCTCATATCTCTAAATGAGTCACCTTCCTCGAACCTGTCTGCTACAGTAACATTACAACCTGCTTTTAATCACACCCTACACATCTTGCAGTCGCACCCATTTCTACAGCTTTCCACAAGTGCTTGTTGCAATTTAAGTCCTAAGTGAGCGGAAGTAGGAGAAAGACATATCTAACACCTTCTGTAAACCGTGTAGAAACAGATCGAGTTGAGTTACTGCAACAGGACTGTGTTTTGAGCATTCAGTGGAAATGACGCAATGTGGTACGTCCCCAAACTAGATACAAGTACTACAGATCTTCAACATGCTATCTTCATAATTCTATACCCACCCCAATATTACAAACTACAAAATCTCATCCTATTTACAAGTCTCCTATGTGTCGATGCTGGCGCACTGGCGTATAGCTTCGGTCAGCCTCCAGCGCGGAGAAAGAGATTTCACAAAACTTCCACAGAACAGCGTAGTGTGCAGCCATCCAGGCATTCCTAACGGTTCACGAAGTCGGACACCTCAAACTAGAGGTACCTATGTGGACATGATCATATTAAATATATAGACACTGCAGAGACCACTTTAAAGTTTGATCACCTATACTCTAAGTGAATTATCGTATGAGACGCTCCCTCTGGTCCTGATAAAAACACTGTTTTCTAACACGCTTTTGTACATTGGAAAAACACTTCGTTTTCTGCCACGACTTCGAGCTCTGTGTCAGATTCTAAACTGACATTAAGACCCTCTGATCCACAACATTTCACATAAAACTAGACATCGCACAGTGTAAATCATATTCTACGACAGATAGCATAACATTGGATGATTTTTAAATAAAAGACACTTACAACATGAGGAAACTAGACGATTTTGGCAGCGTTGTCGAGATTTTCCAAACTACCGTCTGAAAGTGATTGACAACCTCTACATTTAAACTCATATGTCACAGTAACGGAATAGATGATTGCTCCATGTTCCATTTCGAGTGTTCCCACATTTTGTACTCATGCACACGATCACTGTTTCACTGCTAGCAACACCTAGAAGTTGTCACCCACCCAAAAAACTTTTTCCCCGACTCAAACAAGCGTTGTCAGTCAGTCATTATGTGGTACCCCAGCAGCACACCAATGCACGGATGGGATGGAACAGACACCGCCGATGTACTGTAACATTAAGCAACACACTTGATAGCGCGAATAATTTTACAGTAACTCCAACACAGGCCAATCATGTGACAGCATGTTTCCCCAATTTCAGTATCATCCCTTCTCTACTTTGCGAGTATCATTGCGAACATGGATAGATGACTACTCAGTACGACCTTTCACAGTTAATTCTCGAACACATGTTTACATAAATCAACGAAGCTATCAACTCTAAATTATTGTTCTAGAGTCTAGGATCTGTATCCAGAAGTTACTGGTAAGAGAGAGAACATAAACTCACGTACTCCTAAGACTACAACGTTCTGCACTTAAAAACGGGCTATAGTATTAGATCGAATACTATTCCGGCCTATCAGACATACACCCTTCTTCAGTTTCTCTATGCTGAACTATCTTATCGAATGGTAAAACGAAAAAACTGCTTCCGTCAAACATTTACTTTACATTACGAGCACAATATAGCTTTGCGGAGATGTATAGTGTCCACTGTTCATCCGATCGCAGTTCAGAAATCATATGATGCCTGCATCAGGTCTATATAAATGATAGTTAGTAGTGGGGGATACATCCTACAAGGAAACAGATAAAGTCCCATGGCAGCAGCGTCCGACAAGTGAAAATTACAAGTCGTTCCGCCACTAACTCTGTTAACACAACATCTGTCGGGCAAATGTGTGCATGGGGATTGTAGTGCATCACAAGCTCATACCGCTTAGTTATGACGCTGAAGTCTCGATTTTACACACAAGATGCGACAGGAGGGATCGCGTAAATCAAAGCTCGTTTAGACGAGTGTGTCAAGTTTCTTCACACGTAAGCTGGAATTCCTCTCATGACCGACAGTTTTACCATTAAGGATCGCAAGTAGATAGCGCTTTGAAGCACATACGGAACACGTAGCTGTATATGAGTAGAACGCAGGCTATGTCACTTTTCTGATGCATCCGGACAGAACACTGGGGAAAAAAAATTGACCTCCATCAACTTATCCTTCTCTAGAATGAATCTGTCTGCCATTGAATCGTACCTTGTTACAACTCCATATCAATCGATCACCCAGTCCACTCTTCGTTATACTTTAATGCTGATGGAAGTAAGTTTAGAAATGAATCGTTCTCTGTCATCCCGAAAAGCAACAAATACAGTAGTCAACTCACGTGGATCACTGGTACCTCGATAGACATGAATTATAATCCTGCCTCAATGGGAAAAAAATTGACTGCCTCCCTTATTCCCTTTGTTTCAATATCCACGTTTTCCCAGATTCCTCCTGTTGTCGCATACTTGGTCCCATATACAAATTGTTCGACGCGAACCAGAATATAGCAAAGTACTTCCTCAATTTCACCGCATTTGGGTCTATATTCAGTCATTTTATACCTATTAGCTCCTCATTTTTCGCTGTTCAATCGATTTTAGGTCAGATCTATCCATGCGATCATTACATAACATCTAGTTCTGTGTTCTAAAATTGCTTGTAAATGTAGCACAGCTGCCACCAAGTACTCCAAATGCATTTATTGGGGGGTGTAATATAGCACTGTACTCGAATGTATGCAGTCACCTCCACATTCAGAGAGCGTATGCTCTGTTTTGTGTATGTCTACTGGCGATTGTTAATGGTGAAACTGTCGGTCATGAGAGAACTTCCATCTCGTGTGTGAAGAAACTTGACACACTCCTCTAAACGAGCTTTGATTTATGCGATCGCTCCTGTCGCAGCTTGTGTGTAAAATCGAGACTGCAGCGTCATAACTAAGTTAGCTGTATGAGCTTGTGACGCGCTGTAAGAGGTCCATAAATGAGGAATTTATTGCTAGCGCACTCGAGCAGATGTAACTTCGATGGAATGATCACGCGCTGCCTGCGATATGTAACCTACAATAGAATTGCAGACCAGAGAGCAGTGTCGGCAGCAGTAGTAGTAGTAGCTCGCAGTCGGGCGGTTGGCTGGTCATGGAGAGCAATGGCAATGCCTGAGCGATGTAGTCTAAGGTAAAACCAAAAATTACCATTTATAGCAGCGCGCATATGTAATTTGTAACAACTGATTTTGTACTATTGTTATATCAAGTCCCATGTAAATGTTTTCAAAAACATCATTTAATAATAATCTTTCTTATAAAATTAACTTTTCACATCATTCATCTGAATTTAAAGATCTTACTAATTTCTTCTATACATGGTCAACCCGATTATTGTAAAGAAAAAATTCAGTTGTTTCTTTTTATACATGACAAATCTAGTGGCGAGCATTGCACTGGCGTGTGCCAGAAAAATTTCTTATAGGAGCAGTTATCTACGCATTATCCGGCGACATAATGATTTTCAGGGCATTGCTAGCGTCCATTTACCAGTTTAGATTCACAGTTAATTATTGAAAGGTTATATATGAGTCACAATTTTATTGGGAGGTTAGTCACATTTTTATTCCGAGGTTACGGGATTTAAACTGTTGGGAGGTTACATTAAATGTGAATACTATAATTATTTAATCTTTTGGGAGGTTACACTTGGCGACAGCTGGCCAGGATCGAATTCTGTTGTGAATTTCTGAGAATAAGTCAATTATATATCTGCTCTTATTTACCTAATGTTAAATGTAGTTTGCATTCGGCTCAACGCATTTACTAATTTGTCACTCCTTCTTTAACAGCTTGTCGTTATTGTATTTGTTCCAGTTTTGCTTTGTCTTTGTTTGACTTTGTGCCTACCTTTGACTTATGAAAATACCGCGAAACACTAAATCGCAATGCGTAATGAGTGAAAAAGCCGAGTTGAATAATTTGACTGATAATACTACTGATAATCATCCAACTACAGATAATCAGTGCGTCCCGACCACAAATAATGACTCTAATCTAAATGATGAGCAAACACATTCAATTATGTCCACACTAAATTTGACGACAATTGATGACGCGGCACGTTCCGCTACAATGAATGTTGCCCAGTTTGACACACCTGATTTGAAAATTTTTCACATTGAACAGATAAATGTTTCTAACGAAGATGAACAATGTACTCAAACTACGTCAGATTTATTTGGTTCCGATGTAGTGACTAATAGTACTCATCCAATTAGCAAGCCTTTTCGTGAATCAGACAATGACCAAATGGTTACAAAAAACGTGACACATGCAGATGCACCATCACACAGCACAGAAAACAGAGTCGCTAATTTTGGCATGGATCAAGTTGTGGCATTATAGATACAACTGAATGAAAACCACGACAACCTTAGTAAATCGAACAAACAACTATACGAAAGTTTCAAACAACTTAATGAAAAACAAGACAACTTAATGAAAAACAAGACAACAATTACAAACAACTTAGTGAACGGATTACAGCCGTTACCGTGCAATGTCATGCATGATACCAAAGAACACTTACGTGAGGAAATTAAGGCTTGTGCTAGGAATAGTAGTGAAGAAATTAGATCAGTTGCACAAGAATTACGTAATACACATGCAGCCACAACAAAATTACTTAGAGATGAAATCAGTGCAATCGCCAAACAATGTTCAGAAAACGCAACACAGTTACGCGACGAGTTCAAATTAATGTCAGCAGAACTTTCATGCACTCTGAAAATCGAAAGTCGACAAGAAATTTGAACAGCAGATCAGCCAATTTGATGAACGTTTTAATCACCACCTAAAAAACAGTGAAACGCGTTACTGTAAATTCATACAGAAACAGAACAAAGTAAAGAAACAAGTCATGGAAACAATTACTACACAGAGATAGAAAGACAAGCGTAAGTTGTTTATGAAAGCAAAAACATACGTAGACAACAGCATTGCTACAGGATCAGACGAAATCAGTACTATCAAACAGCTTAACACTGAATTCCATGGTGAAGTCTCCGATCTTAAAACAAAAACAGACACTAACATTCAGACTTTGGAAAACAAATACACAGAAGATTTTCAGACAGTGACCAGTAGACTTAAACAGTTGGAATTAATACAGGATCCCGATGCCATTAAACCAGACGTTAAGAAATTAAACAAAACCACACGTAAAATGCAAAAACAAATTAATGCTTGCCCAACGTAAAGTCCCGAGAGACTGGAAAAAAGCGCAGGTGACGCCTGTATATAAGAAGGGTAGAAGGACGGATCCTCAAAATTACAAATCAATATCCTTAACATCGGTTTGTTACAGGATTCTCGAACATATTCTCAGTTCGAATACAATGAATTTCCTTGAGACAGAGAAGTTGCTGTCCATGCATCAGCATGGCTTTAGAAAGCATCGCTCCTGCGAAACGCAACTCGCCCTTTTTTCACGTGATATCTTGCGAACCATGGATGAAGGGTATCAGACGGATGCCATATTCCTTGACTTCTGGAAAGCGTTTGACTCGGTGCCCCACTGCAGACTCCTAACTATGGTACGATCATATGGGATTGGTTCCCAAGTATGTGAGTGGCTTGAAGACTTCTTAAGTAACAGAACCCAGTACGTTGTCCTCGATGGTGAGTGTTCATTGGAGGTGAGGGTATCATCTGGAGTGCCCCAGGGAAGTGTGGTAGGTCCGCTGTTGTTTTCTATCTACATAAATGATCTTTTGGATAGGGTGGATAGCAATGTGCGGCTGTTTTCTGATGATGCTGTGGTGTACGGTAAGGTGTCGTCGTTGAGTGACTGTAGGAGGATACAAGATGACTTGTACAGGATTAGTGATTGGTGTAAAGAATGGCAGCTGACTCTAAATATAGATAAATGTAAATTAATGCAGATGAATAGGAAAAAGAATCCTGTAATGTTTGAATACTCCATTAGTAGTGTAGTGCTTGACACAGTCACGTCGATTAAATATTTGGGCGTAACATTGCAGAGCGATATGAAGTGGGACAAGCATGTAATGGCAGTTGTGGGGAAGGCGGATAGTCGTCTTCTGTTCATTGGTAGAATTTTGGGGAGATGTGGTTCATCTGTAAAGGAGACCGCTTATAAAACACTAATGCGACCTATTCTTGAGTACTGCTCGAGCGTTTGGGATCCCTGTCAGGTCGGATTGAGGGAGGACATAGAAGTAATTCAGAGGCGGGCTGCTGGATTTGTTACTGGTAGGTTTGATCATCACGAGAGGGTTACGGAAATGCTTCAGGAACGCCGGTGAGAGTCTCTAGAGGAAAGGAGGCGTTCTTTTGGTGAATCGCTACTGAGGAAATTTAGAGAACCAGCATTTGAGGCTGATTGCAGTACAATTTTACTGCCGCCAACTTACATTTCGAGGAAAGACCACAAAGATAAGATAAGAGAGATTAGGGCTCGTACAGAGGCATATAGGCAGTCATTTTTCCCTCGTTCTGTTTGGGAGTGGAACAGGGAGAGAAGATGCTAGTTGTGGTTAGAGGTACCCTCCGCCACGCACCGTATGGTGGACTGTGGAGTATGTATGCACATATAGATACTAAAAATTACAATCAGGTAAAAGCACTGACTGAAAAATTTGATAAATTGGCCAGTCGTATCGAAAATAATAATGACACCAAATCAGACGATACGTCACCAGTTTCGTTCAATCAAACACCCGAATTCCAAAATATACAGCAGACAGTCAGTGAGATAGGTTCGTCCAACGATACATTACGTAGAAAATTGTCATCTTTACAGCAAGAAGTGACAGGAATGAGAAATGTTTCAGCCTCTAACACGTCACAGCATATGCCACATTCTAACATTTGTCACACGCAGCCAGTATAACTTAGGTAATTTGCGGAGGGTACGTGACATAGATTCCGAACAGACACAGACAAGCAGATTATCATACAATCCTGAATCTTCTCTGATATTCAGAGACGATAATTTTGATTACAAGTACTTTCTATAAGGTATTTAAAAATAACAAAACACACCTTGGATTGGATACAACAATTTGTTTTTGCATTTGTACCGGCTTGGCCTGTAATGCATAACTAAAATTTATTTGCAGCTTTTGACCTCAGGGTATTCATTACACTTCGATGAACATGTGCCGTAGCGCGCGCAGGGCCCCGAGCTGTAGTAGTGCTATTTCTTCTTTAGTTTTCTGCACTGCTGCCTACTCTTTTACTATTCTTTACATCTATCAAAACAACTCTTCAACTATCGATCTATCTAGGATTCGGAATGAGTAAAGAAAACCTGATTTGACAAGTTTTACCTGAAAGTGACAGTTCTCATTATACGCTCCAGAAATGACAACGACCAGAACTTTAATACCAGACAAAATTTTAATTATCAGTATCGTCAAAATTATCAGCAAAAGCAAACTCATTTTGGCAACAATAGAGGCTTTTCCCCACATCAGCAACAAAACCAGCCGGTTAGCATACCTAACCAACAATATAATGTGCGAGGTCAACCAAGCTTGAATGTTTCGCCGCCTACACGTATAGCGTCGTCTCCGCCAAATAGTAACCCACGGCAACAAGGAAATCACTACGTAGCTACAGAAGACACATCATTTCAACTCCTATCGCAACGCGCCGTATAGTAATGACTACCATGACAGACGTAAAAGTACTGAGCACAGTTTTCAGCGCACATTTTATAACAGCAGGTTTTGTCAGAATCAGAATCATCCACAGCAGATTATCATGAATAAACCAGACAGTCGATATCATCCCCAACCTAATACGCCAGGACGAAATAACAGAACAGTACAGATAGATGTCACAGCATCCGCCTGCAAATAACAGCACGTCAGAAAGAATTTGACTAGATACAGTACAGGTTGCATCTTCCAGCAACGTAAGCAATGCTTTTGTTACACAGAATATTGTCCAAGAAAATGTTATTACTTTTGACGACATCCGAGACACACTTTTACATGAAAAATCAGTTATAAAAAAAACCATTTCCACCCTGTTATTGAAGTAAAGATTGGATCATCCACATTTTCAGCAGTAATCGATTCTGGATCACCTATGTCAATTATAAATGAAGAAACTTTCAACGAAGAGAACACATATCCTACGTTACCATTAGGCAAAACTAAAGTAAAAGGAACAGTATCTGGTAAACGAGTAGATGTAAAACTACAGACACACTTATCATTTTGTATTGCAGGTCATACGTTCCACACAAATTTTTGGATTGTTCCCTTACTGACAGCAGACGTTATTTTAGGAACGAATTTTTGGTGCAACATGACGCAATTATTGACTTTCAAAGTTCCTATTTGATGTTAAAGGATGAAAAGGCACAACTGGCATTAAAATTTCAGCACGCTTTATCAGCAGAAGAACAGGCAATTAATCGAACAGAGGTCATTTTTACATCGCGTAACACAGAATGTCATTCCACGTTGTTCACAGATACGTATGTACACAACTACAATACACCAGACGAAGCCGACTATGACGTTATGCAAATGATTTCTGAGAAGGTATAACAGAACAGTGCAAATACAGGTGACGAACGTACTCAACTACGCAATATTCTTTTACAGCAAGCTCCAGTTTTTGACAACATTCCTGGTACTATGTCCGGTTTTATGTATGAATTTCAAGTTAAACAGCACGACACGTTTAAAGCCAAACATTATCCCATTCCATATATTCACAGAGAACAAGTTAAGAAAGAATTACGAGCTATGCTAGACCAAGGGATTATTGGACCGGCAGTTAGTCCGTACATAAACCCCATATTGTTAAAAAAAACGACGGCTCACTTCGCTTCGTACTTGATTCGCGTCATGTCAACGACATCATTATTAATGAAACAGATCGCCCACAGACACTAGAAGATCTTCTACAGAAATTTCATGTTACTGCTATTTATTCCACATTAGATTTAAGATTTTGGCAAATTCAGCTCCACCCGAACTGCAGAAAGTACACAGCATTTCTCTGTTTTGGTGACTGTTATCAATTTTGCAAATTGTCGTTCAGTCTAACAATTTCTTCGCGGTTTGAATACTATACTTCCGACAGAACTTCAGACAGAATCACAACGTACACTCCTGGAAATTGAAATAAGAACACTGTGAATTCATTGTCCCAGGAAGGGGAAACTTATTGACACATTCCTGGGGTCAGATACATCACATGATCACACTGACAGAACCACAGGCACATAGACACAGGCAACAGACATGCACAATGTCGGCACTAGTACAGTGTATATCCACCTTTCGCAGCAATGCAGGCTGCTATTCTCCCATGGAGACGATCGTAGAGATGCTGGATGTAGTCCTGTGGAACGGCTTGCCATGCCATTTCCACCTGGCGCCTCAGTTGGACCAGCGTTCGTGCTGGACGTGCAGACCGCGTGAGACGACGCTTCATCCAGTCCCAAACATGCTCAATGGGGGACAGATCCGGAGATCTTGCTGGCCAGGGTAGTTGACTTACACCTTCTAGAGAACGTTGGGTGGGACGGGATACATGCGGACGTGCATTGTCCTGTTGGAACAGCAAGTTTCCTTGCCGGTCTAGGAATGGTAGAACGATGGGTTCGATGACGGTTTGGATGTACCGTGCACTATTCAGTGTCCCCTCGACGATCACCAGTGGTGTACGGCCAGTGTAGGAGATCGCTCCCCACACCATGATGCCGGGTGTTGGCCCTGTGTGCCTCGGTCATATGCAGTCCTGATTGTGGCGCTCACCTGCACGGCGCCAAACACGCATACGACCATCATTGGCACCAAGGCAGAAGCGACTCTCATCGCTGAAGACGACACGTCTCCATTCGTCACGCCTGTCGCGACACCACTGGAGGCGGGCTGCACGATGTTGGGGCGTGAGCGGAAGACGGCCTAACGGTGTGCGGGACCGTAGCCCAGCTTCATGGAGACGGTTGCGAATGGTCCTCGCCGATACCCCAGGAGCAACAGTGTCCCTAATTTGCTGGGAAGTGGCGGTGCGGTCCCCTACGGCACTGCGTAGGATCCTACAGTCTTGGCGTGCATCCGTGCGTCGCTGCGGTCCGGTCCCAGGTCGACGGGCACGTGCACCTTCCGCCGACCACTGGCGACAACATCGATGTACTGTGGAGACCTCACGCCCCACGTGTTGAGCAATTCGGCGGTACATCCACCCGGCCTCCCGCATGCCCACTATACGCCCTCGCTCAAAGTCCGTCAACTGCACATACGGTTCACGTCCACGCTGTCGCGGCATGCTACCAGTGTTAAAGACTGCGATGGAGCTCCGTATGCCACGGCAAACTGGCTGACACTGACGGCGGCGGTGCACAAATGCTGCGCAGCTAGCGCCATTCGACGGCCAACACCGCGGTTCCTGGTGTGTCCGCTGTGCTGTGCGTGTGATCATTGCTTGTACAGCCCTCTCGCAGTGTCCGGAGCAAGTATGGTGGGTCTGACACACCGGTGTCAATGTGTTCTTTTTTCCATTTCCAGGAGTGTATATAGATGACATCCTTATCGCAGAAGGTAACTAGTCTGAACACAGTTTGTTTCTTGAACAACTGTTGCAAACTTATCACGTACAAGGACTCACAGTTAATCTTAGCAAATCGCACTCTGGCAAAACTTCCATAAAATTTCTTGGACACGTAATTTCAGCAGAAGGCATTGCGCCTGACCCGGAAAAACTTCAAGCTTTACGTGACATTACTGTTCCAACGAGCAAGAAACAATTACACAGCTTTCTGGGATTAATTAACTTTTTCCGTAAATTTATTCATTACTCTGCTTTAGACACCCTTAGATTATGCCACTTGACGATTAAAAACGCTATTTGGTCCTGGGATAGCCATACCTTGTTGAATGCACCACTTTTATCACACCCAGATCCTACCAGAAATTTTTCCATTGCCACTGACAGTTCTAACACAGCTTTAGGCGTACACATTTTTCAGGAAATTGAAGAAGACGGTACTACAGTAATTAAAAACATCGCCTTTGCAAGTCGCATTCTGTCACCTGCTGAACGGAATTATTCTGTTACAGAACTTGAAACATTATGTGTTGTATGGGCATTTGCCAGATTTAGGCGTTTTATTTATGGAAGACATACTACCGTTTATACAGATCATAGAGCTATACAGTTTTTACTTTTCGCTAAATTTACACATGATAGGTTAAGCAGATGGAAGCTTTATTTACAGGAATTTAATTTTACAATTATTCACATTCCTGGTACACAAAATATTGTAACAGACGCACTATCCCGTTCTTTCAGCAACAGTCAGCAAGACATCGCAACGGAGTCCTGCCGAGCAAATTTTAGCCTCATATACAACAAGTTGCATTTGAAAATTTCATTTCGTCGTCATTATAAGACAGCGCAAGAGCAGAACAAGGACAACGTATGGAAAGAAATTAAACACCTTTGGCTAGATAGGAATAACATTGCCATCAGAAATAATTATATTGTACGCAACAACATTCTGTTTCGCCGCTTTCACCCTGGCAGCAATAACTGGTTATTATGTATTCCTGACAAGCTTGTTTACAAATTAATTTGGTATACTCATTTAAGTTAAGCACATTATGGAGCCAGAAAATGTTTTCTTATACTGAGACAGAACTGTTATTTTGCCAACAAGGAGAAACGTATTCGACGAGTTTTAGCGTCGTGTAAAATCTGCCAGAAAGCCAGACATGACTTCACATATTCCTCCGTTACACCGCATTGTACCCATTACATTGAGACATATGGCCGCTGTAGACATTTTTGGACAGATTCCCAGATCTAATAGAGGTTTTTGTTACATCTTTGCCGCTGTTGATCTCACTTCGAAATTTGTTACCTTCACTCCGTTACGCAAAGCTACAGCTAAATCTATTTTGAAAGCATTTGTAAAACAATTTATATTTCATGTAGGACATCTATTGAAAGTAATTTCCTACAATGGACCACAATTTCGATCTGCATTATGGACACGTATGTTAGGAGCTAGAAACATTTCTCCGATCTATATATCCAGGTATCACGCATCTTCGAACCCTTCTGAATGTTTGATGAAAGAAATTGGTAAACTATGAGAATATACTGCGATAAAAGACATATTGATTGGGATACATATATACTCTCATTCCAGGATGTAATTAACTCCATACCAAATGAATCTACTATGCTATCTCCGACAGTTCTATTGAAAAACGTTGAACCGCCCGACAAAATTCAAGAATTAGCATCTTTTCCTACATCTCGTCGACTACACCATCATGAAATAATTGACATTGCGCTCAACAACATCAAACGTGCCGCAGAAGACAGCAAAAACAGGTTTGTACACGCCATGAATTTCACATATGACAGAAGATATTAGTACGCACTCACTATTTATCCAACAGAGGAAAGAGTAGATGCACTAAATTTGAGCTTTTATACGCTGGTCCATATAGAATTCGCAGCATTCCTCACCCCAATGTAGTACATGTCGAAACTTTGAGAACCAGAAAAACCAAGGGCAATCACCATATTTCCAATATTAAACCCTTTACTGAATGAATATACTTTATGACTTTTCACACTGTAATGCTATTTCCAGATATTTATATGACCACTTATCAATAATGATTCTATTTTTCTTGGCAAGTGCCCGGCAAGGTAAGGTTAGCAGGTCGCTTTTCTTGTCGTTATACCTCAGAACATGCACATTTTTGCAGATAAACTTACATATTATATGACCACTTATGCTCCTAAATCTATGTGACTACTTACTGATGATGATCATATTTTTCTTGGCAAGTGCCCGGCAAGGTAAGGTTAGCAGGTCTCTTTTCTTGTCGTTTTATATCAGACTGTGCACATTTTCCATTTTTTATGTATATATGATGGTTTTCCTATCGAAAACAGAATTTTCTCTGTATGCATTATGATATCTTTAAGATATAAGAAACACCAGTTGACTTTGACATTTTGCCTTATAATATCCCAATGTCTTGGCTATTCTACATTTTTTGCTACTACATTATAATACTGTGTGTACATTTTTGCACTTGAAAACTGTCTATGGTAGAAACAAGTTTTCATTTAATGGGTATATGAATTAAATGCAAGATATTAATCCATATTCATCATTTTCAGAAAACAATACCATGTAAAAGAAATAAACAACCACAGTGATTTACTATGAAATGGAAATTTTACCATCAGAATGAAAGAAAGGAAATCAAAATGGTAGTATGAATAACGAAGTGTCTATTTTTTGCAGATGAAAATAAATGATGATGAATAGTTATATGAAGCATATGGAAATATGAATAATGAAATTTTTCTTTGCAAATGATGATAATGAAGTCTATATATTTTCTATTAATTAAGAGATGCTATGTAGTTATTTAAGTATTTGTAGCAGTTCTTTTGGACAGTATGTCATATGTCACATAGTATAAAGACTGAATGTTTTGGGAAAGACAGCTAGAGTACATACATATTAAGTACACGTTTCATTACCGGTTAATTCGATGTTTAATACTTTTCAGCATAATATGAATACATTTCTTCTTTCAGCTCAATAATCGACTTCGTATTTTTTCCAGGAGAAGCTTTTCATGACATTAAAATGATTTCTGAAATATGTCATTATGTTATATGGTACAAGCACTTAGTTATTAAACCTGTTCTAGTACTTGCATTTTTTTATCCAGTTGTCTCTATCATTCATGAATATGATCACATATAGTGTACTTGTTTGATAAACTTGCTACAGCTGACTCATGACAAATGACATTAATAATGCTTACTTCCAGCAATAAGTCAAAAGCAAATATTTTCATGGCCCAGCAATTGACTATTGATCCTAATATAATGCATTGCTAGCACAAAAATTTTTTTAGTATTCTCAACTATTACCAGTATACAACAAAATAATGCTACCAGTTTAAGATATATTTCTAGTCCTAAATATAATGCAAATTTTTCTGATGTATTGATTCCATTATGTCCATGTATTATTGGACTAAACACCTTGAGTACTAGTTCCAATGCCTTACATTTTATATATGTCTTATGTTGCTTGTATGATATGGAATATAGTCACCAGCAGCTTGTTTTTACATGGAATAACTCTTATGTTGAATGATGACTTCTGAATAATGCAAAATAAATGCTTTGTGACTGGACAATGAGTGCCCATAATTACTGCAATGAGATGACTTCTTAGTAATGTTTTATAATACTCCAGTGATGAAATGACTTCTGAATAACGCTCCATAATACTCCATACATACTACATAAATGCTTTGTAACTGGCCAATGAGTGCCAATAATTATTGAAATGAGATGACTTATGAATAATGTTTTGTAATACTGCATTAATGCTATGTCAATAATTACTGTAATGAGATGACTTATGTTTTGTAATACTCCATACATACTACATAAATGCTTTGTAACTAGCCAATAATTATTCAAATCAGATTACACACTAGTGTAATTCTGAATGATGACTAGCATAAGACTTAATGTATCCTTCACCTTCTGATATAATTACCACCAATTACTGTGATATCCTTATGTCCTGTCCATCCTCATGATCATGGAGCACTCTATTTGCTTTTTGCACTAATATTACATTGATGTTAGAGTATGGATTCTACAAGAATGTGGTGTTGACATCAAGCTGTCCACCACCTTGAATGACAAGAGATGTTATTATGGACCTACTGTTTGGTGTACCTAATGTACTACCAAAATGATAACATAGAATATTAATACAATATTTCAGTGTCTTGGCTACACTGATAAATACTTCAGGGAAGGGAACTTCAGATTGTGTCACTTGGTGTTGTGCTTCTGTAGAAAGATATGGACTTTTAGTGCAGCTATGTGCAACACACTGTGCTACAACCATGATGCTATCCTTCCCATTCCTTTCCTAATTCTTGTAAAATGCTAAAGACTTCTACAGTGCGTGTGCACTTTATTTATATTCTTAATATGTTGAGTTCTTCAAAAAATGCTAAAGACTTATACAGTGCAAGTGCACTTTTTTTTATTTCTCAGTGTGTTCAATACAGTGCGTGTGAACTTTACTTCATTTCTCATTGTGTTCAGTTCTTGTAAAAATGCTTAAGACTTCTACAGTGTGTGTGCACTTTATTCCACTTATTAATATGTTTAATTCTTGTAAAAATACTTAAGACTTATACAGTGCATGTGCACTTCATTTCATTTCTCCATGTGTTCAGTACTTGTAAAAATGCTTAAGACATCTACAGTGTGTGTGCACTTTATTTCACTTATTGATATGTTAAATTCTTGTAAAAATGCTAAAGACTTATACAGTGCATGTGCACTTCATTTCATTTCTCAATGTGTTTAATTCTTGTAAAATGCTAAAGACTTATACAGTGCATGTGCACCTCATTTCATTTATTAATATGGCCAGTTCTCGTAAACCTACTAAAGACTTATAAGGTGTGTATGCTCTTTATTTCATCTCTTAATGTGATCAGTTCTTGTAAAAATGCTACAGACTTATACAGTGGGTGAGCACTTTGTTTCATTTCTCAATGTGTTCAGTTCTTGTAAAAATGTTTAAGACTTCTACAGTGTGTGTGCACTTTATTTCACTTATTAATATGTTTAATTCTTGTAAAAATGCTTAAGACTTATACAATGGGTATGCACTTCATTTCATTTGTTAATATGATCAGTTCTAAATATGCCAAAGACTTTTACAGTGCATGTGCACTTTATTTCAATTCTCAATGTGTTTAATTCTTGTAAAAATGCTAAATATGTATACAGTGTGTGTGCACTCCATTTCATTTCTTACTGTGTTCTGTACTCATTTTGTGTATACTTTATCATTTCTTAATATGTTCTGTACTCAGTGCGTATGCACTCTATTTCATTTCTTAATATGTTGTGTACTCAGTGCGTGTGCACCCTATTTCATTTCTTAATATGTTCTGTAGTTTTATGTAGTTTTATTTATCAATAATGTTATATATATATATATACATTATATATATATATATATATATATATATATATATATATATATATATATATATATATATATATATATATATATATATACTCCATGATGGTAGGCCTAGTAAACTAAATAGGTTATAGAAAAATTTGTTGCTCATGGCAAGTCCAATTGACTTACCATCACTGCCAAATTTTTACCCCCCAGTGGAGGGTTATGTAAGAGGTCCATGAACAAGGAATTTACTGCTAGCGCACTCGAGCAGATGCAACTTCTATGGAATGCTCATGTGATGCCTACAATATGTAAGCTATAATAGAATCGCAGACCAGAGAGCAGTGTCGGCAGCAGTAGTAGTAGTAGTAGCTCACAGTCAGGCGGTTGGTTCGAAAATCAAAAATTACTATTTATAGCAGCGCGTATATGTAATTTGTAACAACTGATTTTGTACTACTGTTATATCAAGTCCCATGTAAATGTTTTTAAAAACATATTTTAAAAGTAATCTTTTTTATAAAATTAACTTTTGACAATCATTCATCTGAATTTAAAGATTTTACTAATTACTGCTATCCATGGTCATCCCGGTTATTGTAAAGAAAAAATCAGTTCTTTCTCTTTATACATGACAAATCTAGCGGTCAGCATTGCACTGGGGTGTGCCAGAAAAATTTCTTATAGGAGCAGATATATACGACTTATCCGGCGACATAATTGAGGTAAGAATTTTCAGCTTATTCAGAATGACTTTTCAGGGCCATGACGCAACATTGCTGACGTCCAAATTTACCAGTTTAGATTCACAGTCAGTTAATTATTTAAATTTTATTGGGAGGTTAGTCACATTTTAATTCCGTGGTTATGGAATTAAACTGTTGGGAGGTTACAATAAATGTGAATGTTAGAATTATTTAATCTGTTTGGAGGTTACAATGTTACAGATTCCCGTGTACACATTTACCCGACAGATGCTGTGTTTACAGAGTTAGTGGCGGAATGACTTGTAATTTTCTCATGTTGGACGCTGCTGCTATGCGTTTATCTGTTTCCTTGTAGGATGTAACCCCCTCTACTATGATTTTATATAGACTTGATGCAGGCATCGTATAATTTCTGAACTGTGATCGGATGTGGACAGTGGACACTATACAACTGTGCAAAGCTATATTGTTCTCGTATGATGTAAAGTAAATGTTTTATGAAAGTAGTTTTTTCATTTTACGATTCGATAAGATAATTCAGCACAGAGAAACTGTGAAGAAGGATGTATGTCTGATAGGCCAGAAATGTATTCGATCTAACATTATAGCCCGTTTTTAAGTCCAGAACGTTGCAGTCTTAGGAGTACGTGTGTTTATGTTCTCTCTGTATACCTTTCAGGTATAGATCCTAGACTCTAGAACAATAATTTTGAGTTGATAGATCCGTAGATTTGGGTAAACATGTGTTCGAGAATTAACTGTGAATGGTTGTACTGAGTAGACATCTGTCCATGTTCACAATGATACTCGCAAATTACAGAAGGGATGGTTTAGCTGTGGTACTGAAATTGGGGAAGCATGCTGTCACAAGTCGTCTCGATCTCCATCGCATATAAAAAAAAAGTCTTCCCTTGTTCTTCTTCACTATATGCTGTTACATTACGGTAATTTGAAATCTGTTACTATATATGGCTAAAGACTTCTAAGCTCCTCAACATGATGACATCTCGCGAAATCTCGTGCAATTGGTCGGATTAGACCTCGGAAAACTCATTCATTCACGCGACATGGAGTGTAGCCGTCTTCTTCTGAGCTGTTGGAGATTAATTCTCTAATAATGCTGCAGGGAGGGTTGATAAATGACTGTGTGAGGAAGGACTTTTACCCTAAGAAGGTGAGAATGCCCTGTGACTCCCATACACAGAGAGATGGTAAATTCAGTACTCTGCTCGAGGTCTTAAAAATACGTAGAGTGCTGTCTGGTATACATAGATGATTTATGTGTTCTAGAATTTAATGTGAATGGGTGTACTGAGTACTCATCTATCCATGTTCGCAATGATACTCGCAAAGTAGAGAAGGGATGATAATGAAATTGGGGAAACATGCTGTCACATGATTGACCTGTGTTGGAGTTACTGTAAAATTATTCGCGCTATCAAGTATGTTGCTTAATGTTAGAGTACATCTACATACATACTCCGCATTCCACCATACGGTGCGTGGCGGAGGGTACCCCCTACCACAACTAGCATCTTCTCTCCCTGTTCCACTCCCAAACAGAACGAGGGAAAAATGACTGCCTATATGCCTCTGTACGAGCCCTAATCTCTCTTATCTTATCTTTGTGGTCTTTCCGCGAAATGTAAGTTGGCGGCAGTAAAATTGTACTGCAATCAGCCTCAAATGCTGGTTCTCTAAATTTCCTCAGTAGCGATTCACCAAAAGAACGCCTCCTTTCCTCTAGAGACTCCCACCGGAGTTCCTGAAGCATTTCCGTAACACTCTCGTGATGATCAAACCTACCAGTAACAAATCTAGCAGCCCGCCTCTGAATTGCTTCTATGTCCTCCCTCAATCCGATCTGATAGGGATCCCAAACGCTCGAGCAGTACTCAAGAGCAGGTCGTATTAGTGCTTTATAAGCGGTCTCCTTTACAGATGAACCACATGTTCCCAAAATTCTACCAATGAACCGAAGACGACTATCCGCCTTCCCCACAACTGCCATTACATCTTGTCCCATTTCATATCTCTCTGCAATGTTACGCCCAAATATTTAATCGACGTGACTGTGCCAAGTGCTACACTACTAATGGAGTATTCAAACATTACGGGATTGTTTTTCCTATTCATCTGCATTAATTTACATTTATCTATATTTAGAGTTAGCTGCCATCGGCCATCGGCAGTGTCTTTTCCATCCCAACCGTGCAATGGTGCGCTGCTGGTTACTGCATAATGATTGACTGACAACGCTTGTTTGTGTTGGGGAAAAAGTTTTGTGGATGGGTGACAACTTATGGCGGTTGCTAAAAGTGAAACAGTGATTGCGTACATGAGTGCAAAATGAGGAATAACTCGAAATGGAACACAGAGCCATCATCTATTCCGTCACTGTGACATATGAGTTTAAATGTAGAGGTTGTCAATCACTTTGAGATGGTAGTCATCTAGTTTCCTTATGTCATAAGTGTCCTTTATTTAAAAATCATCCAGTGTTATGCTATCCGCCGTAGGAATATGATTTACACTGTGCGATGTCTAGTTTTCTGTGAGAGGTCGTGGATCAGAGGGTCTTAATGTCAGTTTAGAATCTGACACAGACCTCGAAGTCGTGGCAGAAAATGAAATGTTTGGCAATGTACAAAAGCGTGTTAGAAAACAGTGTTTGAATCAGGACCAGAGGTAGCGTCTCATACGATAATTCGCTTAGAGTATAGGTGATCACGCACATAAGCAGCTCCAGTTTGAGGTGTCGGACTTGGTGAACCGTTAGGAATGCCTGATGGCTGCATGTTACACTGTTCTGGGGAAGTATTGTGAAATCTCTTCCTTCGTGCTGGAATCTGACCGAAGCTATACGCCACTGCGCCAGCATCGACACCTAGGAGACTTGTAAATAGGATGAGCTTTTATAGTTTGTAATTTTGGGGTGGTTATAGAATTATGAAGATAGCATGTTGAAGATCTGTAGTACTTGTATCTACTTTGGGGACGTACCACATTGCGCGCATTTCCACCGAATGCTCAAAACACAGTCCTGTTGCAGTAACTCAACTCGATCTGTTTCTACACGGTTTGCAGAAGGTGTTAGATATGTCTTTCTCCTACTTCCGCTCACTTAGGACTTAAATTGCAACAAGCACTGTGGAAAGCTGTAGAAATGGGTGCAACTGCAAGATGTGTAGGGTGTGATTAAAACCAGGTTGTAATATTACTGTAGCAGACAGGTTCGAGGAAGGTGACTCGTTTAGAGATATGAGAGTGCGTGAAATATGATTGACTTGTGGGTGGGAGGCTACGCAAGTATGTGTTTGAGTGGACGTAATTTGTAACATATAGCGTAATGCTGTAGATCTGAGAAGTTAGTGTATATGTTTCTTCTTACGACCTCAATCAGCACATCATCTACTACTACTGTCTGTCATCGCCTATAATCCAGTGGATATATCGCTGATCATCTGATATGGTCTCGAGACAAAATGTACTAGAAATACTATAGAATTATTTAGCTTGGGCTGTGCGAGGGAGTCGCAAATACCGTTTATATACAACGTTCCTTAGCAGATTGACTTTCAAATGAGGTAATTTTATCACTAGGTTTGTATCGTGGGCTTACACATTCCTATGATCACAGTCACGGTATTTGTCCAGAAAAAAGAAAACTTCCTAATTCATAGGTTATGTCATACTACAATTTGTAAAGCGGGTATAACTTTTAACATGGATACTTGTGTGCACCTGTAGAATCAGGAGCTCTTGTGAGAGTAACATGCAATAGTTGGTGGGCTCAGTTTTTTTTTCTTTAACATCTGGTCGATTACGTCTCTCTTTCTATGACATGGTGGTAGGACTTGCAAGAAGAACATAAGGGGCATGCACACGCATCGTTGATTTTCGGTCAGTATTATTTCGTATCGTAGGCAAAGTTTATTGACGAAATATTATAATTAGTAGTAGCTCTGGGTATGTGATACGTATGTATTTGAGCATCAGGTTTATAAAGTATTTGTTTGTGGAAAGGAGATGACTATGCCCTGTTGTATGGAAGGTATGGATTTGACTTGGTGTACTGTGATAGCAAAGGGAAGAGTATGTTCAGTCGTAAGGCAGGTAAAGATATTTCCAGAGCCATCGCCTTCGGTAGGGTGTATTTCCAATACTTGGTTCATTGTCGAATGACGTTCAATTGAGATCGTGACTGTAAGATGGGCAGCTTTTGTGATCAAGTGGAAATTTGAGAAAATTGTGTATGGAGGTGCGTTTGCACTGTACTGTTATTCGCTTTCATGCAAATAGTTCGGGTGAGTGCTTCTGCACATTTCGGACCTTTATTTAGTTGAGAGAAGATCGATTGTAATGAGTGCATGTGGCATGTAGAAGACACATTTTCTGTTCTCTAGACATGGGAAAGACCTTAGTTGGCTTGCTAATTATAGGGATGATTTGTAATTTGTTAGATGAGCGAGATCGGTATTCACGGATGGAGATATCATTTCTTATGTGTTTGTTTCTAGTTACTCAGTGGTATAGAGCATGTTCGACCTATACATATGCAAAGAGTGTTTGTGGATTGATTTTTTTTCTCCATGTGCTGTTTAAGGGTTGTGAGCATCAGAGATGAAATATGGTTTGACGATTTAGTAGTTGGTTTGGTGGTTACTGCATTCAGAACCGTAATATTCAAGCTCATGTCCTCAGTGGGAACGCAGTGTAATTGAGTGAGAGTGTTTGATGATATGTATGGCAATTGGCTATGTTTAGTTGCCGGTGCAGTATAGCGATGAGTGTAAAATAGTTGTTTGCTGTTGAAAGTCAAGTGTGCAGAAAGAAACAAAAGGCAGACTGTGCTGCCACGATCAGATGCATGAGTAATTAGATAAGAGCAAATGATAATGCTTGATTGATGTTCTGTGTTTGGATACAGGAGTCTCTAAACGGCGGCGCAAACGAATGCGTATGTTGAAAGCATGAAATGTAATGCGTGATGTAAAGAGTGCCGTATTAGAAAATCGAGGACCAGCGAATTCGCGTTTTCTTTGTTGTTCTATCGATTGTGATGATGATAACAGTACACAAGCGCACAATGGTGATGTCTTCCCAAGCATTATGTCCGCTAGTCAGGTTTTTATAATCACAGATATCACTTGACATGTGTGCATGATAAGACTTATTTGGCTTATGTTGTATAATGACTAGAGAAGATGAGTGTGTATGCTATAGTCAGGGATGTATAGATTCTGTACATAGATAAAGGCGAGAGACTTTTTATGTGGAAAATTATGAGCTCTATAGATAGTGATATTTGACCACAAATGACAACAGTCAAGAGCAAAAATTACGTGTAAATCGGCCGCTGACAGAGTGTTGCGGCAATGGTAATAATATTTAATTGTAGTTGGAAGTGGTAAATATGGTCGTGGCTTACAACATTCTTGTGAGTGTAGTATGTATTTGATGATCTGCATACAAGCTTGCAGGTTTAACTGTCATTGGGATTTAGCGATCTGTGTAAAAATAATTTAACTGCTGGAAGTCCGATAAAGAAAAGGTGACTCTTGTTTCGATAGAGGCGGCAAGTAGTAAGGAAATCAAGAAATATATATGTTAGAGAAGCAATTAACAAATCGAGCAACAAAATCAAATCAGTGTGGAATGTTGTTAGAAGGGAGACACGAAAAGTAACCACCGGGGTAGGTTGTATTACTGTTAAAGAGAATGAGACCATCTTAATCAACAGTACACAGGTAGCCAATGTATTTAACAATCACTTCTTAAGTGTAGGAGAAAAAATTGGTGAGAATAGTTCAAAAGAAAAAGCCAGGCAGTACATGGAAGAGTCAGTTTTGAAAAATTTTAGTCCAATTAAGTTTCATCTAACAACCTCTCGTGAAATAAGGAAAATTATTAAACCTTTGGAAAATAAATGCTCTGTTGGAGTAGATGACATCTCTAACAAGTTATTAAAACAATGTGGAGCAATTACAGCTCATGTTTTGAGTCACATAACTGACTCAGGATATTTTTCCAGACAGGTTAAAATATACCATGATCAGGCCTCTCTACAAAAAGGGGGAAACCACAGATGTCAATAATTACCAGCCAGTATCCTTGCTTACAGCATTTTCAAAAATCTTTGAGAAAGTAATGTACTCAAGAGTGGATTGCCATCTCAACAGTAATGGGATACTTAGTCAATCACAGTTCGAATTTCAGAAATGCTGTTCCACTGAGACAGCAATATACCATTTCACTGTCCACATAATAGAGTCTTTAAATAGTAAAATGTCACCAGTAGGAATATTCTGTGACTTATCCAAAGCATTTGACTGTGTGAACCATGACATTATGTTAGAGAAATTACAATTCTATGGTATAAATGGAACAGCATATGAGTGGTTTAAGTCATATCTACAGAACAGGAAGCAAAAAGTCACTTTACATGCTTCAAGTGATTCAAAGTAGTTTGCCACTTCATCTAACTGGGGTGAAATTACATTAGGTGTTCCACAAGGTTCGATCATGGGTCCCCTTCTGTTCTTGATATATGTGAATGACCCCCTTTCTTATGTGAAGCAAGATGCTGAACTGACAATGTTTGTTGTTGATACAAGCATAATTATTAATCCAGTAAAAGAAAGTCTGATAGAAAATGACACAAATAAGGACTTTGGAAAGGTTATTAATTGGTTTTCTACGAATGGGCTTGCTCCAAACTTAAAAAAAAAACACAGTATATCCAATTTTCTGCTGCAAAAAGTATAATTCCTTCAATAAACATAATACATGAAAAGAAGTCAGTAGCCAGGGTAGAGCATACTAAGTTTTTAGGTGTACATGTAGATGAGAATCTTAGTTGTAAAATTCATATTTTGGATCTCCTAAACCAAATAGGTTCAGAAACTTTTACAATCAGAATAATTGCCAATTTTGAGGATGTAGAAATTAGTAAGCTAACATACTTTGCATACTTCCACTCTGTGATGTCATATGGAATAATATTCTGGGGCAACTCAACACTTAGGCAAAAGGTATTCACTGCTCAAAAGAAAGTAGTTAGAATAATGTGTGGGTTTCATAGTCGCACATCTTGTAGGCATCTGTTTAAAAGGTTAGGAATTCTTACAATTACTTCAAGTACATTTACTCAATAATGAAATTTTTTCTCAACAGCATGGACCAGTTTAAAATCAACAGCAACATTCATCATTAAAATACCAGAAAAAGGAAAGACCTATACTATCCTTTACTTAACCTATCTTTGGCACAGAAGGGGGCAAAATATGCTGCTATAAAACTTTTTGATAAATTATCAGATGATATAAAATGTCTGACAGACAGCAGTATAGTTTCAAAATCAGATTGAAATCATACCTCGTTGACAACTCCTTCTATCTATAGATGAATTCTTGAATATGAGTAAATAAATCTGGAGATATAATATATGCATTTTGTGCCATTTAAGGGAATGGGATATAATAGAAATATTTATGTATAACACTATAATGTTAACAAAAGAAAGGAAAAACACTTGTTTCCTGTGTGCATTTCTTGTGCATTTGACATGTTCCACATCATAACGGCTTTTCCATGATATTGATCAATGGAACATGTAACTAACTAACTAACTAACTGTAATTCACTGTGTAAATTCGATAAGAGCGAATGAGGATGCTAGATTGATTGATTGACATGGTTTGTGGTGGGATATATGAGCGTCAAGACAGGGTTGAACCCCCAGACTGGAAAAAACTGTCTTTGGTCGATCCACTGGCGCTACTTCTATTTGATAATATCCACTCATTGTGAAGAAATACGTAGTTACACTGAGCCAAGTTGTCTAGAATCTCTGTTATGTCTGATATCGGAAATGCGTCAGTAAATAAAAAAATGTCGTGTGACTAGGGTCTCCCATTGGGGAGACCATTCGCCGGGTGCAAGACTTTCGATTTGACGCCACTTCGGCGACTTGCGCGTCAATGAGGATGAAATTATGATGATTAGGACAACCCAACACTCAGTCCCCGAGTGGAGAAAATCTCCAACCCAGCCGGGTATCGAACCCGGGCCCTTAGGATTGACATTCTGTCGCGCTGACCACTTAGCTACCGAGGGCAGACAGTGCATCAGTGATCGTTTGTGCATTGTGTAATCTGTAATCACAGCAAAATTATTATTTTTTAGTGCCTTTTGGTGTTTTGGGACCAAAATTACGTGTAACCCCCAGGGACTATCGTTATACTCAGTAATACCGTCAGCTAGCTGCTGGTCGAGAAATTCTTCCATTATTGGTTGCATACACTTCAGGACTCAATCTGGTTCTTCTAAACTGTAGCATCATTCCCTGTTGGTATTCTATGTTGCCTGGGTGGTTTTTCTGAACAGTGTGTGACCTTACCAGGTAGGACATCGAAAAAGTGCAAAGAAGGGCAGCCAGTTTCGTGTTATAACGCAATAGGGTTTAGACTAGATTAGATTAATACTACTTCCATGGATCATGAATACGATATTTCGTGAAGATGTGGAACGAGTCAAATTTTCCAATACGACATAATTAGGTTAATTTAACAACATAATTAAGTTAATATAACAACTTTTTTATTTCTTTTATAATTTTTTTCTTTTTTTAAAATTTATTTCTAAAAATTCCTCTATGGAGTAGAAGGAGTTGTCACTCAGAAATTCTTTTAATTTCTTCTTAAATACTTGTTGGTTATCTGACAGACCTTTGATACTATTTGGTAAGTGACCACAGACTTAAGTGGCAGTATAATTCACCCCTTTCTGTGCCAAAATTAGAGTTAATCTTGAATAGCGAAGATCATCCTTTCTCCTAGTATTGTAGTTATGCACACTGCTATTACTTTTGAATTGGGGAATTTCATAAGAGAGTATATACAGTATACTGAGAAGCTACTGGGAATATCCATAGATCTTTAAATAAATGTCTGCAGGATGATCTTGGGTGGACTCCAGCTATTATTCTGATTACATGCTATTGTGCAATAAATACTTTATTCCTCAGTGATGAATTACCCCAAAATATGATGCCATATGCAAGCAGTGAGTGAAAATAGGCGTAGTAAGCTAATTTACTAAGATGTTAATCACCAAAATTTGTGATGACCCTTATTGCATAAGTAGCTGAACTCAAACGTTTCAGCAGATCATCAATGTGTTTCTTCCAATTTAATCTCTCATCAATAGACACATCTAAAAATTTTGAATATTCTACCTTAGCTATATGCTTCTGATTAAGGTCTATATTTATTAATGGTGTCATACCATTTACTGTATGGAACTGTATGTACTGCGTCTTATCAATATTCAGTGGGAGTTCGTTTACAAGGAACCACTTAGTAATTTTCTGAAATACATTATTGACAATTTCATCAGTTAATTCTTGTTTGTCAGGTGTGATTACTATACTTGTATCATTAGCAAAGAGAACTAACTTTGCCTCTTCATGAATATAGAATGGCAAGTCATTAATATATATTAAGAACAACAAAGGACCCAAGACCGACCCTTGTGGAACCCCATTCTTGATAGTTCCCCAATTTGGGGAATGTGCTGATCTTTGCATATTATGAGAACTGCTTATTTCAACTTTCTGCACTCTTCCAGTTAGGTACGAATTAAACCATTTGTGCACTGTCCCACCCACGCCACAATACTTGAGCTTGTCTAGCAGAATTTCATGATTTACACAATCAAAAGCCTTTGAGAGATCACAAAAAATCCCAATGGGTGGTGTTCGGTTATTCAGATCATTCAAAATTTGATTGGTGAAAGCATTTATGGCATTTTCTGTTGAAAAACCTTTCTGGAAACCAAATTGACATTTTGTTAGTACTTCATTTTTTCAGATATGTGAAGCTACCCTTGAATACATTACTTTCTCAAAAATTTTGGATAGAGCTATTAGAAGGGAGATTGGACGGTAATTGTTGACATCAGATCTATCCCCTTTTTTATGCAAAGGTATAACAATAGCATATTTCAGTCTATCAGGGAAAATGCCCTGTTCGAGAGAGCTATTACACAGGTGGCTGAGAATCTTACTTATCTGTTGAGAACGAGCTTTTAGTATTTTGCTGGAAATTCCATCAATTCCATGTGAGTTTTTGCTTTTAAGCAAGTTTATTATTTTCCTAATTTAAGAGGGAGAAGTGGGTGAGATTTCAATTGTATCAAATTGCATAGGTATGGCCTCTTCCATTAACAGCCTAGCATCTTCTAATGAACACCTGGATCCTACTATATCCACAACATTTAGAAAATGATTATTAAAAATATTTTCAACTTCTGACTTTTTGTTCGTAAAGTTTTCATTCAATTTGATGGTAATACTGTCTTCCTGTGCTCTTGGTTGACCTGCTTCTCTTTTAATAGTATTCCAAATAGTTTTAATTTTATTATCAGAGTTGCTGATTTCAGACATGAAACACATACTTATGGATTTTTTAATAACTTTTCCTAATATAGCACAATAGTTTTTATAATGTTTGATAGTTTCTGGGTCAGTACTCTTTCTTGCTGTCAGATACATTTCCCTTTTCCGGCAACGATATATTTTTATACCCTTAGTAAGCCATGGTTTGTTACATGGTTTCTTACAAGTATATTTAACTATTTTCTTGGAGAAGCAGTTTTCAAATGCATTTACAAAAGTGTCATGAAATAAGTTATATTTTAAATTGGCATCAGGTTCATGGTACACCCCATCCCAGTCTAACTGCTGTAGGCATTCCCTGAAATTTGCAATTGTTTAATCGTTGACTGAACGTACTACTTTGGAGACTGTTTAGTACTGCTGAATGGAGCTATGTCATATATTTTAACTAGCTGTGCACCATGATCAGAAAGACCATTCTCAACAAGCTGAGCATTTATCTGGTTAAACTTATCTTGGTCTATAAAGAAGTTATCTATCAGTGAGCTGCTATCCTTTACCACCCGAGTAGGAAAATCAATAGGGGGTGTCAAATTGAAAGAACCGAGTAATTCTTCAAGGTCATTTTTCCTATTACCCTCTTTCAGAGAATCTATATTGAAGTCCCCACAAATAATAATTTGCTTCCCCCTGCCTGACAAATAGCACAACAAGGAGTCCAAAATTTTCAGAAATAGATGAAAATTTCCCGATGGGGACCTATATACAGTTACAATTATAAATGTGCCTCTATTTAATTTAAGCTCACAGGCACATGCTTCTATATGTTTCTCTACACAAAACTTTTTTGTTTCTATACTTTTTGCACAATGATAACTTTTGACATATGCGGCAACTCCTCCTTTCTCCATATTTTCTCTAATTACATGTGCAGAGAGCTTATATCACTTACATTTACCTTGTCCATATCAGTAACAATGTGATGCTCAGACAGGCATAGTATATCTATTTCATCCTCAGCTTCTAAATCTTCTAAACAAACTAGAAGCTCATCTATTTTATTCTTTAAACTCCCAATATTTTGATGAAATATATTTACATTATTTTTAATTATACTTTTATGAGAACCTTTCCTTATTCTAACATTTGCAGTACTCTCCTGTCTGAGTTTTTCATTATGCTTAGGCCTAGTTCCTATGCCAGTGGTCACATGGTATTCAGAGAGGCAGATTATGTCAACTGGGTTGGGTGACTTTAATTCATCAATGCAATTAGATTGGACTGAGATACAACTTGGTGGAGATAAAATTTCTGGTGATTGATGAAAATTTATAATTGACAGCTGTGATTGGTGATCCAATGTGCTAGAATTGTGCTGTTTAATTTCTTTCCTAAACTGAAGAGTTGTTTCAATCCTGACCTCTCGTAGAACTTGACATCTTTCTGTCTTACCTACCCTAAAAACGGTGCTGCTCCAATTCCTGTAACCACTGGTATTTTACCATTCATGGCAGTGCCTCCCCCCCTTAAATTTCCTGATATTACCCCAGCCAGTTTACCCTTACCTTTCCTGTTGAGATGTAGGCCGTGCCTGGTATAGTCCCACCTACTGAGAGTATCAACAGGAACCACACCAATGAGCCCCCACACCTGACCCAAGCAGCTGTGCCAACTCCAAATTAACTCTCCCAATAGAAGAGTTCAAATGAGGCCAGTCATGGCGGCTCAGGACAGATACAAATTCAACACTGGTGTGTCTTGATGCCGACGCAATCTTTACCAGGTCACACTCTATACTGTACCCAGGATCTCTGTCGATACTGTTCCCTGGCCCTCCCACAATAACCACGGTGTCTTCGATGGTAAATCCTTTGTAGAGTGAACCTAAATCCTCTGTCACCTGATCCAGACTAGCACTTGGTTTGAAAAAATTTTTGACCTGTTATTCTGGTCCTAATTCCTCCTGCAGAAGTTGGCCTACACCTCTGGCATGAGAACTGCCTAACAACAATACTTTCTTCCTTTTCGATGACTTTCCTACATTCTTTTTCAGTTTCCTATTGAAAGTTTGTTGTGTCCTGTCTACACCTACCTCTGCTTGAGGCTCATCAGTTTCTAACTGAAGCAACAGGTCAAACTTATTTTTGACATTCACCACAAAACTGTCAGACTTAGTTCTAGGCCTGTTCCTTCTGTTACCTGTTGCCACTTCCCACCTCTCTTTGCCCTTCTCCCTCCTTAAACTGTCCAGATCTTCCCTAGCCTGATCTAGCTCAGCCTGAGGGGCAGCAATTTTCCCCTCCTGTTCCACTATCTTCCTATCTCTGCGGCAAATCCTACATAACCACTGATGAGCCTGATCCACTTTCCCGACACCCACGCCACTGCAGTCCCCCCAATGAAAAAAACTACTGCATCCATCACACCAAACCCCGGAACTAACAATTCTATGTCAAGTCAGGCACTTCTCACTCATGGCAAAAATAATACTTTAGCTAGAGTAAATCAATTAAATTACCGAAAATAAAAAAAGACATTACAAGAATTAAGCCTATTCACAACTGTATATAAGCAAGTTTCTGATTTAAAATTCCGCTGTTTTTCTGAGATCTGTATTAAAACAATGAAGGTATACGCCATTAATTATATATTTCACTCGATGGAATGAAAAAAAAGGACAATTAAACGAGATACTTTAAGTTTGATTCCCCAAAAACGTTACGAGAATTAGGCCTATAAACAAATGTATATAAGCAAATTTCTGATATAAAGTTACGCTGTTTTTTCTGAAATCTGTATTAAAACAATGAAGTTATACGCTAATTACGGTATTTTACTTATTTGTTACCGAGAAACTAGTCAAATTACCGTGAAACAAGAAACAAACAGGTTTACAAAATTTAAGCCTAAACGCGACTTCGCGAAGTTACGATCTTTTCGTGTTTTCTGAAAAAATACGCAAAGAAAAGTGAAACTTTTAACGGAAAGACTAAACGATACACTAATGCAAGTATTTAATTTGTTGTCGGTGTTAAACTAAATTATATTCCTGTCTAAATCACTTAACTTTCTGGAAATAATTTCTGGCGTCACTTCTCTCTCTCTCTCTCTCATCTTTTGCTTTCCCCTCTTTGGGGAAGTGTGAGGGGGAGTCTGTAGCCTTTAGGCTTTTACTCCCCTGTGAAAGTGTGTGTGTGATTTTTCTGTAGTTTTTGGTGTCTGTGATTTGTGATGATTGTTGTGAGTGTGTCTGGTACTTGCCTGAGGTGGGCGAGAAGTTTGTTGTTATATGGGGAGGAACAGGATGATGGATTTGGTGTAGGGATTTTCTCTTCGACTTAGTCGTCGAAGATCGTCATAGGGCGCTTGTGCTTATCGCGGGACGTGTCATACCGACCTAGGGAGTGGATGAGTGCGTTTCTGGATCTGGAAGAACCCTCATAGAAGGCCCTTGCCAGATCCTGGAAACGCTCTCTCAGGAGTGGGATTTCGGCTGCGGCGTGCAAGTCGTCTGTAGGGAATCCAAGAGGTAAGCGCAGTGCCCTTCTGAGGGCGCGGTTCTGCAGCCTCTGGAGTTTGTCCAGGTGCTGCTTCGCCGCGTATCCCCAGACAGGGCACGCATACTCCATTACTGGCCGGATCAGGGCCTGATACACGTTTAATGCTAGTGGGCAGGGAAGGGAGCTTGTTGAGTTCAGGATAGGATATAGGATGGACATTCTGGCGCAGACCTTCCTATGGACTTCGTCTATGTGGGGTTTCCACGTAAGACGAGAGTCCAAGGTTACGCCAAGGTACTTGGCGGTTCTGCGCCAGGGGAGTTGGGTTCCATTTAGGTGAAGGTGTAGGGGGGGACGTTGAGGAGGATCGCGCCTTCCGAGCCTGCGGGTAATCAGCATTGCCTGCGTCTTCTCAGAGTTAATGGTGATGCGCCAGCGACGGGCCCAAGTTTCTGTGTTATCTAAAACCCTTTGTAACCTACGGATGACCAGGTCCTTGTTCGCGTTTCTCGTGTAGAAGGCTGTATCGTCAGCGTACTGTGCGGTGCGCACCAGGGGGGCCGTTGGTGTGTCCGCAGTGTACAAACTGTACAATACGGGCCCCAGGACCGATCCCTGTGGCACCCCAGCACGAATACGCCTTCTGGTGGAGGTGGCAGTTTCCACCTTGACGGAGAAAGTCCTATTCGTGAGGTAGCTCTTGATCAGCTGAACTATGCTCCCGGGAAACCCTTGTGTGTACAACTTGTAGAGTAGCCCTCTATGCCATACTGAATCAAAGGCTTTGGCTACGTCCAGTAGCACTATCCCGCAGTAGCCTCTGTGGTTGAAGCCCTCTGTTGCTGCTTCAACCATTCTCATGACCTGTTGTGGGGCAGAGTGGTTCTGTCGGAAGCCAAATTGGAAATCCGGCAGAATTTGCTCTCTGGTAATATGTTCTTGTATGGGTCTTAGCAGGAGGCGCTCATAGATCTTGCTGAGAGTTGGCAAGAGGCTAATCGGCCTGTAGTGCTGCGGGAATAGAGGGTCTTTCCCTGGTTTGTGTATCGCGACCACCTCCGCATGTTTCCAGCAAGCTGGGAAAACACGGGATCGAGTAATCTCGTTGAGGACGTTCGCGAGGTGTGTGATCGCTGTGGGTGGGAGTTTTTTGACTAACTGATTTGTGACACTGTCGTGCCCTGGCGCCTTTTTTGTAGGGAGAGACCTGATTACTCTTGCCACGTCCTCGGGGGCAAAAAGTATGGGTTCGTCCTCTGGGTCCTCCTCGGCATTGAGGAAGACAGCCAGTTGACGACGGACCACTCTTTCATGCTCGTCGTCCTGGGGTTCTGCCGCTTGGAACTGCTTCTCGAAGGAGTCGGCGAGGGCGTTGGCCTTTCCAGCATGGCTGTAGACCAGTCCCCGCTCGCCATGCAGTGGCGGCATCCTAGCGCGTCGTTTTGTAAACTGTTTTGTCGCTTGCCATAGTGTGTGGTCGTCTACTTTGAGAGCTGTGAGGCCGTTTTGCCATTGCTGGTTTCTGTGCTCATTGAGCGCTACCTTCAGTTCTCTCTGTAGACGATAGAGCAGCCTCCTGGTGGCCTGATTTCTGGTGATCTTCCACTCTTTTGCTACTCTGTTCTTATGTTGAATTTGAGCTAGCAAGTGTTCCAGGAGCTGTATTTGCGGTGGTGGGCCATCCCTTTGTGGAGGGGTGGCTTCTTCCGCTGCCTGTAAGATGCTGCCTGTTAGGTCTTGTAGCGCTTGTTCTACTGTTTCGGCAGTAGGTGGCGGAGCGCGAGCGATATCAGAGGCGACAGTTTCTTGGTATCGCTCCCAGTTTGTACGTTTGTACGACGTCTGGTACCGTGGGAGTGCTACCCATTCTCCCACATCGACCTCCAGAATCACTGGGTTGTGGTCGGAGGACATTCTGTTGATTGTCCTTGCGGTCACAAACCCTGCGATCCTCCTAGTGAGAGCTATGTCTAACACATCGGGCCTGCTTCCGTTTTTCGGAAAATGTGTGGGCTCGACTGGACCCCATGTTTCGAAGTGGTGGGTGCGCGCTAGTTGTTGCAGTTTGGCGCCTGCTCTGGATGTTACTCTAGAATTCCAGTCAGGGTGTTTGGCATTGAAGTCTCCCCCTATTACGAGTTTGCCTTCAATTTGCCCTAGAGCAGCTATGTCTCCCTCATCTATCTGGTCATGTGGGGGTCGGTAGACTGCAACAATTGTTAGGGGTCCAGTGGCAGTGGTTACTTCCACCGCCACTGCTTCAATTTTGTTGGTAGCTGGTAAGAATACCTGGTGGTGGGGGATCCCTCTTTTTATGTATATGGCCACCCCTCCGCCTTGGGTTGGCCTGTCTTTGCGATAGCTAACATAGTTGGGGACTGTCGCTTTTATTCCCGGTTTTAGGTGGGTTTCCCCCATCATGCATATGTCGATGGAGAACTCCTTCATGAGTTCTCTGAACTCGACCTCTTGATTAACAATGCCGTCTGCGTTAAAGACGCACATTGTCAGGCCTTGGATGTTTGGTCGTCTATCCATGATGGGGTTTTGATACTACTGAGGAAGTCGCAGAGGGGAGCGACTGCTGGACTGTTGCCTGAAGGGCAGCGAGGATCTGTGTGTTCTGCTTTTGGGCTTCCCTGAATTCCTTCATCATTTCCATGACGAGGTTCATGGTCTGCACCATTACGCCTAACAACTGATCCATGGGGGGGAAGTGTGTCTGGGGTTTCCTAGGGCCCTCTCCGTCAAGGTGGACCTGGTCGTTGTTTCTGTGTATTTCCCGGTGTTGTTCTTGTGTTGGTGTCTGATGTTGTGGTGGTTGGGCAATGCTTTCGTGGTTCCTCGGGGGAGAAACCACTTCCGCATATGTTGCCCTTGGTGTGTCTGGCCTTGGTTTTACCCAGGCCTTGTCTGTGTGTGTTATGTTTTGGTTTCTTGTGTGTCTGGATGGGTTCGTGGTGTTTTCTTTTCGTGTGTGGGGGGCGGCCTTTGCGCCCTTTGCCTGCTGTGTGTGTCTTTTATGGACCTCGCAACCTTGGTAACCCGCTGTGTGGTTTTTGCCACACAGCGCGCACCTTATTTGCGGGTCCGTGTGTTTTATGTTGCACGTTAGTGTATCATGGGCCTCGGCGCATTTTCTGCACCTCACTGCCATTGAGCAGTGTGCCGCAATGTGGTTGAGGCCCTGGCATCTGAAGCACTGCACCGTCTTGTTTTTGCGGCGCAGTGGTTCAGTGGTCACAGGGACCGCCAGGATCGTCTTAATGTCCCTTTTGTTCTGTGGGACGTCTGGCAGTGTGACCTGATACAGGGGCCATTTGCTGCCTACGTTTCCCATCTGTTGGACCGCCTTGACGATGTACCCCTGGGCAGTCAGGTCTGTTTTGATCGCCTGGGGGGCCACTCGTCTCGGTAGGTCCCTGATGACGATGTTTCTGTTGCGTGTTTTTGTTGTGGGGAAAGTGTAATGGGGTATGTTATTGCTGTTGAGTAGTGTTTTTACTGTGGTGTAGTGTTCAAGTGTCAGTAGTGTTATTTTTATTTTGTCACCACCAGCAGGTTTTGCTTTGAAATTGCCTCCCCCGATTGCTGTTTTTAACATTTCGAAGAGTTCCTCGTAGTTCCGAGTGAACTCCGCGACGATCGGAGGGAGGTGGTGGGTGACCTGGTTTTGTGTTTGTGTTGTTGTGTCATGTGGTGTCTCTGGCTCATCGGCCACCGCCTGGAACCTGTTCGGGGTGGGTTCCACTCCCCTGGCCGGTGGAAGCCTCGGCTGGCGAAACGTTTTCCTCGCCAGCACGAAACCATCCGAGTCCTGCCCGGTTACGCGGTTCCCTTCCAGTGCTGGTGTTTCCTGGTCCCCTCCTAGGACGACGACAGGTGCTGTCGGGGGCGCAGGCTCCTCAGAGGGTGTGGAAGTGGCTGGGGTGGTGGTGGTGGAGTGCTTTTTCCCCCTGTAGTGCTTCTCCTTCTTGTCCTTCCTCACACGCCGCTGCTTGGATGTGGTGGACTTGAGTGGGGGGGATTTAAGGAACTGGGATCGGGTAGGGGGTTGGGTGGCAGTTGCGGGTTTGGGAAGGATTTTTGTCGGTTGACTGGGCTTCTGCTTGCCATTTAGGTTACGGATATGGTCAGCAAGGAGGCCACAGCTGTTGGCAAGCAGGAGAGGACTGAGGAGAGGGGAGGGAGGGGCGGGATCGCAAATACTGACGATGTATTTGTTTGTTTGCGTATTATGTGGTTTTGCCATGTCGGTCGCGGAAAGGGGGCTTGCTGCCAGGTTATTGTCAGTTGCAACTTTTGTTGGCACCGTTGGGTTTTCCGGTTGCAGTGCTGACCCTAGTAACACGATGGCAGACGCGGAATTCTGGACGGGGGCGGCGGAAAACCTCTCTGTGGTTCCGCGGCCCGCTTCCAGGTCCTGGCCTACTTTTTCCCTATTCTTGGGGGGGGGCAGAGACTGTCTCTGCGGCAGCTGAGGTGCTCGAGACGGCCGGCCGCGCGGCCCGCGGCAACAAGAAAGCGCGCCTCGTGTCGTCGGCGGAAAGAGACCGCCGCGACCCCAAGGCGTCGCCCAAGCTCGACATTCCACAACGACGAGAAGACACGACAACTCTGCCAGGCGACGCCATGCAAAATTTTCTCCAAGTGCCGTCCGTGCTGAGACCTAGGCGCAAGTGCCCGTCAATGTTTTGATAAAAACAGAGCCGGTGATCACTCCTGTTTTTACTCCCGTGCAAGCGGGGGCCTATGGCTGACAGTACACCAGTGAGAGTCACTTACTTGGCGGCCATCTTGGAAGCCCAAGGTCTAGAATCTCTGTTATGTCTGTTATCGGAAATGCATCAGTAAATAATAAATGTCGTGTGACTAGGGTCTCCCATCGGGTAGACCGTTCGCCGGGTGCAAGTCTTTCGATTTGACGCCACTTCGACGACTTGCGCGTCGATGAGGATGAAATGATGATGATTAGGACAACACAACACTCAGTCGTGTTATAATGCAATAGGGGTGAGAGTGTCACTGATATGATACGTGAGTTGGGGTCGCAGTCACTGGAACGAAGGCGGTTTTCTTTTGCGGCGAGATCTATTTACGAAATTTCAATCACCAACTTTCTCTTCCGAATGCGAAAATATTTTGTTGACACCAACCTTTGTAGGGAGAAATGCTCATGTGATAAAATAAGAGAAATCAGAGCTCGAACGGAAAGATTTAGGTGTTCTTTTTTCCCACGTGCCATTCGAGAGTGGAATAGTAGAGAAATAGTATGAAAATGGTTCAATGAACTCTATGCCAGGCACTTAAACTAAAGTGTGAGTTGCAGAGTAACGATCTTCCGCCACTGGAATTTGCATATAAACTCTCGCACAATCCACTACATTGAACACATGTGATCCCGCTAGCAAATTGTGAAACTCCTGTAAATTCGGAACCGGGTATTTATCTGGTATTGTCCTTGCGTTTAGTGCCCGGAAATCGCAAGGTCTCCACGTTCTATCTTTCTTGGGAACTAAATGCAACGGCGAAACCCACGGGCTGTCAGGCGGACGGATCATGTTTTCCTATTAAAAATTCTCAAATTCTTATTTTGCTATTACTATGCGGTCAGGTGGTAATTTCCGTGGCGCTGTAGACACTGGTGGACCTGGTGTGGTTTTGATGAAATGTTACGTATTATGTTTTAAGTCTTTCTTGTCGTATTGTGGTGTAACAATCTCGGGAAAGTGTTGAAACAGTTGCGTAAACTCATTTGTGACAAATGCTTCTCCCACCTGTTTCATGGGATAATGTGCCTGGGTGCCCCTTGTACTGCAACCGGAAGTGTTGTCGATTAGACAGCCATTCCTGACATCAGGCAGCAAGCTGAAATTCGCGAGGAAGTCTACTCCTATTATTGGTTCTGCTACAGCAGTTACAATAAACTGCCACTGATATCTCTTTCCCAGTCCGAAATCTAACGGCAGAGTTATTTCACCAAACGTCTTAATCACCGAGATGTTTGCTGCGGAAAACTGTAAAGGGCATGGGCTTCACACGAACATGTAACATCTTGTGCAGGTATAAGGAAGCATCCGACCATGTGTCTATGAGGAACTTGCACCGCGAAAGTTTGTCTGCCACAAAGAGTCTGTGCGAGAATGAATTGTTTTGTTTTGTTGACGTCAATGTGGGCTCGGGCTGTTGCTCCTAGCTGGTGATTGAGAAAACGTTTTCCGTCGTCTCTGAATTTTTTTCTCTTTATCGTCAACTTCTGTTTGCACATGCTGGACTGTTAACGTCTCTACTTGGCATGACAGTTGCTGTACTGCATTGGACAACTGTTGAAACTCGTCCTGTATATCTGTATGGAACTTCTGCTGTGTTGCTGCGTCCATCTCTGTTGACGCTGCTGCAATTATGCTCTGTGATTGGAGGTAGCGAAAGTGAAATTGTTTCCTGTACTCGGTCAGCCATCTCTGCCAGCTTATCTAAATTCGATTCCATGCGTGAATGTACGATGGTTTGCACTGATACAGGTAGGCGACTTGTCCACAGCACTCACAGCATTGAGTCTGGCATTTTCGTGTCCGCTACGAGGCTTCTCGGGCGTCGGAGACATGACGAAGGTGTCTTGTCTCCCATCTCTTCATGATGCAATAAATGTAGAATTTGTTGCTCAACCGACTTGGAAACCCGTTGTATTAACAGTGACTTCAGGTTTTCAGATGGTGGGCTGACAATTATATCTTCCACCATCTTCTGGTCCTACTGGCTTACCACATAGGCGAACTTTGTTTTCTCGTTTGTTATTCCACTATACACAAAATTGGCTTCTGCCTGTACAAACCAAATTTGCGGGTTCCGTGGCCAAAACGGCGGTAAACGTAGAGCCACCCGCGAGATTAATCCTGTATCTCGACACGCATGCATTTTCAATTGGAATTGCTTGAACTCCACTGCTTTCGTCTTCCTGCCGTCCAATTTCTGTACGTGATCGAGTCCATTCCATTCTTGTGGTCACTTTTTCTTGAGAGCTAATTTTTGTGTTCGTAATATCGGAGTCACCACTGAAGTTACTAATATAATATATTGCTCAAACAACACAGAACTTCTTGAGAGTGTTACTGGGTGTAGTGCAGCAGGGGATACAACCCGTCGGCTTTGAACAATGACGTCATTCCTTAGTCATAGATCGTAATGTCTTCACTTCGAGGCATAGATAATAAAGCAGTTCTGTGTTCTAATAAGCACTATCATTAAAATAATTGAATGTAAATCTAAAAGCGATCGCTTGATATTGGGTGCATCATTTTACTGATTGCTTAATGAAGTAGGATCAGTTTATTCTATCTCGTGAGATTTTTTTTTTTAAAAAGCCAAAAAACTCTTATTACGTACTGAAGGGAGCTAGAACACTAAGAAGAATCGCTTCTCGGCTTTTGACAAGATATTGCTTAATAAAGTAGGATCAGTTTATTCTATCTCGTGAGATTTTTTTTTAAAAGCCAAAAAACACTTATTAGGTACTGAAGGGAGCTGCTTAATAAAGTAGGATCAGTTTATTCTATCTCGTGAGATTTTTTTTTAAGTCAAAAAACACTTATTACGTACTGAAGGGAGCTAGAACATTACGAACAATCGCTTCTCGGCTTTTGACAAGATATTGCTTAATAAAGTAGGATCAGTTTATTCTATCTCGTGAGATTTTTTTTTAAAAAAGTCAAAAAACACTTATGCTTTTGACAAGATCAATGTTTATCTCTCTCCCATTCCTTTGTTTCTCAACATTCTCCTCAGCTCTTTCATCTCTGTAATACATGCTCTCTGGCGACTTGTGACGTCATTGTTCAAAGCCGACGGGTTGTATCCCCTGCTGCACTAGTCCCGTGTTACTTGGCTTTTGTTGTTTGACTGCATCCACAAAACAAAATCAAATTAGCAATCACATAAAAACTCACAAAATAATTCCAGAAAACAACACGAAGTAGTCAAATACAAAAACTAAGAATAATCAAGGAACCAACGGGGTTCCGTGTGCAGTCATACTCCGCAGCGTTGAACGTTTCTGCTTTAAGCGCGACTACTCGAAATCACTGTCGTTCGCCACAAACTCACTTCATCCTGCCAAAACTATCAAGGCAGACCAGAACCATGAAACCTCTGTCCACATCACTGATGCATAGTATACTTCTGTGTACAAAATAGTGTTACTTATCCAGTTCTTCGTTAATTTCAAGGAATCTACAACATATAATAAATGTCCGCCCTGGTGACCGAGCGGTTCTAGGTGCTTCAGTCTGGAACCGCGCGACCTCTACGGTCGCAGGTTCGAATCCTGCCTCGGCCATGGATGTGCGTGATTTCCTTAGGTTAGTTAGATTTAAGTAGTTCTAAGTTCTAGGGGACTGATGACCTCAGATGTTAAGTCCCATAGTGCTCAGAGCCATTTGAACCATATAATAAATCTTTAGGTAGTCCATATCTATGCTGACACAGATCAACTTCCCTGAACCTTGCGGTATCGTATCACACAAACTGGTTTTTAGTGCTTGTATCTGCAGTTCATTGGGTACCAACTTCATGATTAGTGAACATTGCGACATTGTAATACTCGTAGCTGTTGCCCCTAGTGGAAACAATGACCCACCAAGTTCAATTGTACGTTGCAAAAAGGTAATTTTTTCTTGGTGTTTAGTAAGAAAGTCGAGTCCCAGGACCTCCCTATACCCCTCGCCAACACATGGCAATATTTCTACATGCTCTCGGAAACACTCATTTCCCACGTTAAAGCTGAACAGCGTTGTCCCCAATGACTTCGTGTCATGACCCACTCCACGTAACCTGTACTGTGACGAGCTCAGTTTCTTTCTGCCCAAAACATCCAGCCTGATTACGGACACGTGGCCCCTGTGTTCACCAGAAATTTGTGTTTCGTAACATTTACTTTGCCTAGCAAGCAACACTCCATCTCTCGTCTCTCCATACATTTCTTCAGTCTCGTTTTCTACTGGGAATCCCGTCTAGTGGATGAAGCATCCCAGTTCCCGTTTCACCATCGATTATTAGGACGTTGCTTGTCCTATACTTTCTTGTGACAGTCATGGGCTTTATGGCCCACCTATTCACTTTCACAGCATTTAGGCTGACGACATTTTTTTCCTGACATGACCTGTTTGTCCTCATTTAAAACACTTCACTTCAGAAGAAACAGCATTTCGATGACTCTGTCTTCGTGTAGAAATATCAATCTCCTCCAATTGCGTAGCAATCCAATGACAGCATATACACTACTGGCCATTAAAATTGCTACACCATGAAGATGACGTGCTACAGTCGCGAAATTTAACCGACAGGAAGAAGATGCTGTGATATGCAAATGACTAACTTTTCAGAGCATTCACACAAGGTTGGCGCCGGTGGCGACACCTACAACGTGCTGACATGAGGAAAGTTTCCAACCGATTTCTCATACACAAACAGCAGTTGACCGGCGTTTCCTGGTGAAACGTTGTTGTGATGCCTCGTGTGAGGAGGAGATATACGTACCATCACGTTTCCGACTTTGACAAAGGTCGGATTGTAGGATATCGCAATTGCGGTTTATCGTATCGCGACATTGCTACTCGCGTTGGTCGAGACCCAAAGACTGTAAGCAGGATATGGAATCGGTGGGTTCAGGAGGGTAATACGGAACGCCATGCTGGATCCCAACGGCCTCGTATCACTAGCAGTCGAGATGACAGGCATCTTATCCGCATGACTGTACCGCTACAGCCACTTCTCGATCCCTGAGTCAACAGATGGGGACGTTTGCAAGACAACAACCATCTGCACGAACAGTTCGACGACGTTTGCAGCAGCATGGACTATCAGCTCGGAGACCATGGCTGCGGTTTCCCTTGACGCTGCATCACAGACAGGAGCGCCTGCGATGGTGTACTCAACGACGAACCTGGGTGCACGAATGGAAAAACGTCATTTTTCCGGATGAATCCAGGTTCTGTTTACAGCATCATGATGGTCGCATCCGATTTTGGCGGCATCGCGGTGAACGCACATTGGAAGCGTGTATTCGTCATCGCCATACTGGCGTATCACCCGGTGTGATGGTATGGGGTGCCATTGGTTACACGTTTAGGTCACCTCTGTTCGCATTGACGGCACTTTGAACAGTGGGCGTTATATTTCAGATGTGTTACGACCCGTGGCTCTACTCTTCATTCGATCCCTGAAAAACCCTACATTTCAGCAGTATAATGCAGGACCGCATGTTGCAGGTCCTGTATGGGCCTTTCTGGATACAGATCTCCAGATCTCTCACCAATTGAAAACGTCTGGTCAATGGTGGTCGAGCAACTGGCTCGTCACAATACGCCAGTCACTACTCTTGATGAACTGTGGTATCGTGTTGAAGCTGCATGGGCAGCTGTACCTGTACACGCCATCCAAGCTCTGTTTGACTCAATGCCCAGGCGTATCAAGGCTGTTATTATGGCCAGAGGTGGTTGTTCTGGGTACTGATTTCTCAGGATGTATGCACCCAAATTGCGTGAAAATGTAATTACATGTCAGTTCTAGTATAATATATTTGTACAGTGAATACCCGTTTATCATCTGCATTTCTTTTTGGTGTAGCAATTTTAATGGCCAGTAGTGTAAGTCACTTGGGTTCTCCATTCTGACCCTTCTTGAAACACCAGCAGATATACCTCTTATAAACACGTCCAGAGCTCTTTTCTCTGCCTCATGCAGGATCACGGTATATTGGCCTCTGCATTCTGCGTAAGTTCATAGAATTACGAGTTCAGTTTCCTAATCCGTCAGAGAAGGATTCCACTAATCCGCCGTATTTCTGCGATAGTGCAATGAGTTTTTCCCTAAAGAATCTCGCGCTGTTCTGCTTCCGATAGCACTGTACTGGACCGTTAGCCAGTTCATCAAATGTTTGGGCCTTACTGAGGGGCGCGCGGGGTAGCTGCGCAGTCTAAGGGGCGCCTTGTCGTGGTCCGTGCGGCTCCCCCCGTCGGAGGTTCGAGTCCTCCCTTGGGCATGGGTGTGTGTGTTGTCCATAGCGTAATTTAGTTTAAGTTAGATTAAGTAGTGTGTAGGCTTAGGGACTGATGGCCTCAGCATTTTGGTCCCATAAGACCTTACCACAAATTTCCAATTTCTTACTGAGGGTCTAGCTGTACATAATGCACGTTTTCGTGTCACCCACTGACCTTAATCTACACACATTCAAGGATATTTTTTCCGACCATTTTCCTCTCTCCCCCCTCCCTACTTTGGCGGCAGCCTTTACGTCACTAATAAAAATAGATACATCCTCGGATGCTTTTACGGAAAATGGCACTATGATGTTAGCTGCTGTGATGAAATGGCCAGGTACACTGAACACAGTTTTATTTCCTCCTGAATCAAGGATTCCTTGGGTCCCAATGGCTTCCCATTGCTCTATTCTCCTATGCAATGCTTCATTGCCTTGCCACTATCGTGTTGCAGGTTCTAAAAACATGGCTATTTGCCGCTTCAAAGTTACCACCATTTCATTCAGAGACGCTGCTCATGTGTCTGGCATTGGTGTAAATTCCATCTGCCAACACCAGAAACGAAGGAAACTACAAATACAACAGGCAAAAAAAAAAATGAATTATACTCAATCTTTACGCCATATCGTACCTTAATGAGATTCTGCACGCTGTTGTGCTTTGTGACCAAGCCTTCTATACATACTACAGGTAGCTGATACAGCTTAAATATGTGGGAAAGTCATGCCCAGATAAATTACAGTGTGGACACCTCACTGGCTGCAAGTAAAGTTCTCTGGTGTTCCCATGGAACTGAGTCAAATCTCCAGGTTCCTGCGATTTAACAAACGACACTTTTGATGTAATGTTGAGCTTCCTATAACTCAACACAGCCATAAGTAAATATAGACAAGAAAGCAAACAAATATCAATCACTCACCACATTGCGTTGTTGCGAACTTCAATTTGTAGCTGTTGACCTCACGTTGAAGCTGCGTAGATGGTTGATTGTTGTTGTCCTAGATGTATGGCTGTAATACCAGGTATAGATGTCTGTATCACTGGTAAACATTTGTTGACATCAGGCATGGGAATCCAGTCCAAGAATATTAAAGTCGTCAGGAGAGAGCCAGGCAGGATGTGATGGTGAGGTTCCAGCTACACTCAAGAGCCCCAAGAAAACATAACTGACAACAACACATTTATGAGGCAGTACAACAGGATTGTCTTCAAAACACCACGTCACAGTCAGGCCTCAGCAGCAGCAGAAGGCCAGAATGTATTCGACTAGCAGTTTCGCCAGTGTAGTGGTGTTGTCACGGACCAGTCATTGACACTCGGACGCCGGCGGCCTCTAGCTCTATGTAACGGTCCAAAGTGCTCTCGCTATCCCCGAAATTTGCACTCAGGATTGACGTCTCCAGGTCTACCTAAAGTACTCGCTGGCTTGCAGGGGTTGACTCACAGCTCCTGTTTAGGAGACAGGAGCGAGCAGCATTGGTGTCTGCCGCAGGAGTGGAATGAGCAGCAGAAGTGGCCCTCCCTCTCGAAGGCGGGTGACAGACAGTGTCCAGGTCATGTGGGTCAAGCCGCCAGCAGATCTTCAGCGTGGTGACGGCCTCTGCACCTCATCAGCATTGCCTCAGAAGTTGGCAGTGCAGCAGTCAGCAGCAGCATCCCTCCAGTGGGACTCGTGATTCCGTAGGCAATCAAAGACAGCTAGGCAGGCCGAGGGTCGACCTCCATAGTCTCCTCTATCACTGGATAGCTGCAACTGACACAGGGACTGAGATATGCACTGGGCAGTTGGCAGTCAGCACTCAGCAGTCAGACATTTGTAAAGAAGGGTGAAGTATTTATGTTGGCGCTTCCTGTGGGCGCTCTGGTGGTGGGTATGGCAATGACGTCATGTGTTCTGGTTTTCCCTCAGTGTTAGCTCTTCTAGTGACTCAAACCACACACACACACACACACACACACACATTTCTGACTTTCATAACTTTATCTTCCAGATAAATCTTTTCTGCTGGTTTGGCAGCTGAATATTTTCTGTTGTGTTGTACCTAACGTTGCTTACGGCTCTCTGCTTTGTCACTAGCATAACAGTATCTTTTGGCTTCCAAGATGTCATTATGCTTCATTTGCAGACTTGGGCACTTGGTTGTTCTCCCGTGCTGCAGTAGTTTTCTAGCTTTCGTGTGTGCAGCAACTTGTTCAGCATTTCCCCATAGCTGGCAGTCTACTGGTCATTGACAAAGACGGTTCAGCTTTCAGGGGCTGCCAAGGTAGAACTTCGACGAATTTTTAGTGTCCGCCGAGGATACTATCCTGGGGCATAACAAAATGAATGACACAACCAACTCATAAACATAGGGCCTAATACATGTGCTGTTTGTGTAATTTCGAGCGTAATATGTATTGTGTACTGCCATCTGAGACATAGAATTGCCCAAATCCTATTCTTACTTTCATTGAACCTGCTGATCCATGATAGTCATGCTGGTGCTTGTGAAGAAGTAAGTCAACCACAATGAACAATAAGAAGTTGTGAAAGGGGAAAAAAAAGCGACAAAAGCAAAGAGGGTTGCAGAAAGTCAGTGCTCAAGTAGTGTAAGAATGAGATGCTGTATTTAGTATAAAATATAATGAGAAGGAGGTCACGCCAAATTCTTATTCAAACAATGAAGAAACACGGATAGGTGTGAAAGTGTCTCTGTTACAGTCAGACCAACAAAATACGAATCCAATGGACAAGACTAATCTAAGAAGGGAAGAAATGTAATGGTTCAAACACCAACTGTCAGGACTGCAGCTCAAAAACTGAAACCAGGCCTCAATCCACCGTTCAATGCCCTGTGAACTCAGGAGCATCAGCAGACAGGGCTTCTGCAGCCGATGCTTGTGGATGAGGGATGCCATGCAGACTCCTGCCGCGTGATCGACCGACATGCTGATTATGCCACACCAGGCCATTGACCCCACTCCAGACTTTTCTGTGCGGTGTCGATACAGGGGGCCTTCCTCAACTGTCAGCCCTTGAAAAGTGGATTTAAATCACCAGGACTAGCATGTCAGCAAGTCGTCACAGCTAGGCCATCCAATGACACACGGCTCATGTCGGTTATCACTGCTTCTATGACACTGTCTCTACTGGGGCGCGAACCAACAACTGCTGCCCTAATGTCCACCCCGAGGCACAGGAACGTCGCCCCACTGCTATACCGCCACCCTGCAGCCGCCAGCCGCCATCTGCCAGTATGATACGATAGTTCGGCCACCGCTACCATCAACGGCAGACGCCTGCATCGCCACGCTCGTACTTGAGTGCTGGGGCCTGGGGATCACCTGCCGTCATGTGCAGCCTGTCTACTTCAGATGTGCTGAACCACGTCAGTTTGTGTTCATCAGTTACGTGTCCTGTCATCTAATGGCTGCCTTCTTCTTCCTTTCCATCGTCAACCTCCAGGAGAGAACCACTCGCCCACTCCTACCCTGGAGGAAACCTTATTACAAGATTGTAGTCGACTAATACATCATAGCGATATACTTCGGTCAAGGAATTACAGAACTAAAAATAAATAAATGAATACAATCGAACGTCAGGGGATCTCCCATTTGTTCCTGTAATTCCGAGGGCAAAAAGTTAACGGTAATGACACAGCGGTAAAGTAGTAGATGTCTTTAATTTCATACTGACATGGAAAATGCAGAGAATTGCTTTCTCTCATGCGACATATCGCAATTTAAAAAAAAGAAAGATATTGTAAATTGTATATAAATCTGATACTGTATTTCGTAGTAGACGTTAATGAGGTTGGAGTCTATTAAGGCAGTAAATAGAGCAGTAAGTTTCATCCTTAAATTAAGTGTATGTATTTAATTTTTAAGAAGCTATCATTTCCTCTGGTCACAGCGAGTATTACAATTGCAGTAGTAAATAATCGTAATTCGATACTATCGCAAATCGCCCTATAACAGAAAACAACTACATGGAATATGGCGTGTTATGTTTTGATTGTATAGGAGAGGATGGGATTGGGTATGGTCCGTGGACTTGTGTATCGAAATTTTGATACTATTTATTTTAAAAAGGAATACATCTGGCTACAGAAATAACTCGTCAAAAGTAACCGATTGTGTGTATTCGTGTTTTATTTTTTGTGGTGAAATTCTGAAAGCTGTTATGAGTGACTAGCCAACACGTTAGCATTGTGATCATTTGCTGGAATAATGTATTGTTTACTTGTATGATGGTGACACCGCCTGAAGGAAAAGAAACCTTGTTTTATGTGTAAGATTTTCACTTAGCTGAATGCACTTTGTTGCGCTTGAGTTGTTTATCTACATTTCCCTCGTATTTGAAAGCGAAAATGTTTAAATTCTGTACTTAATTAAACGTTATCGGTTTTTCTCTCTCTTACAGAAATGAAGCAAGATCCATGTTTAAGCTTACTGTTTAACCATATGCCATGGACGTCGAATGTGGAGGATTTACATTTTTATCGAATTTCGACTCCGGAAATCTGGCTCGTGTTGAGTTAGTACCACAGAAGTTCCATGGTGCGCAGTTTCGCTTTATTGTATTAATATTCCAAGTTCTCCGTTTGTATCAGTTGTCTATCGTTATTGGAAATTTACCATATTGTATTGATTGCTGACACTCATAAATACAGAAATAGCGACACACATATAGAGTAGCCTGCTCTGTTCTTTGTGTGTGTATGTTGCAAAAGCATTAAAGAAATGGTATGAGCTTTGATAAAGTGCTGTGTATATAATAATTTCTCAACTCAAGATGCCACATCAAGAAAGTGATCTTTCATTTGTGAAATCCAGAGACATTTGAAGCTACTTCTTGCCCCATCATATATTATTTTATCCATACACAATCCTTATAATAATATTTGAAAAATAGCAAACCAAAATGGCATATTTGATAGTGTGTAGTGGTTATCTCTCCTGAAATCTTGGTTGTGGTGCTAAGTGATCTGGTGGCCAAAATCTATATTCGTTGTTCCCATCATTCACTCACAGTTTCAATAGCTTTGTACATAATTATCCGTAGATTCAAACCTTATTTTGCAAGTGGCTCACATAATTGTAATTTACAACAGTATCTGTTCTTTCCAAGATTTGCTTCAGGTTTAATACTGTTTTCTTTATAATTAACTAAAATCACCAGGCACATTGATGAACATATTATTTAATAGATCTGTTTGTTGCATGTTACATACACATACAATTATGAAACATACCAGGGGAAGGATCATAACATATCTCAGACCTAGGCAGAAGTATTAGAAAATTGTATAGAAGAGAACATAAACTTCTCATAGTCTCCTTTAGTTATGATGATAGTTTAATGAGAAAATAGAATTTACTATTGGAAAGTTAGCCACAGGTTTTCCTTCATATTTCATTACTTCCATACTGTCATTGTTTACATTATCAGCTGTTTTTCTACTTCCTGTCATTACTTATGAAAAACACAAAAGAAATTGTCAAATATTCGTGCAGGTTTCTCTCTGTTGCCTGTTGTACTTTGCTACCTGGCATGCCAACTTTGGTATCTGCCCAATGTCACTTTATTTTCTTCATGCTCTTTGTTTTCAGTTCTCTCTTGGTTAGCACAGTGGACTCTCTTTTGGGAGGTTCATATCTTCCCCACCATAATCCATATTACGTTTTCCATGATTTTCCTAAATTGCACCCTGTCAATGCTGGGAAGGTTCCTTTGAAAGGTAAGGACCAATTTTCTCCTCAGTCCTTGACCTTGTGCTCCGTTTCTAGTGACCTTATTGCCGGCAGGCTGTTAAACCCTAATCTTCCTTTCTTTTCTTCAGTTTCTATCTTCTAAAATTTTCATTTCCTTCTTCCATCTTACAGGATACAGTCCCAAATATTTTAGTTTAGCATACTCAAGAATTTTTCTGTTATTATAGGCATATGCTTATAACTCTTGTCCTTTAAAAATTGTCTTATTCTTTGTGAAGGTTTCTTTTTGTTTGCCTTCTTTATAAATGAAACATATTTTGCCATCTTCATTAATACATTTGTGAAGTAGGCTTAATTGCCTGTTTTGGCTGTCTGGATATTCTTTGTATTGTGAGGTGTTGAAGCTATTGTTTATTTCAACCTTAGGCCTACAAGCTTTTTGTTCATAGATAAATTATCATAGTCTACATATCTGACTTCCTGTGTGATGAGCCTCTTTCATTTTTGCTTTTTATCTGTTTCTACTTTGTACCTTAAGGGTCCATTATCACTTGCAATTCAAATGTGGTTTAGGACCTTTGCATCCTGTGTGATTTTTGTATTATTTGCTGGATGTAGTCAGTTTTATTTTTGTGAACATACTTTTGGAGTAAAAGTGACCACTTGCAGAATCATTGAGAGAGACACACACACACACACACACACACACACACACACACACACACACACCAAAATTTCTATTCAACTCTTCTGCCTTATAGTGAGTGGTCTCCTTTACTCCAGGTATGTTCATTCTACCAGAACTTTCGTACTATAACAGTTTTATTTTTAATTACATTCAGTTCCTGCAAATTCAATTTTCTGTTTACTTTTCTTAGGAAGTGTGTGTGTTAGGACAACTATCTCCTCCTTTGCAAATTTTACACTCTAACCTTTTTTTAAAATCACAGGGAGACTGAAATGTTGCCAACTCTCAGCACTGGCAGTAGAAATACGTACAACAAAAAACAATGTGCCAAGTTTTCAGAAAATTGTTCGTTCTCTAGGGAGGAAATCTAGGGTCTGAGTGAACTGATTCCCTTCTCCACTCTTCATCTCATCTAACAAATCCCTCATTCTGCTCAGAAGAAAGAATACAGTGTTCTGAAAGCTAGGCGTATTAGTCTCTTAAGCATTTCTCTTGGTTGTCGTGGAGACTGCAGATTCTAGAGTTAAGCCCTGACGATCCTTCATACATCTTTGTGCTCTTAACTACTTTCTCAATAGAATTTTCTATTTTAGCAGTAGTAGTAGTAGTACAACCACCTGTCATTTTGGCCACCAGAATCAAGGTTTCTCACTAAAGAATCTCTGTAGTCATTATCAACTTTTAATCGAATTGTCTTATCATTTATACGTCTGTAATTTGCTATAGATCTCCCACATATTCATCAGAATGTGAACATGTTGATGCCTATACTCGAATTTAATGCAGTATTTTTGTTTAATTTTAAAACACACTTTACTAGTCTGTCTGACTTTGTTTTAATATGATGACAATATTTTTAACTTCACCTGAATTTCCTCCCTGTTCTGTTGTGCAGTGTTCAGTCCTGCCAGAACCTGAAGAGTTTAGTGAGGTACATGGATAATGCCAAGCACAGCTGTTTTTACGTCAGGCCCAAGTGCATCTAAATCTCCGACTGGGATCTGGATTGTGTGCCAGTCAAGTGCCTCAAATTCATATTGTCATTTTACTGTCAGTCTTTGTGTGGTTAGAAATGCATTTAGACCATAGGGTTACAGACTTCCACATCACTGTCTGCTGTGTGGCTTAGTGAGCAGACTATCCATATTTATTCTGCACAAAATTATCCATCAAAATAATTACCTTAAAAGACACTAACAGATTCATTATTGTCATGACAAATCATCAGTTAAAAAGGGTCGACCGAAGCGTCCGATCCCACCCGTCGGCTTTGACCCGTGACGTAAGGCTGTTGTGGTTTGTGACGTCACGATGGCACGGAATTTAGTTTGTGAGAGTGGTGTGTTTGTAGGTGCCGTTTTGATGCGATCGGTGGTGCTCTGGTGGTGTGTTGGGTGATGTTTTTGGTTTAGTTTGCGAGTGTGGCGCTGTGTGTGAATTTTGGTAAATTGCTTTTTTTATGTCTTTGGTAGGTGGGGATGTGACTGACAGGGTCAACAGTTTTCGGTTGTCGGCTATGATGGGGGACAGTGCGTTGTCTCTAATAAAATTTCTTCAACTATTTGGATTTTTGGATGAAGTCGTGAAGTGTTCAGTATGTCGTGAAGAAATGAGGCTTACTTAAAGTTCCGGCATCTCGGACCAGGGATGGCTGTATGTGGAGATGTCGTAAGGATAACAGGTCAAGGGAAGTGTTTGACCCCAATGTGTGGCTGTGAATGTTGGCATCTGCAGATGTTTTTGAGCTATATATGTCAAGGGAAGTGTTCGATCCCAATTTATGAGGAGCTGCTGTTGAGCTATATAGGTCAAGGGAAGTGTTCGATCCCAATTTATGGGATCGGGAGCTGCTGTTGAGCTATATAGGTCAAGGGAAGTGTTCGATTCCAGGTGATATTGTGTTTAGTGGTATTTGGGGAGTTTTGTGATGTAGGTTTTTTTCGTCGTTTTGCGTGGTTTTGTATGGGGGTGGGTGTCTACAAAAGTTTATATTTACTTTGTCCCCACCCAAAAAAAACCCTATTTCCCGCGCTTGTCCTCTTAGTGTCATTAGGCTTTTTGTGGAACGTGTGTTGTTTGGTTTTTGATGTATTTTTGTCCTCATAATGTGTATGTAACTACTTTATATGTGCCATATTGTTATCGTGGTTTATGGTCGTTTCCGCCATATTTGTGACGTCATGGGTCAAAGCAGACGGGCGGGATCAGATGCTTCCTTATTTCCGTTAAAAATATTCCTAGTGCACAAACAATTACTTTAGTGTAGATAACTGCTTGCTATGTTATAGAGGCAGTGGACAGTCAGTGTGAGAACTAAAACATGATAGCGCAAATCTTGTTCTCCAGAGCACGTGTGTGTGTGTGTGTGTGTGTGTGTGTGTGTGTTTAAAAAAAGGCAAATTAACCATCACCATATGTGCAGTAATGTGAAACTAAATGTTCAACTTGCACACTATGTTTACACAACAAACAGTGCCAGTCTTTAAATGTTGTTGTCTAGTTGGTTATGTGCTACTCTGTTCTGCTCTTCCACACATCCCACCACGTGATGTATTATGTGCTCACTACTCTAGTACATTTGGTGTTACAGATGAGTCTCATTCTACCTTAGGAGATTATGGTCATAGTCATGTTATTTTTTACTTTATCACAGTTCCAGTTGCATACATGACAAGTTAATGGCTTGTTGATAGTGTTGTTTTTGTTATTAGCGGCACAGCAAAACTTAAGAGTCATGGCTATTATACTATTCTTTGGGTTTTTTAACATTGTATTGAAACAGCATGTGGAATTTCACAGGATTTGGCTTTGGTAAATTGATCCTGGGTGTAAAGACTTTAAGTTATTGGGACAATTATTACATCACAATTTGACTGTGTGCTTGGTTTTGAAGCATGTGATTACTGTTATGTGCTCTGTATTAAAAAATACGGCTATTACAAATGATTGAAGCGATTTCATAAATTCACTGTAGCTCCATTCATTGACATATGGTCACAACACACTACAGATACGTAGAAAAACTCATAAAGTTTTGTTCAGCTGAAGCCGCACTTCAGGTTTCTGCCGCCAGAGCGCTCGAGAGTGCAGTGAGACAAAATGGCGACAGGAGCCGAGAAAGCGTATGTCGTACTTGAAATGTACTCACATCAGTCAGTCATAACAGTGCAACGACACTTCAGGACGAAGTTCAACAAAAATCCACCAACTGCTAACTCCATTCGGCGATGGTATGCGCAGTTTAAAGCTTCTGGATGCCTCTGTAAGGGGAAATCAACGGGTCGGCCTGCAGTGAGCAAAGAAACGGTTGAACGCGTGCGGGCAAGTTTCACGCGTAGCCCGCGGAAGCCAATGAATAAAGCAAGCAGGGAGCTAAACGTACCACAGCCAATGGTTTGGAAAATCTTACGAAAAAGGCTAAAGCAGGAGCCTTACCGTTTACAATTGCTACAAGCCCTGACACCCGATGACAAAGTCAAACGCTTTGAATTTTCGGCGCGGTTGCAACAGCTCATGGAAGAGGATGCGTTCAGTGCGAAACTTGTTTTCAGTGATGAAGCAACATTTTTTCTTAATGGTGAAGTGAACAGACACAATGTGAGAATCTGGGCGGTAGAGAATCCTCACACATTCGTGCAGCAAATTCGCAATTCACCAAAAGTTAACGTGTTTTGTGCAATCTCACGGTTTAAAGTTTACGGCCCCTTTTTCTTCTGCGAAAAAAACGTTACAGGACACGTGTATCTGGACATGCTGGAAAATTGGCTCATGCCACAACTGGAGAGCGACAGCGCCGACTTCATCTTTCAACAGGATGGTGCTCCACCACACTTCCATCATGATGTTCGGCATTTCTTAAACAGGAGATTGGAAAACCAATGGATCGGTCGTGGTGGAGATTATGATCAGCAATTCATGTCATGGCCTCCACGCTCTCCCGACTTAACCCCATGCGATTTCTTTCTGTGGGGTTATGTGAAAGATTCAGTGTTTAAACCATCTCTACCAAGAAACGTGCCAGAACTGCGAGCTCGCATCAACAGTGCTTTCGAACTCATTGATGGGGACATGCTGCGCCGATTGTGGGAGGAACTTGATTATCGGCTTGATGTCTGCCGAATCACTAAAGGGGCAGATATCGAACATTTGTGAATGCCTAAAAAAACTTTTTGAGTTTTTGTATGTGTGTGCAAAGCATTGTGAAAATAATAAAGTTATTGTAGAGCTGTGAAATCGCTTCAATCATTTGTAATAACCCTGTACATGTGGAGCATATCAAACAGTGAAACATCTTACTGGCAACTAGTATATGCTTGTGCTCTTGTTACACCCAGAATAAACTCACATCCATTTTGACAGTTTTCTTCCTTTTCACAAACATCACATTTCCTCCTACAGTCTTTCCATTTGTGGTGAACATATGTTTGCATCCTGATTCATTACACAAAACTTTGTCTCATCTGAGCCTTCATTTCTCATAATTATTTTACTACTTCAGTTCACAGGCAAATTTCCCATGCCATCTTATCCAGTGCAACTAACATTACCAAGTATTATGCTGGTTAGATGGCGCCAAACAACCTTTTGTGTAAGATTGTTTTTCTGAAATTATACTCCGAAATAAAATAAAATTCAATTCCTCTCTCACCCCCATTGTCTCCACTATATGAAACTTCAACAATATTCAATTTCTGACACTCTGTCCTAATGAAACTACAACAAAGCTCTGATCCACAAACTTGAGGTATTTATAGTACCAGAAGTACAGTTTAATACTGACCTGTAGCATAGTGAATTTCGGTTAAATTAAGGGTCTCAAACATGATGACACATGAACATAAGTGTGTAGATTTTCCAGATGCATCTGACAGATAGTGTTCTACTTAGCGTGCATAAGGAAAGATTACATAGTATGGTTCTCATTCAGCAATGGCATTTGAATGTTCATTGTTTGTAAGATCTTATTATGTGTCATATAAGAAGGAAAACCATGTACCATGTGTTATAATTCAACTGTGACAGGGTCATGGTCTGTCAAAACTGTTTGTTTATTTTCTATGATACCACTGCCTACATTCATCAGGATCCTGCATTTGTCACACGAATGTGGAATTCATATTCCATGCACAATGCTGTTTGTGACGAGTGCTTAAGAGGACACACATTGTTTGCTTGACCATGCAGAGTTTACAGCCACATCACATAATTTTGTGTCAGGAAATTGGCTTGTGTGCGGCAAGATGAGTCTCTACACAATATGTGCAACAACATCTGCAGTGCGTGGACTGTTAGTATGGCAATCATTTTTTGTGGCTTCCCTCGACATGACAGCAGAGAGATGTATGCCAAAAGTGGTGCACCCAGTGACAATACTAGTTACAGGAATGGCCCCATGCCAACTTTACAGAAGACTCCTAGTTCTTCATATGTAGAGGCTTTGAAGGAGAACTGACATTGCCAGATTATCGTTGCCATAGAGCCAAACATAATGATATGAAGTTTCGTAGGATACACTACACTACCACATCTTGTTCACACTACATTTTTGATTTTTTAAGGCTGGTGGCTATCTTCGAGGCCTCCATGACATTATCTCTCAAGAAGAAAATGCAAGTTGACATGTTTTCCATGCAGTCTTGACTTGACTGAATACGTACGGTGTTCAACTATTGTCCTGGCCAGCATTTTATCCATATCTCTCTTCTCACTGAAAACCTGATCATAAGTGACCAAGAGTCTGACTCACATTCACTTGCCAGCTACTATGATTGATGAATAGTAACAAGGAGTTGAAGCAGCATAGAATGGTGTTCCTCTACCTTTCATCCAAGCTCAGTTCGATCTGATGCCTAGGCAGGATAGAGCCGTTTTTGCTGCCAGAAGTTGTTACTTTGCATATAAAAGTTTTCACTCTATATACACACAGTAAGTAAAATTTTGTTAACACATTGACTGCCATATATGTACGATGAATGTTTCATTGCCGGGCCAGGTCAAGCTGTCAGGAGTGAAGCTCTGCTATGGCCACCAGCAGCCTTGTGGCAGTCATCATGTTAATGTTCTGATGTTGCAGATCTAGTCAGCTGTGTATGTTACTAATAGAATCCCATTAACTTCCTGTAATTCACTTTGCCACTGTACAGGTTTCCTTGATATGTACAGATTGAAATTAGTTGCTGCATGTACAGTGACACTGAAGTGGCTATTCAGGAAGCAACTAATATCTCAGAAATTACTAAAACAGTAGTTGCTAAAATGTGGACAAGTGCATTTTATTTGTTGTTATGTAGGGAGAAAAGATTTGTAGCTGCTTCATTTAGGGGTATTTTACATTCTTTTTGCACTTCAACCTTTGACTGATCTGTGTTTCGGTGTGGGAAATCTCACCCAAATCTCTACTGCCATTGTCATGATATCTCATCTTTTTTAACAGTGATTACAGTGAATTTTCCATTGTTAGAAGCACTGCTGGAAGACAGCTAACCAGCTGCTATGTGCTCAGTAACAGTTGTGATTCCATTTGATATTTGATTTTAGTTTATAAGCTACAGTTTAAAGTTGAATTTCATTTTAAAGTAGAGAATATAATCATGAAGTGTTAAGGCCAAGTGAGTACTCAGGGTATGGGACAATAGGTTGTTACACGTTGACAGAAAATTCTTTGTAGCATGTGAGTTTTACAGATGCACGTTATTATAATGCTGAACTGCTCAGTGGTTGGTTGAACCAATGGAAAAAATTTGTACATACAATTTCATCAGAGTATAAAGATGATGTAGCAGCTGAGGTGCGTTGTGATTGTGATTAAGAGAATGGCTTTATTTGTTGCAAATATTACTACAGCATTTAATTTCATTGATCCTAAGTATATATCCCTGGTTCATCAGTACTTATGACTGTGAAGTAAGGGGGGGGAGTGAGAGTTACATCAAACTGTCAGCAGCAGTGTAGGTGCAAGTGAGAACCCTATAGCTTTATTGATCAATTATTATTCAAAGAAGAATGAGCACATTTTGCTGCAGTTCATGTCACCTTGAGGTCACCTTTCAGTGTGTAAGTTTAAAAACTGTGAAACCCCAACTATATTTAAGACACATTTGATTCTCTATCTTCTGACCTCATGGATCACTTCACACACTTCAGTGTTGTCACCAGACTTGTTCAAGATAGTGCCTGAGAAAAATGTTTCTTATCCTCTGGGGACTCTGGTGACCTTTCAAGCACTTGAGTCTCTAATTTTGAAGAAGAGAGTATAATTATGAGGTGTTGCTCTTGCTTAACTTTTTGGAACACGTGACTTTACAAAGATTCCACATGGCAAAATGTTAGATGAAGACACAGTAAGAGGTCCTTGACGAACAGTTTGAGTAGAATACACTATGTGATCAAACATGTCTGAACACCCCCAAAAACATATTTTTTCATATTAGGTGCATTGTGCTGCCACCTGCTGCCGGGTACTCCATATCAGTGACCTCAGTAGTCATTAGACATTGTGAGAGAGCAGAATGGGATGCTCTGTGGACCTCATGGACTTCAAACGTGGTCAGTTGATTGGATGTTACTTGTGTCATACGTCTGTATGCGAGATTTCCACACTCCTAAACATACGTAGGTTCACCGTTTCAGTGTGATAGTGAAGTGGAAATGTGAAGGGACATGTAGAGCATAGTAGTGTACAGGCTGACCTCATCTGTTGACTGATGAGACCACCAACAGTTGAAGAGGGTCATAATGTGTAATAGGCAGACATCTGTCCAGACCACCACACAGGAATTCCTAACTGCATTTGGATCCACTGCAAGTACTAAGACAGTTAGGCAGGAGATGAGAAAACTTGGACCTCTCGGTTGAGTGGCTGCTCATAAGCCACAAATCATGTCGGTAAATGCCAAACAATGCCTCGCTTGGTGTAAGGTCAGTATTACACTATCAAATTTCTTTGTCCAATATCTTTGTCAAAGAAATTTGATGGTGTAATAGGGAACTTTGTCAAATGTCGTCAAATATTTGATAAAATGTAGGGCCTCGCAGTAGATTTGATCAAAGAAGTCGCTTGTCTTCTGTTCTCTGCAATGTGACATGTTACCACGTGGAGCACTAGCATCGGAGCAGCGTTCTGTCATCTGTAGTGTTTTTATAAACATTGCTGGTAAATACAATTGGTGTGTACCGACAACTACAAAATTAATAGAGATGTATGAAGCTGATGAGGCACTTTACAATGTGAGGCACCCTGAATACAAAAATAGATTAAGAAGATTGGAGACCTGACCTGACCTAACCTAACTTAACCCTCTCCTGTAGCTGGGAATCGGAGTGTTACAGTCTTCTGCAGAAATATCAGTTCTTAAGTGAGTATTGTGCTTTGTGATATGGGGATACACTTCACTGAGCGCATACAGAAATGTATGCTCATCCATTCTTAAGTAATTGATGTACGAGTTGATGTCCTCCTCTATAAGCTCACATAACAAGTTTTGTTGAATGCTTTTATCGTGTTGCCGTAAAACCCATGGCTTCACTCAGGTACGTTTCCTTTTTTTCCCCCGTTTCTCTTCTGCATGTGCACACAGTGCAATTGTGGTACATGCAACTGCTGCACTCAATAACAAGTTGTTGTTGTCAGCCAGCTTGAACTTTGACAAAAAATATGATGACAGTGTAATACCCCTTTTTAGTGCCACGTCAAACATCTTTGTCAAATATATTTGACGAATATTTGATCGCATCTTTAATCAAATCTTTGACAAAGAAATTTGATAGTGTAATACCGACCTAAGGAACGCAAACATTGGATGAATGAACATGGAAAAACATCGTATGGAGTGACAAATCACGGTACGCAATGTGGTGATCTGATGGCAGGGTGTGGGTATGGTGAATGCCCAGTGAACGTCATATGCCAGCGTGTGTAGTGCCAACAGTAAAATTCAGTAGCAGTGGTGTTATGTTGTGGTCGTGTTTTTTGTGGAGGGGGCTTGCACCCTTTGTTGTTTTCGATGGCACTATCACAGCACAGGCCTACATTGGTATTTTAAGCACCTTCTTGCTTCCCACTGTTGAAGAGCAATTCAGGGATGGCAATTGCTTCTTTCAACATGATCAAGCACCTGTGGTGGAGTGGTTACACGACAATAACATCCCTGTAATGGACTGGCCTGCACAGAATCCTGACCTGAATCCTATAGAACACCTTTGGGATGTTTTGGAATACCGACTTTGTGCCAGGCCTCACCGACCAACATCGATACCTCTCCTCAGTGCAGCACTCCATGAAGAATGGGCTGCCTTTCTCCAAGAAAACTTCCAGCACCTGATTGAACATGTGCCTGCAAGAGAGGAAGTTGCCATCAAGGCTAAGGGTTGGCCTACACCATATTGAATTCCAGCATTACTGATGGAGTGGCCACAAACTTGTGAGTCAGTCAGGTGTCTGGATACTTTTGGTCACATAGTGTATGTAACTTTTATGAAATTTTGTGAAGTGTATAACAATATGCAGGGCTTTAAAAAAGTGTTCAATACTTTGGGATGTGGTAGTACTCATTGAAACATGAAAAATAAGTACAATAAACATGGGTCAGGAAACATGTACTTTCTGAGGTAAGTTCAATAAACATTGCCGACAATGCATGCTTTCTGTGATAAACAAGTGTTTACAGGGGGTATTCAATGTGGCGTCCATTCATGACAGTGCACTCTTCCGACCTCTGGCATAAGGAATGATGTACCCTTTGCAGTATACCCAGTTGTTGTTGTACCTGCTGGCATGTATCGAAGATGTGACCCTGTAGCATACATGCGTCGCCAATTGTCATGATGTTGACCGATTCCTTCAAGAGTCCCTATAACCAAAAGCCTAGGGGGTTGAGGTCTGGGGAACGATCAGGCCAAGGAGTGCCCCCCCCCTCCCCCCCTCCCAAACCAATCCAGTGCGATTTCGGGCAGTGCTGCTGAGCAGTGCGATGGCAGCGGTCAGCGTTCCATTGGGGAAATAGATGGGAGATTTACAAATGTGGCGATTCATACAGCAGCGGCAACCACACGACCATCTCTGCACGAGCGGCTGCGTGCTGCTGGCAGCAACATTTTCACACCTGTTACCTTTCACGCATGGCATTTCATTAGCGTATCAGTCGTTCTCACAGCACCATGAGTTTTGATACTGAGCATTTCATTTGTGAAGATCCTGATATTTGGGTCTCAAGATGTTGCAAATACAGCAACAGGATTGTGAAACACAGAGCATGGGAAGAATTGTGTGAACTGTTCATTCCAGGATTTGCAAATGAAACAACAGATTCCAAAAACCAAGAAGGTATGTATTTAGAATTATATGTACAATGTGTTACATTATTATGTACAAATATTAGAAGTCCCCAGATCAAATTTTGTTCAATTGCCAACTCACTGCACCTTTTTCACTTGCAAAGAATTCAGCAAATTTATCTCTGATAACAGCGGCTGATTTGTCCCTTGTTCTTGGCAGTAGGGCTTCCTTGACTCCATGTAGTCCAACGATGTTCGTTGTGTCTTTGAATGTGTACCGATCTCTACGACAAATGAAATTATGTAATATGCAGCATATTTTTATTATATCTGATACCAAATCAATTGAAAAATTGAGTGGACGATGGAATATTATTCATTTGTTGCTGAGTATTCCAAATGTACTCTCTATGAATCATCTCACCCATGATAAACAATAATTATATATCTTTTTAATGACTGGCAAATTGTTTCCACCATAGGGTCTTTGCGTATCTTCTGTCAAACCAAGTACTTCATCACTTCATGGCAGTGGCTCTCCTCCGGCACATACTGGTTTCGGTCTAGGAATGTTCAGTTTGTTGTCTCTTATCTTATTGAATAGCATACTGTTTTTAAAGATTTGTAAATATGAACTTTTGCCATAAGATCCGACAAAATTATAATTTGCATCACAAACTGCTAATGACACAATTGAGAAAAAATGTTTGTAGTAAAAGTGAAGTGAGCATCTATGCCGGCACTTAATGAAATGCAGAACATGACTCATCTGCTTCCATGACCACTTATGCGGAACAGCTGGCTGAGTCAGCACAAAGGGCGATGTTGGAATCACCGTCTCAGGTTTTTGATACATCAGTGTACGAAGATTTGTTTTAGGATGTCTATACATATTGTAATTTTCTTATGTAACACAAATTGCTAAATTAAAATTGTTTTACATCAACTATTTGTACTTACCTTAGTGTGATGGTCAACCTTTCCTCTGCAGAAATACTGTTTCTCATGCAAGTCTTCTGGTGTGAAATTTGTGTTTTCAGCAAATGTAGTTGTTCCTCAAAGGTCGGTACTAACATCGTGAAGTAGTTGAAGAACTTGTCACTGTCTTCACATAACTCACTATATACAGTGTAGAAGTGTACATATATTGTACGAGTGGTGCATATTGGGTGTTGCCAGTATTTATATTTATTACGTTGGCACTTGAATTTTCTTTCGATCAACAAAGCCAGAGCTAATACTTCTTTGTCTGAGTCCATATTATCAATTGAGTGGATTTACACGGCGTGGCGTGAGAGTGCCAATTACGCACAGCAGCAGTGCTGCTAAGCAGATGAGGAAAAAAGAGAGAGAGAGAGAGAGAGAAGAAGAGAAGAGAAGAAGAAGAAGAGACAGAGACGGTGGGGACCGACGCATGCTGCTCAGCAGTACTGCTGAAAATCACCCACGTGTAAGACACACCTAAAACGTCTGCATCAGATGTTTGTGCACATTATGATGAAAGTGTGCTGGTGCACCACCATGCATGAACCACATTTGTATTCATTGCTGCAATGGCACAGCCTCCAGCAAGATAGGCAATACATTAATGAGGAAGTCCAGATAATGTGCTCCAGTCAACCTTTGTGGTAGCACATATGGCCCTATTAATCTCTCACCAAGTATGCCTGCCCCTACGTTGATTGAGAATCTGTGTTAATGCCCTCTTTCCTAAATTGCATGAAGATTTATATCTGCCCGTACATGCTAGTTATGGAAATTCACAACACCATCTCTTGTTAACTCTGTTAACACCCGCAGCCAACCATTGCACAGCCGTCCCTATTAACACGTGTTTATCTCGGAAAGTCTGCATTTCTGGACCCATGTTTATTGGACTTACTTTTCTTGTTTCGATGAGTACTGTCATCTCTCAAAGTATTGACAGATTTTTTTTTTTTTTTTTTTGTACGCCCTGTATTTAAGAACGAAAAGAGAGTATACTGTTAATATCTGAGTTGGTATTGTAAGTCTTAAACATTGTATTTTAGTGTTATTTCCGGAATTAAGAGAGAAATTGTTGTGATTGCTTGCAACCTCATTTTGTGATTTAGTTTACTAAATTATTTCATGTTAATTTTGCCATGTAATTGTTTCTTATGTTCAGGCAATGCAGCTCATACAAAGAACAGTTCTGGAGATGAAGTCCCTGACTTTGAGTTTAATATTTGGACTCGTCCAGATTGTTATGGAACGGAATTTGAGAACAGTAACAGAACTTGGTTCTACTTTGGAATAAAGGGTATGTTACTTTCTGAATATTTATTTACTTTCATTGTGAATTTTAGAACTCTCATTTCCCAATGAAATTCATTCACATTCTGCTTTTATTATGTGTATATCTGATGTCATCGCATTGTCTTTCAGATTTATGTTTTGAAGATTATGAAAAATATAGACTGTTATTCACTATGTAGAGGAGATGTTGAGTTACAGACAGACCCAACAAAAAGACTGCTATACATTCTAGCTCTCAGCTTAAAGGCCTTCTTCTGAAAAAGAAAAAAAAAAAAAAACACACACACACACACACACACACACACACACACACACACACACACTCTCTCTGCTCCCATCAGCAGTTTGCAGTTTGGGCACAGTGGTCATGTGTGCGCAGGTTGCACTGGTGTGAATGTGTGTGTGTGTGGGGGGGGGGGGGGGGGTTGTTTTCCAGTTGAGAAGAAGGCATTTTCGCTGAAAGCTTAGATGTATAGCAGCCTTTTCGTTGCACCTGCCTGCAACCCAACGTCTCCTCTATATGGTGAATAGCAATCTATCCTTTTTATAATACATGGTGAACAGCAATCTATCCTTTTTACAATACTGTTATTATTTCATCCTGGGCTTTCAATAGTTAGATGTACATTTTCCCTGGTTTCCCCCAACCGTTTTTAATTAGCATGTTGGTTCCTAAAAAGAATGCAACAGATTTGCTTTCCCATCCTTGTCCTATCCAAACTTGTGCTCTGTTTTTGTGACTTTGTTACTGATAGCAAGTTGCACACCAATTTTCCTTCCTTCCTTAATGTGACGTAATACAGGATTGACTATTAATGTGTACAGTTATACTAATTTGTGACTTGTTGTGATTTCCTTGCAAGAGATAAGTAAAATACTTCCACCACCACCGAGAGCCAGCTGCCAAGGAACATCTACCTCATCACCCAATATCATCCTGGGATGGAACAGCTGAACTGTATCCTTTATCAGGGCTTTGACTATTTATCATCATGTCTAGACATGAGGGGCACCCCACTCACAGTGCTTGCCCACCTCTCCTAAAGCTCTGCAAAAAGAGTTAGTAGTTGTAGTCTGCTGACCACTCACCAGACCTAAACATCGTGGATCATCACTGTGTCACACTTACTCCCAACTCTTTTACAACATAGATGATACTCCTATGGAAGACCCAGGTACAAGACCTGTTTGATTCGCCTACCAGGAACATCTTACTCAAATCGTGTCATGGCTTATCGTATCCCATCAGAGGCAGGACCATTTATGAACGTAGGCATGTCATATACCAGCTTTGCCACAATTTCTGCACAACATTTTAGGTGGGCATGACCACCAACCAACTGTCCTTCCAAATGAAACTGCCAGACTGTGGCCAAGAGAAGAGCTGATCACCCAGTGGTGGAATAAACTGCTGAGTACAGTGTGCTAGAGTTCAGTGGCTGCTTCACAACCAATGTCATCTGGATCCTTTGACCAAGCATCAGCTTCTCTGAACTGTGTAGATGGGATTTTACAATTAATAAAATATTCTGGGCTATTATGCCATGGTTGGATGCGTTTTCCATTTAAACCCAGTGTTTCCTTCCCATCTGTGGAGAACATTTTAAGGAGGATCATAGCTTCTTTGAACGTCTGATTCACACCCTGTCTTGCTACTGATGGGAGTTGTTCTTGCAACACATCCTTCATTTCCATAATCCTTCGGCCTCAACTTCCAGTAATACCATGCACCAACACCCCCTTCCCCATAGTTTCCCTTCCTCTGCTCTGTCATCCCTCTTGAGTCCACTGCCCCCCAACGTTATGATAGTGTGCTACATGGACTCACTGTTTCTGATGCCTGGCGCATACCTGTCCACTTGATACTAAATTAGAATCTGTTTAATTTTGTTCATTAGTTCATCTTTTTGGCTTTGCCTTTATTGTTTTATTGTTGGTCTTTTTATCTGTGACTTTAAAGGATGAATTCTTCACTCTTTGATTATAAATGAAAAAAAAAAAGTTTTTCTTCTGCTCTCACAAAGGAGTATATCATTGTGAACACTTAAGATAGTTGCAAATCTTTTCAAAATTCTTCTGGGTATTTTACACTGATCTTGATTTGCTTCAGATTTCACATTTCCTCCTGTAGGTAAATAGAAGCCCATAATTTACATTATGTTGCTAAAAAAACACAAAACAGCCTACCAAATGTAAATTGGGGTTCAGTATGAATGCATGAAAAATGCATTAACAGTGTAGGCTTTTTTTTAATACCAGAGTGGGACAGTGGAGTTCAGCCATTTTATTCAGGCACTTCATTTGAGACAACTGTGCCAAGCTTAACAGTTTACGATGTTATTGTCAAGGAAACAGTAAGTCAAATCCTTGCTCCTGTAACTTTAAGAAATGGACAAATAGGGACAGTCAATACATGTATTTGAATGCAGCCTGAACATTTCCATGTGAATATCAAGATTAATTTTGTGCTTATAATTTAAATTTTGAGTACAAATGTGTTTTTCCACACATCTGTCTGCAGAGCAGTCCAAAAGTGCGCTGCAAGATAGTTTTTATGTTTTTCTGCTTCCTTTTGTTGAAGCAATGAGGATAACTGTGACAGACCAACATTCATTCACTCATTTTAAACCTTACAAGAATCTTTCTCATTATGACTTGTATTTTCTCTGTTTGTAAGCCACATTATTGTTTTTTAAAGTCAGAATCTTTTGATATGTTCAGTTGTGTTTGCTTTATACCTTCATAAGTTTGTTTTTTGCTTTGTTTCTCATTTTTACTTACACATACAAAATGCCCACAAAGAAATTTTTTCCTTATCTATTACATGTGAGATACAATAAAATATGTCAACTTTGAATAGCCTTCAGTGAAATTATTAGGCTCATACTCAGCACACCACTCTCTTCCACTGCTTGAAAATATTTTGTGTCATAATCTGAAGTAACTGACAGTGGAACTATTTCTTCCATTGTATCTCTTCAGCATCCTGGACACAGTACAAGTAAAATGAAGTTACAGTCTTACCCGACACAGCAAAAGAACTGACATATACCAGTATCCTGGAAGAAATGATCAGAAATAAGTCTGTGCCTATGTTGACAAAATGATTCTTGGAAACAGTCAAGTCTTCAGATCAAGAAAGTCAGACTGTGATCAAATTGTCAGATAATATAAGGGACAGACATGATGGATGACAAAGTGCACACATAGCAGCTGTTGACCCTACCAGAGAGAAAATACTAAGTGCAAAAACTGTTGAGGAAGGAGTATCAAGATGTGTGAGGACTACCATTTGATACTCCAGTATTACCTTTTGAAGAGTAGATAATGTTTGTCATGATGCGGCACAAGAGACAATGGATGTGAGAAAAATGATCTTCCATCAGGAAGTATATTGTCTCATTTATCAAATATAACACATCTGATTGACCAGCAAGTCAATTCCAGAATCAGATCTTACACCTGCACAGATATCACAGAAGATGGCATTCATGAAGCTAGTGTGAGAAAGTGAACATGAATGTTACATGCACTTTTGGATTATTAACTGGCTACTGCAGAATCAATCATTTCATGATAGCATTCTCTTGTTAGAATGAGAGAATAAGAAAGAAAGTAAATGTACCCACAGTTAAGCATGTGTGACAATCCAGACTTTCTGAGAGAAAACATCACTGCCTGGATGCTGTGCAGAAATTGTGCTTGAGACATAATACCATATAAAAACAATATTGTCTTGTGAAGAGAACAGCATAATGTGGGAAGTCAGGTGGTACTCAGTTTATGTTTTTTGGATCTCACTATGTCATCCCAATCTGGAGGAATTAGTCTATATTAGTTGAGTCAGTGTAACCATTACTGAGAGAGTGCACGTTGTTACAGGTTATCTTCTGCAGACTTTTATTGCTTAAGTCTATCACCTTGGATGTTAACATCTGAGGAAGCAAGAAAACTACAGCAGTAACTGAAGTTGAGAAGAGAAAACAAGAATTGATCTACACATAAAGTGTTTGGAATTTATCGTTGTTCATCAAGGAACATCACCTCATATGCAGCTGGACCCTTACCACCCTCAATTGCATTGTGCTGAACTGGACACTGGATAACAGTATCATTTGAATGCTGCTGTGTGTTGAAAGGAGGATCATGTGCAGATTGTCTTCAGTCTGGGCTGTAGCATGTTCTTGACACACTTGGAACAGTGGAAACTGTATGAAAAATGAACCTGAAAAGAGGAAAATTAGTGACAGCTGCAAGTAGTTTGATTTTAATGAGATGTAGGAGGCCTGCCATCTATTGATCTGAAGACTAAATGAATTGTATGGTTTGGAAAAAACTTTTTCAAATTTTTATTGCACTATTCAAACCATTGAGCAATGTAAAAGAAGAGTGTACTGTTGTAAATATTACTCATCTTATGTATCTGTGAATGTTATTGGTGGCCAGTTTTTGCAGTACAGTGTTTTTTTTTATATGTTGTGTCCAACTTTGATAAATAAATTTATTTTCTGTTCGCTAATGTGTGTTGATTACTTAAAGAGCGACGTGTTAGAGGAGAAAATGTGACTGATGTTTGAATTACTTAGCAGAACATTGCTACACTACGTGCATCATGTAAGCATGCACATTGTAACATTGTTGCTAGTCATCATGCATTTTCCATTTCGTCTCTCGCAAAATTTCTGTTCTTGAATATGATTACAGTGGACCATATTTATTTTTCCTATCGTAGACTATATACATTTTGTCATTAGAATTGTGTTCTGTGGTTTGAATTTCTGCTGCTGTTGACAGCTCTAATATATCAATGATCCTTTTGCAAAGTAGATGATGATTTCATCAATTGGTTTAGAAACAGTGACACAGAACTCCTTTATTGATATTATTGGAATTAACTGAGCAGAGACTTCTTGTTTTATGAGCTTGCAGCATACGTGTCTAGTAGGTCTCTAATTCTGTCTGAAGTACCGCAGTACTGTATTGAGGGGAGGTTTCTCAGAATTGACGTGCTTCATTACTATTATAAACATTTTTTTCAGTAAATTTCAGTAGCATAATGTTCTTGTAACACCTTCAGCTGATGGTGAGCCTACAGTGGCTCAAAAACATGTTCATAGTTGAATAAATCATAAAAAAGTGACTAGTTGCTTATTTATTACCAGATAAATCAACAAATAACTATTTTTGTACGACCTTTTCATTCTTTGTCATTGATTGTTGGTCTGCTCACACTCTCAGTGAAGTCGTTCTTTGAGAATTGGTGAATGAATTTTGCTCTGTATTGGTACCGTCATATAGCTTCCGTCCCTGGTAAAGGCTGCCAGAATACATGTTGATTAAGGCAATTTGGATTCTGTATTGATAACTGACAACATCTAACATCTAAACATTGAGTCAGCTTCCTTGATTACATGGATCACATCCGTATAAAGGACAAACTGTACCCAGTTCTCTACTTTGTCTTAAAGGGTAGCATATCATGTTTGAAATCAAAAGTGTTGTTCTGCAATGCAGGTATGCATTTTTTTGATGGAGAGGGTGTGTGCATAGCAAACTCTATGATTTCTGTGGAAACCACTGCATATTAAAGGGAGAGAGTAGTCTGGTTTGAGTTTTAGTGACCAGTCAACACCATCTGCAACAAAATGAATTGATTATAAAGAGATTTCTATGTAGAATTCCATACTGGCAAATCAATAGAATATGTGCTAGAACATCTTTTGAAAGAAGCAGTTGTCAGTCATGATCCAACATTATACTCATATGACCAAGTAAGAAAGATGCTCCCAGCAATAACTGAACCATAGTATCACATTTCTGCATTGGAACAAGAATAAGTCTTTAATATATCTTTGACACAGATGTTATCCGGTATGTTGAGACAACAGTCTTTTCATTTGAAATTATCCTTTTAATAGTAAATAGTATAAGGTGACTGTAATAAATAATCTTGATCAATAATCGGTAAGCTGGTCAGTGTGTAACATTACTGACCTCAACATGTTGTTTTACAACTATCACAAACATGGAGGAAAATTCAAAAGTAGTTTCTGCCCAAGGTGGCAGCCAGTCCACCATCATCTTGAACCATGCAACCACGATATCAGATTCTGGGGACAGGTGTCGGAGACGCCAGGCAGGTCGGAAAACACACCAGAACTTTTTTGATACTTTCATGCAAACTCCCTTCTCAAGAATGGCAAACAAAACAAATCACTGAAGCCTTGTCTCGATATCAGGTACTGATTGCAACAATTCAGATAACAAGATTCACAGATGAACATTGCTTTGAGTCGCAAGGTTGTAGAATCTCCAGTGGCAAGACTGGTAAATGTGTTCTGTAGTAAAAAACATCCCACACTTAGGCACAGGATTTATTGACCGCAGAAAGTTTTTCAATTTGATTATAGACTTAACCTCCCCTGACAGCATAACCACTCTTTCTTTTCTCTGTGTAAAGAGAGTTCAGACAGTGGTGAACATACACGCACCAATCAAACAGGCAAATAATAAGGATCCAGATGGAACAGTCACATCCTGGGAGGAGCTGGAAAATATTTTCTCAAAGGCACCCAACAAACACTCCATCATTCTACTTGGCGATTTCAATGCCCAGCATGGCAAGGAAAGAAAATATGAATATGGGAACTGCCCAACACATAAGAGAAACAATGACAATGGAGAGAGACTAATAGAGTTGTGTAGAGCATTCAGTCTCGTCCTGAAGTCTAACAGTTTCAAATGTGTTCAGAAAACAAACTCCAACCTGGGCGAATTACAGATTGACCATAACGCCAGTGCACAGAAAGCACAGTGAGAGATCCAGAATGTAGAGGTTCTGAGAATGCCAGCCGAGACTCGGATCACTAGCTTTCAAAGATCCAAGTCTGACTAAGTCGAAGGAATATCAAGAAGGTTGCTACCAGAAAAAAAAAAATGTTAAATTTGGCAGAGACAAACTAAGGAGCGACCAAGAATTCACCCACAAGCTTGAAACTATAACTCTGGAGAACAGGGAACAATTATAAAAGGCTATAGTCAGAGCAGCTGAGGAGATTGCCCCACTCACCAAATCAATGAAGCATGTTCATGTTTGGTGGGATAATGAATGCAGTGCAGCAGTACAGCTCAGACAGATGGCTTGGTGGAAATTGAATTGCCAGAAAAATTAAGTGAACTAGGTCAAGTTCTTAAATGAGAGAAAATCTACAAAAACCATTCACAGGGTGAGGGACGCATTTAATAAAAATTCGTTGATACAAATTGAGCAGGTCTCCCAGAAAAATAACACCATAATTTCTGTAAAACCTTCAAATGCAATGTGAACAAATACAACTCCTCAGTTCAAAGATTCCAAAGGGGTGAGGGACGCATTTAATAAAAATTCGTTGATACAAATTGAGCAGGTCTCCCAGAAAAATAACACCATAATTTCTGTAAAACCTTCAAATGCAATGTGAACAAATACAACTCCTCAGTTCAAAGATTCCAAAGGGGTGAGGGACGCATTTAATAAAAATTCGTTGATACAAATTGAGCAGGTCTCCCAGAAAAATAACACCATAATTTCTGTAAAACCTTCAAATGCAATGTGAACAAATACAACTCCTCAGTTCAAAGATTCCAAAGGGAATCAAGCCCATAGTGACAAAGATAATTGCCAGATTCTAACAAGTTAACTTTAAATGTCCTCAGAAGCTCAAGAGACTCCATTCATTCATGAATACAACCCAAATAGCCACCAGATTTGTCTCCGCCCAAGAAGGAAGAAATCAGGCAGAACATTCAAGCACTGAAGAACAAGAAGACACTGACTGCAGATTGGTTATTTGCTGAACTGTGGAAACATGCAGGGAACAAGAGAATTGATAAACTTGTGCAGTTGTTCAAGAGATCCGGGAAAGTAATTAAAAAAACCAAACAAACAAACTTGCAACTGGATGAATCTGTAGCATCTCTCTCCTGCTGACAACTTACAGGATCCTCTTGAAACTCTACAGAACGGAGCAGAACAACAAATCAGTCCACAACGAGGGGGGGGGGGGGGGGGGCTTCAGCAAGGGACAATCACATGCTGAGCTGATTATGAATCTGAAGTCCATCCTTCCATACCTGAAAATCAGAAATAAGGAATTTGTTGATTTCTGGAAGTCGTATGACTCGATTGATTGAAACACCCTATTATAATTAATTGAAGAGTTTGGTGTAAATAGCAAGACAAAAGTGATTATCCATCAAACCCTGACCAACACCACCTTCAAAGTGATGTTCAGGGGAGAGATGTGTAATGCTTTTGAAACCAGGGCAAGAGTGAGAAAAGGAAATGGATTATGGTGTCTGCTTTTCAACTGTGCTTTAGGAAAGGTCATCCGTGAGTGACAGAAAGAAATGAACAATTCTGGGTTAGAAAATGTGGTAAGAACAGACTACAGGTAAAAGAATCTTATAATTGACTGTCTAGCCTTTGCAGGTGATTTAGTGGTCTTCTTGGATTCTGTAGATACAGCAACAGAGCAACTTAACATACTGGAACCATAGGCTGTGAAGGCTGGGCTTCAGATCTTCTTTCAGACGATATACTATATGGCAGACATAAAATAAGCAGGTCAGAAAATTTTAAATACCCAGGTGAATGGACATAGCCTAACCCATCAGAGAAAGAGGCCTTCATGTCCGGCATTAACAAAATGGAAATGGCCTACCAACTAACTAGAGTTATATAGAATAAAAGACTGACACCTTAAACACCAAACTGAGACACTAATGTGTTGCTATTTGGCTGGAGGCTCTAAATATGACAGTGACTCTTGTAATGAATAGGAAAGGCCTAACAGAGAAACTTAGAGCCAAAGAAAAATCCTGGGTCCCATCAAAGAAAAGAATGAGTGTAGAAGACGTCAAACCACAAACTATATAAGCATATGGAGAAGGTAGTGACATGCTTTGGAAGATAAAGAGTGCATTTTATGGCTGTGTGACACAAATGAGCCCAGAACCAAAGGAGCATGCTTCACAGAAGTTGCAAGTTGAAGAACTGGAAATTTCTCCTAAAGATATCCAGGAGTGTGAACCACTTAAAAAAAAGGGACCCAAGAGGGAAAGTAACAACATGAGAAACAAATGCAATGGCATTGGATGGCAGTTAAAGCTAGGAAAGAGAGACAATTGAATTGATGTAGTCCCTAGTTGGTTGAAACGAAGAAAGAAAGAAAGATCTGATGTTTCATCTTGTGGGAGGACACTGTTAGGTTCATTATCATGAAATACGAGGAGAGTTATACTTTCCATAGTGCTATCAGAGAGTGTTGATGAGAAATTGAAGATGACCAACATCTTCGTTATATGGTTAGTAGCAATCTATCCTTTTTGTAATACTGCATTATTCCATCCTGGATTTGTCATTATTTGTTTTCATAAATACCCATTTTCATTTTGCCGTTGGCCAAACTAATGGTCCATGCACTAACAAAATGCAAGAGCCTCAAATTCTACTCCAAATTTCATTCTTCACATAACATACACATGCCAATACTATTTGCTGAGTTTACATATACCCATTTGAATACCACTTCATATAATGTGATTTATCAGTCTACTAAAATCTTCATCCACCGCTCCACAGACAATGACAGCATCGTTTGTTCCACACTAAGCAATACCATTTATTTATTCTGAAGATTATCAGTTTCTGGATACCAGCAAGACAATGAAAATCAAACCTATCATGTCTTGGTGAGTCTGCCATTGACCACTATACTGAGCTGCAACAAGTTCTCTGTGGCATATGGTATGTACAAGGTGTGGACAAAAATATAAATACCAAAAACACAACCATTTATCATGCCTAATACAGTATACGAAAACTGTTGGCATTCAAAACCACTTCCATTTATCTTGAATGGATACATACAGGTCCTGTATGGTTTTCGAGGGAATCTTATACCATTCTTCCTGCCAAATAGTGACAAGTTTAGGTAACGATGATGGAAGTGGATAGTGATCATACACTCTTCTCTCCAAAGTAGACCACAAGTGCTCAATAATATTGAGATGTGGTAACTGTGGTGACCAGGGGAGGTGCAACAATTCTTACTTGAGCTCACCAAACTGGGCTTGGATAATGTGAGCTGTGTGAGCAAGTACCTTGTCATCTTGGAACATACTACCATCATTGGGAAACAAACATTGTATCATGGTATGGACCTGATCAGCCAAAATGGTCACATAATCCTTATCATTAAAGCAATCTTGCAGAGTAAGCATGAGGACCATGGAATACCACATTATGGCTGTCCAAATCATCACCAAACCCCCACCATATTTCACTTTTGGAACATAAACTTGGCTGGAAGATGTAAAAAGTGTGAAATAAGACTCAATCCACCAAGTGACATTCTTACAGACATTTACATCACCAATGAATGAATTCCAGCTTGCCCAGCATTTCCTGTTTCTGGAGCTTCCTTCATGTTGTTTTGATGCAGACGGGGTTTATGAGTGTGAATTTAGTTGTGCTGTGACTTTTGCAGCTGGTGTTTCTGTTATTTTTCATCATTCACATCTTCAGTGACTATCCATCACAATCACTCACACACTCTTTCATCCATATTGCGACTTAGTGGAAGTTTTTTTTCCGCTTTCCCTATGTGCAGTGTAAATCCTCGATACATTTTCTCTTGAAACACAAAACACTTCGGCTATCTTGGTTACATAAGCACCCATCATACAAGCAACAATGATTTGAACTTGGCAATATAACCATGTGTGATTTCTTTGAACAGGAGGAGTGTCAAATACTGTAATGAGTCTCAGATTAATTTGTTTATGATCTGACTCAGTGAGTTGTGACATAATGCACTCACAACTACACAGAACACATGTGACATGTTGAGGTCATTCCACAGGTGCCATCCATGGTCAGATAGAACATTGCAATCTGTGGACATGGCTAGCTTCTGCATTTATGTTCACACATTCATTTGTTGTGGTATTTCAATATTTCTGCCCATGCCTTGATGTCTGGGTTCTGTTTATACTGTATTTATTTCCTGTCAGTACATTTCTTAAGTCTGAGTGATGTTAGGGTTAAATGCTTTCAGTCGTTTCCACTTCACAGTAGCATCTCTGCTTGTAGTATGCCTGAATTTTGATGCTCCTACTATATTGCCTTGTTTTAACTTGCTCATTTCTTTGTATTGTCTCATTCTGTCAGAAAACGTATCTATGGGATTAGCACACTGTGTCTGCATTTTTACACCATTAGATGTAGAGCGTGATGTGACAGTTTAATGTGGTTTGTTCAATGGCAACTCCAGACACTTGGCAATATAACCATGTGCGATTTCTTTGAACAGGAGGAGTGTCAAATACTGTAATGAGTCTCAGATTAATTTGTTTATGATCTGACTCAGCCTTGGGTGTCAATCCAGAATACTTCTCTATGTATTCTTTGATTTCATTAAGGTATACAATGCCACCTAAAATCTCAGTATGACCCAACAGCTCCAGAAAGATAGTTGATGAATTCTCCTATTATAAAATGGTCCTTGCAGATAATTTTGTCCCTTAAAAAATGCTTGAGGTATTGTTAAACCATTTTGCTCAGGAGAGTGAAGGCATTCAGTGTAATATGATTTGTTTGCTGTTGCTATTAATAATCTAGCATTAACAGTGTATCACAATCCCTTTTTGTTGATGATTTTTCATTTACTCACTTCACTCTCCCACCAGACACAACCATAGCTACTTACTTGCAACAGATCCTTGAGTATGATGAGTAATCATTCAATAAGGGTTGCAGTTTTTTCTGCAGAGCAAGAGAGTTGGCAGGAGTTGTGAAAGAACAGAGACAGTTAAGAATTCTAGACATAATATATTAAAAAGAAATTCTGAAGCCAATAAACTTTGTGCAAAATGGTCGTGTTTGTTGTTTAAAATATTTTGTTCAGTGACATTGTCTTTATAGGCTCCATGGACTAGTGTGATATCCATCTGAAAAATTCATTGATTCCATTCATTGTAAATGCATGATCTATCACAGAGGCCAGTTCCAGCCAAATCTCACTGTTAAGACAGATGAGTCAATACATATCATTTGCAAACAGCTTCCTTTGATGCAGCAAATGTTCATTCTGCCTTGTCTGAAACTATTTGCAAGTCATCTTTCAGGTAGACTTAACAGAATCATTCATAAATTAAACACCCATTCTCTGCCTAAACAAAGGATCATGAGAAGGAACATTAGGCAGTAGACATTAGTTTTCTGAAGCAGAAATTGAAAAATATGTTGTTTCTGATTATCACCAAAGTAAGTTTCAATGTGACACACTATAGTACGTCATTGAGACCTTTTAAGATATGTGGAACTTTATTCTGTTATGTGAAAGTTGGAAGACTCCCATTGCTGTCTGTTCATCTTCCTGCAACGTGCATTTTCAGATAAAATTAAAATACAGTATACTCCTGATTATTTGGGCTAATGTGTGGGAGAAGATGCATGAATAACAAAAAAAGTGAGTAATCGAGATATTTTCAGTCATTTATTGTTTGCTCGAAAGTGTATTCAGGTTCTGTGCATATGTACTTAGGCCTGTTTATTTCTTAAAATAGTCTGTGAGGTCTGCTTCTGAGGAAGCTGAAATTTTTTCGCTCAGCATTTCTAATTTGCCTCACAGCAATAATGCCATTGTACTGCCACTACCTCTGGCCCATATAATCTAGAACAATGTCAACACACTGAAATGCGGTACAATGACAAGGTCATGTCTTCATCCCGACTTTCATATTACTGTCCTTTTCTTTGTTTTGTTGTGACAATTTCATTGTCACTCATGTACTGGAAGCCAGGTTCACAGGTGTCGATCGTCAGCCACTCATTCAAATTTTCTTCATCAGCATCTTCAAAGCAATTTAAACCTGTTACCAGATTCATTATTTGTGCAGCTGTTGCTTCTTCATCACTAATACCTTGAAAATCACTTCCTTCTATATCTCCAAGAAGTTTTCTTCATGACCTAATTAGTGTATGTGGCTTGACTTTCTGCAAGGCCTCAGAAATCCCGTGTATTGCATCTAGAATTGTCAACTTCTTCCAGAATGTCACGAAAGCGTCCTCATCAACTAGCTTCCTCAGTTGACCAGCCTGGTAGCACCATTTTAGTAATGCAGCTACATCTTTGTCCATTGGCTATATACTGGCAATTACGTTAGCAGGTAAAAACAATGAGACCATCATCATATATGACAATCCTGTCATTGGAATGTGAAGGGTGTTATCAAGCAATAGAACAGCCTTCTGTGGCAGTCTTTTGTCTTCTGGCAATCACTTAACTTGTGGTAGAAGGTGTGTATGTGGAACAAGTTTTTGAAAATTTCACTATCCATCCATGTCCCTTTTGGTTGTAATAATGCATAGGGAGATCCCTAGCTCCAATATCCTTGAATGCCCCTCTTTTTTATATTATTTTTTCCCAAACACTAGTAATTTCACATAGTGTTTCCTATAGGCACAAGCTGTGCACAGAGTTGTAAGACATTCTTTAGACAGCTTATATTCAGTAGCAATTGTAAGAGTCGAGGGGCATGGAAGGGAAGCAGTGGTAGAGAAGGAAGTGAGACAGGGTTGTATACTGCTACCAATGTTATTCAGTCTGTATGTTGAGCAAGCAGCAAAGGAAATCAAAGAAAAATTTGGAGTAGGAATTAAATTCCAGGGACAAGAAATAAAAATTTTGAGGTTTGTTGATGCCACTGTAATTCTCTCAGAGACAGCAAAGGACTTGGAAGAGCAGTTGAATGGAATGGGCAGGGTCTTGGAAGGAAAATATTGAGATGAACATCAACAGAAGCAAAACAAGGATAATGGAATGTAGTCAAATTAAATCATGTGATGGAGAGGGCATTAGATTAGGAGATGAGATACTTAAAAGTAGTAGATGAGTTTTGCTATTTGGGCAGCAAAATAACTGATGATGGCCGCAGTAGAGAGGATATAAAATGTAGAATGGCAATGGCCAGAAGATAAGTTTTTTAAAATAGAACATAGATTTAAGTGTCGGGAAATCTTTTTTGAAAGTATTTGTAAGGGGGGTAAGATCTGAGGCACAAACTGACTAGCAGAAGGGATTTGTTGATAGGACATATTCTGAGACATCAAAGGAACGCTAATTTAGTACTGAAGGGAAATGGGGGAGGGGGCAAAAATCATAGAGGGAGACAAAGAGATGAATGTAGTAAACATATTCAAAGGGATGTAGGCTGCAGTAGTTATTCGGAGATGAAGGGGGCTGCACAGGGTAGAGTAGCGTGGAGACCTGCATCAAACCAGTCTTGAGATTGAAAACAACGACAATGATCCAGGAGCACGAACTTTGCTGTTAAAAACAAGGGTTCTAGTTGGTTGACACTTCCAATACAGGTCATTTTTGTTTGTGTTACAGTTTGGTATGGTTTGAAATTCTCTTCTTTCACAAATTTCTGGAACTCTTCCCCGAAGGAATCAGCTGCTGCAACATTTGAACTAAGCTGCTCTCCGTGCACAGTAAGCTCTTGAATCATGTGACATTGTTTGAATCTGGTTAGCCTTCCAGATGTGGCATTAAATTCTCCCTCTAACCTTAGAGCTTGATGAAAAAGTCTATATTTTTTGGCACATGTCACACCTGAAACAATGACACCTTCTTCCCCTTTTTGGCTAAGCCATTGCAAAAGAACAGCATCTAATTCATCAAATATAGACCCTTCAGTCTTTTCATGTGAATCGTCCAGAAGCAGAATCACATTTTCTGATACAGTTGTGTGTTTTCTGCTAATTCTTTTTAATGTCCCAAGCAGTCTGCATTCCAGCACTTAGTTTTGCAGCAATTTCCCTCTTCTCAGATCTTTAAGTTAATTCTAATTTTTGTTTTAATGTCAACACATATCTTTTGTTTGTTCATCATCTGTTTTACAGATTTCTTGTAACTTGTTTTGTTGACACTTACACCCCAATTAACATTAGAAAACTGAACCTGTTTTCAGTTTATACAGAACTTTCTGTCTGGTAACAGTGGGAACAGTACTCTGTTGTTAAGGGGCACTTGGTTAAACAATGAAAATGGCACTTGTTGTCAAGGGTGGATTGATCGTTGCTGTTTCCTAGAGCCTTTTTTCCTTTTTAAAGCACAAATAGTCTGCAAACCAGATAATCAACACATAAGTAATTTGGAGTACATTGTATGTGATTTCGAACATTATGCAATACTTATTGCATTGGGCCAGTTGAAACACCTTGACTGAGTGAAATCCTTTATCTGTTGTGATTACTTTAGTCCTCACAAATGATAAAGCAGATTTCCAAATACCCAACATTGTTTGCATCTGCAATGTGTAAAACACTGTTCAATGTATGGTGCAAGATTAAAAAGATTTTTGCCTTATCAGATAATTTATCTCAATGCAGTTAGGCGTGCTTGCACCATGTGCTTTGCTCACGTATCTTATAAGTATGTATATATGTAAGCTTGCATCTGTTAATTGAAATTGATTTGCATTAACTACAAATTTAATTATTTGATTGAGTTAAGTGAAGAAGATTAAGGGAGCAGTGTATACGAGGGGCTTTCAGTAAGTAATGCAACACTTATTTGTTTAGAATTCCAATACACCATATTATTCCCCACTCTTTTGGCTACAAAACCATGTTTTTCAACATAATCTCTATTCAATGTGTCAACTTCATGCCACCTTACTGGGAGGGTCTGCATGCCTGCACAGGGTCCAGTCAAGTTTCGTTAGCTCCTCTTCTGTGTGCAGACTTGTGTGAGGCCTTACATTCTAATGGGGAAGGAGAAGTTTGTTGCATCACGTTGGATGAGTCTGTGTACACATTCCGACATTGCAGTAGTCGCAGCTTTGTGCAGTTGGCTGACACATGGGAGACACTATGGTGACAGACACTATGCCCCAACGCCTCACCATGCTTTTGTTCACTCCCAGGTCCCTGTAGACATTCTGCAAGGGCCTGTGGATATCTGTGATGCTCTAGTTTTCCATGAAAAGAAACTCTATTACAGCTCTGTGCTTGGAACACACCTGTGTTACAGACACCATTTTGAAGGCTATGTGTAACACCACCAACTACGTGAACTTCATGAAACTATAGGGGCTGATGTGGAAAGATTCCACGTCCCACAACAAATTCTGCATTTTTGTCAACCGACATTAGCCGAAAAAAAAAAAAAGTGTTGCATTACTTATTGATTGCCCCTCGTTTTTTCAATTTTTTGTCAGAACACTATCAGAACTGAAAGCATTACTCCAAGCATCAATCTTATGTTACCAAACTTTGTGGAGATGCTAATCACATTACTAGTATTAAGTGACTAAACTATCATTTTATTCAGAACTCATGCCAGTCATCATTGTCATCGTAATCACCACCACCACCACACCACCACCACCACCACCACCTTCACCACAAGGTGCCACTCTAGAGGCACCGAATTCATTCTTGTATTCATTGTGGAATGGAAGCAAATACCTTCCAAATGTCATGTTGAGGAATTTCATGCCATATGTGAAACACATGCTATGTCACTTCATGAAGATTGCTAGCTGGAGGCTGGTTTGTTTTAAAACATGATGCTGTACATTAAATAATTTCCTGTTCTGTGCACCAACAAGATGTGTCATTGTTAAGTCTCTTTTTCTAAGCACACTACAAAAGACCAGAAAATTCCAGATAGTAAGTTTAGCTGGTAAGAATGTTCAGAGCAAAGCAGATTGGTGAGTAATGTCTACATCTACATTCACATGCTGCAAACTGCTGTGAAGCACTTGGCAGAGGATACTTTCCATTGGACCACAAATTAAGTTTTCTTTCCATTTCATTTCCAGAAGTAATGTAGGAAGGACTGTTTAAATGCCTCGTGCTCATTTTTGTTGTGGTCTTCACTGAAAGACAGGTTTGATGCAGCTTTCCATGCAAATGTATAAGCTGTGCGAGCCTCTTCACTTCTGCAAACCATTGCAACCTACTCCACTTAAGCTGCTGACTGTAGTCAAACCAATCACCTTCTACAAGTTTTGTCCCGTACATTACCTTACAATACCAAATTAACAGTTCTTGGATCCTCAGATGTGTCCTATCATTCAGTTTCTTCTTTCAGTCAGACTGTGCCAACAATTTCTTTTCTCAGCACTTTGATTCAGTACCTCTTCATTAGTTTTCCGATACATCCATACTATCTTGGTGGGTTCGTTTGGCTACCGTGGGGCCTCAGCCTTTCCAGCATCTTTTCCCTTCCAAGCTGCATGTCTATCCTCTCGCTATTCTTTTTTAACTCCCTTGGGGAACATGTCTGGGATGTTTTTGGGAATGTGCTCTGCATTTTTTGTGGCCTGACATCAGAACAGTCTCTCCACCATTTTTGATTCCACTTTTCTTCCTTCGGTTCCCTTCTCCTATTCTTCCTTTGCTTTGGCATTTGAGGATCCTCTTTTTCTTCTTCCTCCCTGTGCGGTCCTGAAGGCCAAGCCATGCATCTGATGCATGACTGGGAAATGTGTAATTCCCAGCCCCAGGTTGATGGGTAGTGTTCGCACATACCCCGGGTACATGCCAGGCCCAGGAACGGGTGATTGCCTGAGCTGTTACCTTTGTTACCTTCACAAATTGCCAAGTGGTTACTCTGTCAGGTGTTTGGAATGTGTGACCTGAGGTGTGAACAGTCACCTAAAGCAGGTGTGCCCTCCCCCCCCCCCCCCTTCCCTGAGGGGTGCCCCCCCCCCCCCCCCCCCTCAGTTGGAAGGATTGCTCCATTGGAGGTGGTGGCAATTGTGGGGGATTCTCTCACAATGAGCCAATACTCTTCTTCACAGTCTATGTCTACTTAACAGAAACGAAATGAGGCTAATGATTCAAAAGCCCTCCCAGCTGCCCTGTGGGTCCTCATAGTTTCATGTATTGAAGACGGTCAGTCCTTTGCAACAGTGGTAAATCCATTTATTATTCAGAAAGATGCTGATCCAATTGCTGGCCCTATGAAATCCTGCTCTTGTTTATGCAATTGCACTTTGATTTTGGAGATGACTTCTGATTCTCAAGCACAACTGCTTGCAGCTTCACTCCTCCACGGGTATCTTGTTCGTTTTGAGTCCCATTGCATGCTGAATTCTTTGCCTGGTGTTATTTACACCAGGCTGCTCGATGGTCTGACCGAGGCAAAAGTCCAAACATTTCTTTCTGATCAGGGCGTCATTGCAGTCCACTGGATGATGAAAACACACACTCTTTTTCCTGACTTTTAATATCATTACAGCCATACTCAAATGTCCGTTGATCCCCAGCCAAGTGTGCAACCTTGATGGGGATGCTCACAAGGGTGATAGTCGGCTTCCTCCTTCCCTCTGTATCAATCACAATGGCAACTGAGCAGCCTCCTGAGATTGTTGCATGTATCTCCATGAGTGGGCCATCCAGGAGATGTGGGTGAAGGAAAAGGTGCCTTACCCTGTTGCCACAAGTTTTTTGGCTGTTCCGAAACTCTGCATTTTATCATTTGGCACTTACAATACTGTTCTTGCTACATCTTGCTCCGTAAAGGACGTTGGCACACAGACATGTGATTTTAAATTCAGCATCATGGTTGTAAGATCACCCAGTGTCATGGTAGCATCCCCATCTCCTCCTTCTCCAGCTGTGCACCTCACGGGGCGAAGCCATCTGCTATACCATTGGCTGGCTGGAAAGGACATAATGAATACTTCCGTGATGACTTCTTAAGTCCCTCCAGCCAACAAACATCTGAATTGTCATCTGCCATCTACAAAGGCTCCAAGAAATCAAACAGAGGCAAATGGTCTTCCCCTTTGCCGATTTGGAGATCCACTTTGGTGGTGTTGCCATGTGATACCCTCACCCGGCCGACCTCCATGTTGCCGGTGCACACTGCCAACAGTTTTTCTGCCCTGGACTCCACAGACTGGCAGAAGGAGAATGCTGATGCCTCTGCAGATCTCATGGAGCCGGATCCTCCACACTCTGCAGCCAGAATCAGTGAGTCTTCGTACCCTGGCACTTGGCAGCTGCCAAGGTGACGCCCCTTCATTTTTTTCCCTCTTTGCCTTTCCTCATCATGACTTTCCTTCAGTGGAATGTTCGTGACCTAAAAAGAGGAATTACAGTTGCTCTTGGAATCACAGCATCCTCTTGTTCTCTGCCTCCAGGAAACAAAATTGCATCATCACGACCGCTTTGACCTCTCGCATTTTTTTCTGGTCCACTTTGACCTTCCCGCTGAGGACAGCATTCTATCTCATGGCTGAGTCATGCTGCTCCTCCGGGATGACATTCATAGTGAAACCATTTCCCAACTACCTGGCTTCAAGCAATTGCGGTCCACATTTTCCTTCCCCACTTCACCTTCTGCACTTCTCTCCTTCTGCACTGCCCAGCTTGCCCACCGTCTCGAGTGGTCCATTCTCTCTGACATGTACTTGAGCGATCATTTCTTGTGTGCTATCTGTTTCCTGACTCCTATGTGGCCCATATGCATGCCCAAATGGCAGCTTTTAAGGCCGACTGGAGGCCTTACTCCTCCCTGGTGACTTTCAACGAACAACATTTCCCAGTTGTGATGACCAGGTAGACTACCTTACCAACTTTATCCTTACTTCTGCAAAATGTTCCATTCCTTGTACTTAATCTTTGCTTCACCATGCCCTGCTCCCTTGGTGGACTGAGGCATGCCGTGACGCAATTCGTGTGTGGAGACATGCTCGGTGCGTTTTTAACTTCCATCCTATAATGGCAAACAGCTGTCATTATAAACAGTTACATGCACATTGTTGTTGCGTTCTTTGGGATAGCAAAAAAGCTGGCTGGATTTCACTTACTAATTCTTTTAACAGTTCCCACTCTGTCTTCCATTGTGTGGGCTAACCTCTGCCGGCTCTCTGGGACTGAGGTCCATTCCCAGTTTCCGGCCTGACCGTAAAAGATGTCATAGTGGACCCTATTGCTATCCCCAACAGCTTGGGCTGCTATTTTGCGGAGATTTCAAGCTCCAGCCACTCTTGCCCAGCCTTCCTCTATCAGAAATGAGTGGAGGAGGCTCAGGTGATACCCGTCTCTTCTCAGAATCGTAAGTGCTACAATGCCACCTTTACTATGAGGGAGGTAGATCATGCTCTCATTTCATCCCAATCCTCCGTGGCAGGGCCAGACGATTTTCACATTCAGATGTTGCAGAACCTTTCCCTTGTGAGCAAGCACTTTCTCCTTCATACATACAATCACATCTTGGCAGAGGGCATGTTTCCCAGACACTGGTGTGAAGCCACTGTATTACCTTTACCTAAGCCTGGTAAGGACAAATACCTTCCTTGTAGCTATCGCCCCGTTTCTCTCACCAGCTGTGTGTGAGGTGATGGAACATTGATACCTGCTCAACTGGCATGGTGGCTCAAGTCTCGCAATTTGCTAACCATTGCACAATGTGGATTTCGTGTGTGCCATTCTGCAGTTGACCACCTTGTCACTTTGTCAATGCATGTCATGAATGGCTTTCTGTGGAAATACCAGACTGTGGCCATGTTTTTCGATTTGGAGAAGGCCTATGACACCTGCTGGAGGACAGGTATCCTCCATACTCTCTTTAGGTGGGGCTTCCAGAGTCATATGCCCCATTTCCTTCAGAAAGTTTTGAAAGACTGAGTTTTCAAGGTATATGTGGGTTCTGCCTTGTAGGACACCTTTATCCAGGAAAACGGTTTGCCTCAGGGTCCTGTCCTGAGCATCGTCCACTTTGCTCTCGCCATTAACCCTATTATGGCCTGTCTCCTGTTGGGTATCCCCAGCTATATATTCATTGACAATTTTGCCATCTATTGCAGTTCTCCATGGACTTGTCTCCTTGAGTGGCGTCTTCAGCATTGTCTTGATGGTCTTTACTCATGGAGCATTGACAATGGCTTTCACTTTTCCACTGACAAAACTGCTTGTATGAATTTCTGGCATCACAGTTTGTTTCTTCCACCATCTTTACATCTTGGACCTGCTGCTCTTGCTTTCATTGAAACTATGAAATTCTGGGGCTCATGCTTGATAGGAAACTTTCTTGGTCCTCCCACTTGTCTTACCTGGCCGCCCGCTGCTGCCGGTCCCTCAGTGTTCTACATGTCCTCAGCAGTACTTCATGGGGACCAGACTGGACCACCCTTCCCCATTTGTGCTTCTTTTATGCGTCTGCACGTCCATCAATCTTACACTGCCTCAAACAATCCACCATTGTGGCATCCATTTGGCCAGTGGTGGCTTTTACACTAGCCTGGTTGAGAGTCTGCATGCAGAATCTGCCGAACTACCGCTGTCATACGACGGTGATTTTCACCTCAGTGGATATGCGTGCTATTTGTCTGCCATGCCTGGCCACCCATCCTATGCCTCCTACTTCAATGACTTCTTTGATTGCTAGCATGGGGAATGTCACCTTTTCTGTCACCTCCTGGAGTTCACTTTCAGCTATTGCTTCAGCGGCTTAACTTCACACTACCTGCCACTTTCCCAATGGGTGTGAACCCTTCACCACCTGGGCTTTGTGCACCAGCCCATGTTCACTTTGGACTTCCCGCACTTCCTAAAGACACTACTCCAGACTCGCTCTATTGCCTCGTTTCTCGACCTTTGCATGGAACTTCACAATAGTGCCTTTGTGTACGCTGATGACTGCATTGCCTCTATGGTGTATTTTATCGACCTTTTTCCAAGTCCATGTTTTTAGCTGTCTTTCCTTCTTTCAATTGGGCTTAACATTTTTAACTCCTTTCTCATCTTCGTGTTCTGTGGTTCTGACATGGGTGCGTATGACCCTAGTTGTTCTTATGCCCTAAAACAAAACAAAACATCCATACTATCTTCAGCATTCTCTGGTAGCATGTTTCAAAAGCTTCCATTCTTATTTGTACTGTTTATTGTATAAGTTTCACTTCTTTTCTTACAAGGTTACATTCCACACAAATACTATGAGAAAAGGACTTACTGCCATTGAAATTTATGTTAGTTAACTGATTTTTCCATTACTTCTTGGTATATCAACTTCACAATTGCAACTGAAAGTCACAGTGTTGCATATGTTCTACAGTATTAATTTGTTTTATTAACTGATTTTCAGCATACAAAGCCATCATCAGACTTTTGCTGACTTTTGAAGTCTAATGATGGCCTTGTAAGTTGAAAAATGATTGATTAATACTGTACAACATACACAGGAGTGTGCTGTTCATTTATAAATTTATATTAGATATTGAAATATTTCTCTTCTACAGAAATGGTTTTCTTTCTATTGGCTGTCTACATTTTACATCTTCTGTACCTTCGCTCTTATCACTTACTTTGCTGCCAAAATAGCAAAACTGATCTACTGCTTTCAATGTCTTAGTTCCTAATTAATTCTCTGAGCACCACCAGATTTAATTCAACAGCCCTTCACTATCCATATTATACGGTTGCTGATATTCCACTTTAATTAGTCAAATTTGCCTTTGCATACCCTATGGGAATCATATGTAAGAGGTAGAGAGGTTCTTAGGTTCATCCCTCAGTATTCCTGCTCGAAATTTTATAGTTAGTCTTTTGCAGTTTAGCTGGTGTTTGTCTTGTTTGTCTTCAAGTATTTTCCAGTTCAGCTTTTTCAGCACTTTGGTGATTCTCTTATATAAGTCAAACCAACCTTTTACAATTTTTGCTGCTGTTGTTTGTATATCCCCTGTTAGTCCTCTTTGATATGTGCCCATCACTCTTGAGTAATGCAGCAGGATGGATTGGACAAATGTTTTCTTGGAGATCTTCTTTGTAGGCTGACAGAATTTTTCCCAGTGTACAACACTGAATCAAAATCTGCTATCTGCTTTATGTATGCTGAACTCTGCATTGTCACTCCACTTTATATCCCCACAAATTGTTACACTCTGGTATTACTGATTGCAATTGTGGCTCATTTGCACAGTAATCATACGGTACTATTATTTTGCATTTTGTAAGGTAAACGTTTTTGAACAGTTAAAGCACATCTTTGCACCACCTTGAACTCAAGATCTAATTGGACATCTGTGCAGATTTTTTCAGGTAGTACTTCATTATAGGTAATTACATTATCTTCAAAAAGTCTTAAGTTACTAATGATTCTGTTTGTCACATCATTAATATAGAGCATGAATAGCATGTTTTCTGACATATTTCACCGGGGCACACCTGAAGTTACTTCTACTTCTGTCAGTGACTCTCAGTCAGAGATAACATGCTCCTCCTTCCTAACAAGAAATTCTCAACCCACTTAAATATTTTGTTTAATATTCTATATAATTGTACTTTTGTTAGTAGATGCTAGGGTGGCACTGATTCAAATGCTTTACAAAGTCAAGGAATACTGCATCTACTTGATTGCCTCAGTCCAAGATCTGGACTTGCATTCAGACGTGCATCCAGTCATCCAGATTTAGCTTTTCCATGATTACTCTATATCACTCCAGGAAAATTCTGGGATGGTTCCTTTGAAAGGGGATGGTCAATATTCTAAAATTCTACAACATACGGTGTCAGTGATATTGCATGACACTTTTGTGGTTCACTTGTGATACCTTGTAGTGTGACCCATGCTTCCTTTTCGTGTGAGGAATTTACAGTATAATATCTTCAAGAGAGGGACTAACTCAGCTGCACATTCTGTATAGAATCTGTCAGAGGTTTCATTGAAACTGGGAGTTTGCTCAGTTATAGCGATTTTAGCGGTTTCTTGTTGCTGTTGACACTGACACCTATACCACTCACTTTTAAAGTTGTGCAAGAATTAATCTGGAGCGGTATTCCTGGATCTTCATTTACAAGGAAACATTTGAAAATGTATTCCAGCTTTTCTGCTTTTGTTTGTCTATTCTTAGTTTCAGTTCCTGTTTCTGGATACTCGCTTTATTGCCACTGACAGTTTTAAAATATGAAATAACTTGTTTGGGTTGTGCAAAAAGTTTTTGTTTATAAAACTATCTTCAGGAACAGCCAATAACACATATGAAACAGACTGAATTCATCAGGAAAGAATGATAATGAATAATATAGGGTGAGGCAAAAGTCTGGATATTATATTTATGTGTGTCAGAATTGTCACAACTATGGTACAAAATTGTTTTAGATTATATTGTCTTGGACCAAAACTGGCTACATTTAGCACAACTGGGTTAGCCATGTGTAGACTCTACATAGTACGGGTGTTTGAACACAGCTCACACTGCTGGAGGTGTAGTAGTCTACAGGTGTCCACAGTCACAGGGAGTCTGTTTATCCTGGAGGCTCCACTTCCACAATTGTTCCTTTTTTTCAGTTTCAGGGAATAGTCTACTGAGAGACTTACAGGTCATTCATTCCTTGCGGTGGTGTGAAGTGAGTTCTGTGGAGGGTTGACCAGTCACTGTGCAGTTCTTTATTTCCATAGAGGCAGTTGTGTGTAGTGTAGTATCGTTGAGGGTCTAGCTATTTCTAGATTGATGGACTGTGATGAAGCCATACAGCAGATTTATTGCTGCAGTTAATGCTCTTGTTTTCTGCTTTTTGGTTGCTGCTTCTCATCTGATGTCCAGTGGTGTAGACCAGCAAGACAACACAGCATGGCTTGCTTGTTGGCCTCAGGCATTGTGTTATGATACAGTATGGTTTGTTAAGGCAGGCGGTTCCACTGCTGTCCAATCAGGCAAGGGCACTCTCAGTACACTTACAGGCAGGCATAGGTAGTGCAGGCTACCTGCCAGATGGCCCTGCTGCACGCATTCTGCACATGTGTGAGCTGCTACGCCCACCCAGCCAGCGTGTGCTCTGCCATCGCAGTCTGCAACTTTCTGTTTACTTTTGTAAAATGTTTTCTGTAAGTGAGCATCCTTTCCAAGGTGAAACCTAAATATTTTAGAGTTCCACGGTGCTCCAGTGGAGTACCTTCTCAAGTAAGCTGCAGGATTCTTGTAACCTGCCTGTTATACATTGTGTAACAGACGTTTGAATTTTAGTAGGATTTGCTGTGGGCTGTTTGTCCTTGTAATAGATAACAAATTGTTCTATAATGATTGATAGATAGTTCTCCACAACCTCAAAGGTGTCTTTTTGGCTGTGATGGGACCATCATTACCATATTAAAATTTTTTTGGCTGTTGAGGGAGGTGATGGTCGTTAGTATATTTGTTAAAAAGTATTAGAACAAGTACACTATCCTGTGGGAGGCCATTATTCTGTGTTTTCTGTCAGCTCCTCAGTTCTTGAAAGTCTACATAAAATCTTCAGTTTTGTAGAAGTTTATGATAATTTGTGTCAGCTTGTAGTTCTTGCTAAGAGCGTATCATTTCTGTAACAGTTGTTGGTGGGTGAATTGTTGGCCACTGAAAGGTCCAGAAGACAACCCCCTTGATTTATATGTTTTCGGAGCTGCTTTCGATGTGCTCCATTAATTTCAGCACTTGCATTGGACTGCATTTACACGATCTGAAGCCAGCTTGTTGTGAGATGACTTGGCCACCTCTGTAAGATGATAGACTAGTCTTTCTTCAAGAACTTTGAGTAAATGGCACAATAGAGAGATTGGTCTGTAGCTTTAAAAACTGCCCCATTCGCTACATCATTTTAAGACCGCAATCCCTGCAGGTTTTCTCAAGCTGCAGATTTCAGATTTGCTGGGTTTAACTCAGTTATACATGTTTTCCATCATCCATCCTTTTGTATGGGGTCTGAAGTGTTGTCTTTGTTGGTCTCACACTTCTCTGACACCGGCTGCTTTACAGTTTTTTCATTTGACGATTGGTATATCCAGTTCTGGCATGTCTGTGGTATGTATGGATTCATGCTCCTCATGCATTGTTGTGATTGGTTTCTCGTTATGAGCAGATAATGTGCAATTTGGTTCAGTTTAATGTTTTTGTGTGTTGTTCTTTTAGTAGAGTCACTGGCTGGAAATATTAAGTTTCTCCAGGCCCTTTGGCTGCTTGTGTTTATGTCAGTATACCTCATCAGCTTAAGCCTTCTCTCTGTCTTTACCTTCACTATTAAAGAGATGATGAGTGTGTCATTTGTGTGTTTTTTTTTTTTTGCCGAAAGTGTTCCCCTCAGAGGAAACATGATATTCATGCAGTAAGGCAGCAATTTCCTGTATGCACCCTGTACGTAGTTTGTTCTGTATCTTATACTCAAGGATGCTCAAGAGCATTTTTTTCTAGCATCTATGAAGATATCATACTTTTCTGGGATAGGGCTGACAGTTTGAACTGATTCATCCAGTTGTTGTTGTTTGTTGTTGTGGTCTTCAGTCCTGAGACTGGTTTGATGCAGTTCTCCATGCTACTCTATCCTGTGCAAGCTTCTTCATCTCCCAGTACCTACTGCAACGTACATCCTTCTGAATCTGCTTAGTGTATTCATCTCTTGGTCTCCCCCTACGATTTTTACCCTCCACGCTGCCCTCCAATACTAAATTGGTGATCCCTTGATGCCTCAGAACATGTCCTACCAACCGATCCCTTCTTCTGGTCAAGTTGTGCCACAAACTTCTCTTCTCCCCAATCCTATTCAATACTTCCTCATTAGTTACGTGATCTACCCATCTAATCTTCAGCATTCTTCTGTAGCACCACATTTCGTAAGCTTCTATTCTCTTCTTGTCCAAACTATTTACCGTCCATGTTTCGCTTCCATACATGGCTACACTCCATACAAATACTTTCAGAAACGACTTCTGACACTTAAATCTATACTCGATGTTAACAAATTTCTCTTCTTCAGAAACGCTTTCCTTGCCATTGCCAGTCTACATTTTATATCCTCTCTACTTCGACCATCATCAGTTATTTTGCTCCCCAAATAGCAAAACTCCTTTACTACTTTAAGTGTCTCATTTCCTAATCTAATTCCCTCAACATCACCCGACTTAATTCGACTACATTCCATTATCCTTGTTTTGCTTTTGTTGATGTTCATCTTATATCCTCCTTTCAAGACACTGTCCATTCCGTTCAACTGCTCTTCCAAGTCCTTTGCTGTCTCTGACAGAATTACAATGTCATCAGCGAACCTCAAAGTTTTTATTTCTTCTCCATGGATTTTAATACCTACTCTGAATTTTTCTTTTGTTTCCTTTACTGCTTGCTCAATATACAGATTGAATAACATCGGGGAGAGGCTACAACCCTGTCTTACTCCCTTCCCAACCACTGCTTCCCTTTCATGTCCCTCGACTCTTATAACTGCCATCTGGTTTCTATACAAATTGCAAATAGCCTTTCACTCCCTGTATTTTACCCCTGCCACCTTTAGAATTTGAAAGAGAATATTCCAGTCAACATTGTCAAAAGCTTTCTCTAAGTCTACAAATGCTAGAATCGTAGGTTTGCCTTTTCTTAATCTTTCTTCTAAGATAAGTCGTAAGGTCAGTATTGCTTCACGTGTTCCAGTATTTCTACGGAATCCAAACTGATCTTCCCCGAGGTCAGCTTCTACTAGTTTTTCCATTCGTCTGTAAAGAATTCGTGTTAGTATTTTGCAGCTGTGGCTTATTAAACTGATTGTTCGGTAATTTTCACATCTGTCAACACCTGCTTCCTTTGGGATTGGAATTATTATATTCTTCTTGAAGTCTGAGGGTATTTCGCCTGTTTCATACATCTTGCTCACCAGATGGTAGAGTTTTGTCAGGACTGCCTCTCCCAAGGCCGTCAGTAGTTCCAATGGAATGTTGTCTACTCCGGGGGCCTTGTTTCGACTCAGGTCTTTCAGTGCTCTGTCAAACTCTTCACGCAGTATCGTATCTCCCATTTCATCTTCATCTACATCCTCTTCCATTTCCATAATATTGTCCTCAAGTACATTACCCTTGTATAGAGCCTCTATATACTCCTTCCACCTTTCTGCCTTCCCTTCTTTGCTTAGAACTGGGTTTCCATCTGAGCTCTTGATGTTCATACAAGTGGTTCTCTTATCTCCAAAGGTCTCTTTAATTTTCTTGTAGGCAGTATCTACCTTACCCCTAGTGAGATAAGCCTCTACATCCTTACATTTGTCCTCTAGCCATCCCTGCTTAGCCATTTTGCACTTCCTGTCGATCTCATTTTTGAGACGTTTGTATTCCTTTTTGCCTGCTTCATTTACTGCATTTTTATATTTTCTCCTTTCATCAATTAAATTCAATATTTCTTCTGTTACCCAAGGATTTCTACTAGCCCTCATCTTTTTACCTACTTGATCCTCTGCTGCCTTCACTACTTCATCCCTCGAAGTTACCCATTCTTCTTCTACTGTATTTCTTTCCCCCATTCCTGTCAATTGTTCCCTTATGCTCTTCCTGAAACTCTGTACAACCTCTGGTTCTTTCAGTTTATCCAGGTCCCATCTCCTTAAATTCCCACCTTTTTGCAGTTTCTTCAGTTTTAATCTACAGGTCATAACCAATAGATTGTGGTCAGAGTCCACATCTGCTCCTGGAAATGCTTACAATTTAAAACCTGGTTCCTAAATCTCTGTCTTACCATTATATAATCTATCTGATACCTTTTAGTATCTCCAGGGTTCTTGCATGTATACAACCTTCTTTCATGATTCTTAAACCAAGTGTTAGCTATGATTAAGTTGTGCTCTGTGCAAAATTCTACCAGGCGGCTTCCTCTTTCATTTCGTAGCCCCAATCCATATTCACCTACTACATTTCCTTCTTTCCCTTTTCCTACATCATGGAAAAATTTGACTATTCTACCTTTGCAAAGTTTCATCTTGCTCTGAAACAAATCTTCTGCGGCCTTGTTACCAGCAGCATTGGACACTATTTTTTACTATATATTTCAGATGGGTGCACAGACTGTTTTTTGGCAGTAGTGTGCTATTTATTAATTGAGAAAAAGGAGGAAAATGTTGTCATACCCATGTGTGGAGATGCAAACACGAAGATAAAAGTGGAGAGGCTGTAGTGGTATGGAGCCTATCAAAGGTTGTGTCACTCCTCCATGACAATGAGCTCCCACCATCTTTTAATAACAATAGATAACGCACATTAGTTATACTTACATCGCCACAATGTACACATGTTCGTATTATGATTCATAGATATACTTAACAACTCAGTCCTTGTAGAAAGTTCCTTAAAATCCAATTTGGTCAAAACCTTCAGTGTAGTTATTCGGAATAGGAGGCATGAACTGTTCATACACATTTTACAATACATATAACAGTCAGACTACAAAGACATGCATACAGTGAACTTGTTCCAGAACTGATCTGATGCATAACTATATTTGTCTCACAACCTGTGGTGTGTCTATACAAGTTAACATAATGAATGAGACTTGCAGGCATGTACGGTGAGTACCCAAGATGATCCTTCTTATCCTATGCTTCCATTTTCCTAAGGAATATCATTATTTATCATACATTCAAACTACTGATCATTGACAGGCTGTTCCCATTTTGTGCTTGCACTACTGTTTCCCTGAAGGTTATCATTATTTGCTGTGCGTTTGAATTGCTGATGATTGACAGACTACTAACCTTTTGCAGAGTCTTCCCTCACACACAGGCTTCCCAATTGCTGAAGTGTGTCATATTGATTCAGTTTTAGTTTCAGTAGGAGACAAACCTCAGGAATGTTGGTATAGACTGTTAGTATAGTAACGCGAGTCCTCCCTGGTCCCTGCATTCCCTGTACAGGTCTTATAGACGTACCACTATCATTCAAATTGACAACTAGTGATAGCTTGTTTACTTCCAGGAGAGGAAATGCTATCTTCAGGAGACAGTAGTACATGATGCATAGCTCATAACTGTTCAAATGTTAATGTTTTCCTTCCCCCCCTCACCCCCCACCCCAAAAAAAGTAGGTAATCTGTGAAATTTTTCAACTTTCATCCTGTGAAAAAGTATCTTATCCATGTCAACCAAATGTCTGGCATGTTCAGCACATTTATTTTCATGGTAAAGGAAAGTCTTGGTGAAATATAAATAATTTAAGATGTAAAAGTAACCAATTGCCATATAGTTCAGATGTTGATTCACTGATAGGCACATAAACAAGACTAGAGATATGACTAATTTAAACAGCCCCATTACCACCTGACAAAAGAGTTGTACCACAGGTGGATACTATCTATATTATCAGCAAAGTAAAGGGCAGGGAACATAAATTCTATACTTAGCTTTCTATAAAATTTTGGTGGTATTAATTTCTTTTTCATGAAGGTTCCAGCCTTCCTAAGGCTTTAATATTAGTTTTTCGTCTTCCTGTAGATCAACATTAGCATTATTGTAAGTGTGCTAACTCAGAAAACATCCATTTCTGGGTGTGAGCTTTTCCAATTTAAAAGCCAGATTTGCAAAATTCTGAAGTTGATCTGGAGACAGATTAAAAAAAGGAAGTAATATTAATGTCTTAAGAAGATTGGTCATATCCTCCTGTGCTAAAAAAATACTAAGGATCAGTATGGAACATCAAAAGTGGCACATTATCAATAAATTTGTGTCAGGATGTGAGGAGCCAATGCCATATATGCCATCAGTGATAACATTTCATAGCATCACTGACATAAATTTCATCCTACCCAATGATTTTTTTACATCCCATTCACTTGTGAAATTCTCTTACCCATGAATTTCTTATTCTAGATGCTAATCTCGAACAAGTGAGGTGGTGCAGTGGATTGGTTATCTCACTGAACTCTGTTCAGTAGAGGTGATGTTCACCCTATCTTGTTGTCTGTATCTAATGAATGTGACGGTGTTAAAATGTTAAATCCTAATATTTTTTCCTTCCTTCTACTCTTGATTACACTCTGCTTGACTTCCTCAGTTAGGTAATTTCATAAATCACAACCATATCAGTATGGAACACAAAGCTTCCAGCATTTATGGCAGTAATGAGAAAAGTTACATCAAATGTCAGGGAACATCGTCCTCTGCTGGAGCTGTAGAAATTGTGATTTGCTGTCACTGATGAAAAGTGTTTATAATTAGAAGTTTTCCACTTCTCCTCCCTTTTACCTTGAAGTGTGTGTGGTGTTAATGGTGGTAGTGATACACCGATTAGTTTACGAATCTGCAAATGTAGTACATACTACTAAATCAGAGAAGCATATGACATTTGTGTGGGCATGTTGCCATTAAGTCATTCCAGAACAACTGAGTCTCCTACAAAATTCCCAAAATTGTGTTGTTGTGTAGTGGTACAATGGGAAAATGTGTTTTCTGAAATTTCATTTTTGTGAAGTGTGCAAAAAGCAGATACAGGGTGCTTGCCTCCCCTCTCCATGGAGGGGGAGAAACATGGTGGCTTTAGGTACAGGCATTGAACCACACAAAACTGGGTTGCACTGATATAACTAGGTGGCTGTGTTGGCACTAGAAGGAAGTGATTATGGTTGGATTTGAGCCTTTTCACTCACAGTAAATAGCCAGCATCAGTGTGACATGGTGAAAGATACAAGAAATGAACTCAATCACTGCTCTATTGTCATCTGTGTTCCTGGCTGTATTGTCAGAAATGTTCCTGACTTCTCAAGTTAAGTATCACTCTCACTGCAGACCATTGTAGTAGTGCCAGGTTCTGTCTTCTTAAAAAAGTCTTTGTGTTATTTGGTGGCTGCTCACTATTGAATCTGAGATCCTTTGCCTGGAGGACCATTCCTGCTAATGCCACTGCTGTTGCGTGTCAACTCGCAGATGCCATGCTGCTGCCTGGAGTTCCCAATGTGTGGACCCAGCAGCTCAGTCCATACAGGCTAGGCTAGGCTGCAATTCATGACATGCAAGTCAGGCATGGCTTACTATAGCAATTGAGAGAAAACCAAAATACGGGGGTTGGAACTTTAATATATTTATTTACAGCTCATAAAAAATAGATACTTCTTTCAAAGTTTTACTGACCTTCGAAGTAGTCACCAGCATTGTGTATAACCCATTGCCAGTGATGTGGAAGTTGTAGGATACTCTTAGCAGTGCCAGTTGTGTGACAGTTAGAGTGGCGCAGTCTATTGCCCGATGAATTTGTAGCAGTTTTGAAGTGAATTTGTGTTTCCTTTAGTTTAGAGCTGTTACTGGTTTGTTTGACTGATAGGGCTGCTAGGTGCCATACCACCTACTGCACTCCCCTGACTTAAGCCCTCATGAGTAAACTCGATTTCTAAACTGAAGGAAACATGTCATGACATTCGCTTCAGAACTGCTATGAATTTGTCGGGCAACAGACCGTGCCACTCAAACTGTCAACACAACTGGCTCTGCTAAGAGAATCCTACAACTTCCACATCGCTGGCAATGGGTTATACACAATCCTGGTGACTTCTTTAAAGATCAGTAAAACTTTGAAACATGTGTGTATTTTGTATGAGCTGTAAATAAATAGTTGCCACTATTAGAGGACACACTCATTCCAGTACTAGCACACTCGTACTATGCAGTAAAAATTAAGTAAGTCTATTTAAATGTACACACAGATATTTCTATCATCCCACATACTGATAGCCTGATGTGGTTTTGTGGTGGTTTACTGTGCCACACTGAGTGAGTAGTAAGCTGTTTTCCATTTCTGTCTCAAGTTCACAATTTTTGAACAGTTTTAACTCAGTGAAGCACTAATAGTTTATGCAGTTCACACAAAGTAGCTGCTGTGTAGAGATTTAACCTAATATTCTTTGTGTTGAATTATAGTACTGACTGAGGTAACCAAATGGTTAAGTTACTGGATGTGTATCCAGGAGGAGTGGGATTCATACTTCAGTCCCTGACTCAGATTTTCAGTTTCCCACTGAAAACTGACAATGGAATCATAACTGAAGTGGCAGCAGGATTACTCATTCGCTATTGAATATTAACGTTTTGGAACTTACTTTAACTGTTTTGTGTGTGAGAGGGTGAAACTAATCTATAAGAATCTAAGTCGAAACAGATGGCAAGAAAAGTCACTTAAATTGTCACCAGAGAAATAAAAACCACTAGAGATGAGCATGTTGTATGCAGTGTAAGGTATGCAAATCCTTCCTGTTACCAAGTTTCTAAATGCACTCCTCACTCCTATTTTGCTGTTTTATCTCTCCATAATGGACATTTACATTTATTACGATCTAATCCAATTTCCTAATTTTAAGGTTGAATTATTTTCTTTGGTCAGTGCTTTACAAATATTGTATCTCAATTCATACAAAAATTGGTTACCTGTTCCATGTAAATGTAATGAGACTACTGTAAGTGGCCAAATAGTCTAATTGCTGAAAGGAAAAAAAGTCATGGTCATTTCTTGTTACAGTTACTTCATAAAATTGATTGAGACATATCATGTGAATGTCTGTTACAGGAGGAGCACCATTTGCAGTTGTGAAACTCAATATTGTGAATTTGAACAAACAGTCAAAGATGTACAGCCAGGGTATGGCACCAGTTTATCGAATAGTTCCTGGACGGAATAGCTGGGATAGAATTAAGGAGAAGCCTACTTTTGTTGTAAGTGTGTACTTTTTGAAAAAAATTCTTTTCGTGATAGCTCAAAAATTAGAGAATACAAATAAAATAATAGAGTGACTTATGTTTCATTTGCTTTTATGTAATGACAAGGATAGTGTCAATTTCCTTTATGTTGATGCATATCATTATTAGTTTAAAATGTGTTTTAGTTGTGCAAGTGGCAGTGGTTGTGAAAACCATGTATTAATTTTTACACAGTCCATTGTATAGTCTGCAATAGCTTTGAGAAGCACCAGATGTTATCTATAACAGTAGGTTTCCACCTTTCAAGATAAGCAGCTTTAGGCAAAAAATGGGAAACAATAAAACTAATATTGAGTTAGCTTGTGGTTGTTGTTTGTGTTATAGGTAAACTGATATAGATCTGTTTAATTTTCATGTTTCAGATCGAGGATAATACATTTATATTAAGTTTCAAGTATCGAACTCTGGAAAATCTACGTTCCATAACATATTTTGCATTTACATACCCATACTCCTATACGGATTTGCAGAATATGTTATGCTCTCTGGACACAAAATTTAAATTATCAGAAGGTACGTTCTAATACAGGTGTTAAAACTGTGCACTTGTGTCATTTATTATAATATTACCAGGATATCTGTATGTAGCTGTTTTAAAGTGAAACAGAAAGTGAATACCAAAACATAATCAGAATGAAACTATTCTGCATTTAAGTTTGCCATACATTTTAGACATATTCACTGAAATAATTTATATTGTAATAGTTTTGGTATTTTCTATTAGTATGCAACAGTTGATGATGTTTTTAGCAGTATTAAATAAAAAGTTATTTATAAATGTATTGTGTACTTTGTATTTTCTACTGGTACCCTGTTAATAGACTAGAAAATAGGATGTCCTTTGCAACAAGCATAATCTTGAACCTCTCCACTGCTAGAGTTTTTTTATGGCACATAACTGGGATATGTGCCTCAGATGTTCTTTCATTTAAAACAATGACAGATATGCACCATATTTTGACATCAGACTGAGTTGTCATCGTCAGGTGCACTGGTGAAATGTTACCTATGCTGCAGTGGTGGACCCATCCCTTCTGGTCAGTTCCTCCTGACCCGGGGTGCTGGTGACTTTTTTGAACACTCCCCAATTCGTAAACCTCATCAGTCCTTTTCCTTTATCCTTATTCCATCCCCTTAAGCATTTCTTCCAGAAGAAGGAGACACTGGCTCCGAAAGATTTCACATGTACTATGTTTTCTCTTGCCCCTGCCTGGGTGAGTAGATTTTTGATCCATCCAATTACATTATGTTTTCCAAAATTAATTATTTTCATTGATGTAACATCTCCACACTTGGCTAAATTCTTATTCTAATTGATGGTATCCAAGAAAGCTTTCCTTATGTATTGTTAGGAACTAGAATTAAGATTCATTGGAAACAAAATGCGAAGAGAATTCTCATCTTAAACACTGACAACAGAAAGAGATATGCAGATAAGAAGCTGACATATTTTTGAAGAGTCTAGGAGTCACACATGAGACAGCCATACCCCTTCCCAAGAACAAAATGATATTGTTAACTGGTCTTCACTGTTTGAAACTAACCAATTTCTTGGGAGATAGGATCTCTACAGCTGTATATTTTATTAAAAGATCATATACGAAGGCTTTGCATGAGACAAAGGTGGAAGAAATGTGAGCAGAAAGACACTAGTTCTTTGCCATTTTGAAAGGATAGAAGAAGATACAGTTTAATGTCATGTTATAATCAATGAAGAGTTGTGTACAAGCTCATATTGGATAAGGATGAGAAAGAAAATAAACCATTCACTGTTCGGCAGTATCATTCCAGTATTCAGTGAATGGGGAGACTTGCTCCACCCACGTATGAGTTCAATGTTTCACCACACCAGAACTTTAAGCAGATACATGGTACAGTAATGAAACATACATCTTCATTACAAAGTCTTGACGTATAACTTTGTAGAGGTTATTAAAAAGAAATTTTAACATATTACTTATTTCAAAATCGATTGTCAAAGAATAATAATATAAGTGCTGGCAGGTCGACAGACACACAAACGAACACAAACACACACACAAAATTCAAGCTTTCGCAACAAACTGTTGCCTCATCAGGAAAGAGGGAAGGAAAGGGAAAGACGAAAGGATGTGGGTTTTAAGGGAGAGGGTAAGGAGTCATTCCAGTCCCGGGAGCGGAAAGACTTACCTTAGGGGGGAAAAAAGGACGGGTACACACTCGCACACACACACACACATATCCATCCACACATATACAGACACAAGCAGACATATTTAAACCTTTGTCTTTAAATATGTCTGCTTGTGTCTGTATATGTGTGGATGGATATGTGTGTGTGTGTGTGCGAGTGTGTACCCGTCCTTTTTTCCCCCTAAGGTAAGTCTTTCCGCTCCCGGGACTGGAATGACTCCTTACCCTCTCCCTTAAAACCCACATCCTTTCGTCTTTCCCTTTCCTTCCCTCTTTCCTGATGAGGCAACAGTTTGTTGCGAAAGCTTGAATTTTGTGTGTGTGTTTGTGTTCGTTTGTGTGTCTGTCGACCTGCCAGCACTTTCATTTGGTAAGTCACATCATCTTTGTTTTTAGGTATATTTTTCCTTCATGGAATGTTTCCTTCTATTATAATAATAATATAAGGTAAGACATGTTATTTTCAGTTGAGAAAATATTCAAAAGACTCTAAAAGACTGATACACTTGTGGTTGCTTACATGAGCAGGGTCAAGAGAAATGCTATAGTTTCACTTATTTGCTAGAACACAATGAAATAGGTGTTTGATCCACATCTTCATCTACAGTCAGCAAACCACTTTGTGTGCAGTCGAGGGTAATTTGGATACCACTTGCATTTCCCTCATTTCTTATTCAGTTTGTGAACAGTACACTGGATGAACAGCTATTGGTAAGCTTCTGCATGAGCTGGAATTTCTAGTGGTTTTTCTGTTATGATTGTTTCATGTCTGGGTATAAATAATATGTTGCTTGGTTCTTCTTGGAACATGTGTTTCCAGGTAAAGTGGCAGATGGAGTGAGTTGAAAAGGATCATAAGAAATGCTAGCAGATCATTTGGTGTTGAAACCAACAGTTATTTATGAGACATAATTTTAAATGGTACTAACACCGATGAGTCTCATTACTCTTGAGGAAACTGAGCATAAGAAAGTACTGCTGTTTCTTCCAGGTGGAAAAGCAACACTCTCCAATTTGGTTTTCCATAGCACATTGTGAGGCAACTGTTAAAATCAGTCATGTTCTATTGAGTAGAATGGTCTGCCAGTGAATACTCAAGGATGTACTTGGTCACAGTTTGCCAATGGCATACATACATGCGGTCATGCCCATATAAAAAGTATTCCATTGGTTACACCAAAGCTGATATATGACATAGCTCCTTTAGTAGGTGGCATTACACTTGATAGGAAAGACAGTAGTAGTAGTAGCAGCAGCAGCATCAGTAGTAAGGGCAGCATAAAGATGGCATAGGCCAGGTTGTTCCATTGTGGATTTTAAATTTAGAAACCTTAAGTAAGATTCAGTGATAATAGATGATACAAAATATTCAAGCATCCTTGTGCCATTCCTACTCCCAGCAACATGCCTTGTGAATCATAGCAATTTGAATGATCCAGGTATAAGACTTATCCCATGCACCTGCTTTGCATTTCATACACCATTCCTGTCATTGGTTTACCATGTCCCATCAAAGCAGGGCCTTTTGTGAAAGCAGCTGTACAGTTATCAACTCTGCTGCAACCATAGCACAACTTTTTATGGGAGAGCTAAATAACCAATAACCTGTCCATCCATAAAAATTATTACTCCCTAGTTGTAGTGTAGGTTGCAAAGCTGCTGTAAAAATTGATCAAGTTAAGTGGGGTCACTTGATGGCAGAGCATGCTCCTCAACACACAATCATTAGTTTCTGTTCTGTCAGTTACTGTTTTACAGTACTACTACCTACCACCCTGTTTTAATAAACTTATCTTTGAAGGGGAACATAAATGCATGGTGAGATTTACCTAAATTGGTTTTGGCCCATCAGTTTATTGTATAAAGACCAACCACATACTTCTGCAAAACAAGCCCTATATATATATATATTTTTAATTGCAAGTTTATAAAGATCTTGGCAGGCTTGTTAACTGCAATTTAAATAGATTACTGTACTGTAGATGGAGTTGATTTTTATTAAATGAGCTCGTCAACACAAGGAATTACTTTGAAATTTAATAGTTTATCCACCAAAACACAACCCTGTTGCAGTGGCACTAGATATCTCGGCAACTAGCAGGCAGCCAAATTCATGAAAGCTAACTCAGTCCCTTGCAGTATGTAAATAAATGACCAAACTGTTAATTGAACAATATGTGTCACCATACCTGTTTATAAAAAACTTCATAGTTCCTCTGTGGTGTCACCTGTGGAATAATTCTAAGTCAGTATGTAAATTTGGCTCATGAAAAATCAAAGTTAAAACACTTGTACTAGTGGCCACTTGCCACCCAGAAATCAAATTACGCACAAACTTTACAATAATGCCTTCTGTAGATGGAGTCTGACGTTCCCTTTGGCTACTACACTAATTTATTGTTCTTTGCAAATCGATCTTCATTCAGTGCAAACTTAATATAGCAGGTAGCCTGACACTCTGTCGAGGTAGAATGTATAATGTACAGTGGATTCTTGTTGCCAGTTGTGGTCTCTCTGCTGTTTTATAGCCACCATAAACTATCACTCTCAGGCGGGCAGATGCCTTGCCACCTTATGTCATCACTTTCCTATGTCGTAATTCTTTTCTGTCACCTGCGCTTGACACTGAGACTGGCAGCATGCCTAGTTTCTCTAAAGGTTGACTTCTCAACCATTAATAACCTCCCACAATTGAACAGCACTGTCACCATGACCTTCTGCTTGCTTGCACTCACCTTAGAAGCCACAGTGCTGGAAACTCAGTTCCAGGCTTGTAGAATTTGGATATTCAAGTGTACAATTATATTACAATACTGGCTTGCTTCTGCACATTTCCCTCAGTAGATTTCATTCTGTACTGTCAAAATCATCTTTACACACACACACACACACACACACACACACACACACACACACACACACACACACAATTGTCCTTATTTTACTGTCTGTTTCTAATTCACTGTTTGGTTTAATCCTTTCAAGGTCTTTTTATGATTTCTGTAAGCTTTAATTTAAATTTAGAATTGACCTTCTAACTGTTTCCACCAGTCAGCAGGCTTCTTCGAAACATTCTCTCGCTTGGGCCTCTCACCAACACAGCAACAAAAATTGACCTGTGTGCCACCATATAGTGTAATGTCATTCACATAAAATTAAGAAACATTTTGCTACCATACGGTGTTATCATTCATCATTAACATAAAATTAAGAAATGTTTTCTTCACCTCTCAAATGAAGCATGATCGTTACAAGAGTGCTTCAGTATTTTTGTCTAAATGCCAAGTCCTCGATGTTTTCATTCCCCTGAGTCTCAACACACCTGTCCAGCTTACTATGCTTTAACATGACTATTTCTATCAGCTTGCTTCCTATTGGCTACTGCTATTGTCTGTTTTGTACTATGCTGTTCTGGTGCAGTGATGTGCATTACATATTAATAAAACAGCTCTAGAACCAATCAGTCAACATTAATAAAATGATTTTCTTAAAAAAATGGTGCTCAAACACTGATCAGAAGTGAAATTACACAAATTCCTTTACTGGTCTTGTACAGATATGATTTTGTTTATATAGAATGAAGTGGTGAGTGAAAATTTGTACCAATGCCAGGAATCAATCCCTTGTAACATTCTCCTACGTGGGTCTCTCATCCCTGCAGTTGTGTGAACTGCTGTGCCAAGGAGGCTTAGTGGCTAATGCTCCTGCCTAGTAAGCAGGAGACCCGGGTTCGATTCCCAGCTTGGGGCAAATTTTCACTCACTATTTCAGTCTATATATGTAAAAACATATCAGAAAGATATAAAACAATATTCATTGAAGTGCCAAAGAAACTGGTATAGGAGGAGGAGGAGGAGATTAACGTTTAACGTCCCGTCGACAACGAGGTCATTAGAGACGGAGCTCAAGCTCGGGTGAGGAAAGGATGGGGAAGGAAATCGGCCGTGCCCTTTCACAGGAACCATGCCGGCATTTGCCTGAAGCGATTTAGGGAAATCACGGAAAACCTAAATCAGGATGGCCGGAGACGGGATTGAACCGTCGTCCTCCCGAATGCGAGTCCAGTGTGCTAACCACTGCGCCACCTCGCTCGGTAACTGGTATAGGCATGCTTATTCAAATACAGAGATATGTAAACACGCAGAATACAGCGTTGTGGTCGGCAATGCCTATATAAGACAACAAGTGTCTGGCACAGTTGTTAGATCAATTACTGCTGCTACAATGGCAGGTTATGAAGATTTAAGTGAGTTTGAACGTGGTATTATAGTCAATGCACGAGCGATGGTACACAGCATCTCCGAGGTAGCGATGAAATGGGGATTTTCCCATACAAACATTTTATGAGTGTACCATGAATATCAGGAATCCAGGAAAACATCAAATCTCCAACATCACTGCAGTCAGAAAAAGATTCTGCAAGAACAGGACTAACGACAACTGAAGAGAATCTTTCAGTGTGACGGAAGTGCAATCCTTCCCCAAATTGCTGCAGATTTCAATACTGGGCCATCAACAAGTGTCAGCTAGCAAACCATTCAATGAAGCATCATCAATACGGGCTTTCAGAGCTGAATGCCCACTCATGTACCCATCACTTCATGACACAAAGCTTTCCGCCTGGCCTGGGCCCGTCAACACCGATGTTGGACTGTTGATGACTGGAAACAAGTTGCCTTGCCAGACGAGGTTTGTTTCAGATTGTATTGAGTGGATGGACGTGTATGGGTATGGAGACAACCTCATGAATCCATGGACCCTGTAGGTCAGCAGGGGACTGTTCAAGCTGGTGGAGACACTGTAATGGTGTGGAGTGTGTGAAGTTGGTGTGATGTGGGTTCCCTGATACATCTAGATATGCCTCTGACAGGTGACACGTATGTAAGCATCCTTTCTGATCACCTGCATCCATTCCTGTGCATTGTGCATTCCGACGGACTTGGGCAATTCCAGTAGGACAATGCAACACTCCATACTTCTAGAACTGCTACAGAGTGGCTCCAGGAACACTCTTCTTAGTTTAAACACTTCCACTAGTCACCAAACTCCCTAGACATGAACATTATTGAGCGTATCTGGGATGCCTTGCAATGTGCTGTTCAGAAGAGATCTCCAACCCCTCGTGTTGTTGTTGTGGTCTTCAGTCCTGAGACTGGTTTGATGCAGCTCTCCATGCTACTCTATCCTGTGCAAGCTTCATCACCTCCCAGTACCTACTGCAGCCTACATCCTTCCGAATCTGCTTAGTGTATTCATCTCTTGGTCTCCCTCTATGATTTTTACCCTCCACGCTGCCCTCCAATACCAAATTGGTGATCCCTTGATGCCTCAGAACATATCCTACCAACCGATCCCTTCTTCTAGTCAAGTTGTGCCACAAGCTCCTCTTCTCCCCAATTCTATTCAATACCTCCTCATTAGTTATGTGATCTACCCATCTAATCTTCAGCATTTTTCTGTAGCACCACATTTCGAAAGCTTCTATTCTCTTCTTGTCTAAACTATTTATCATCCATGTTTCACTTCCATACATGGCTACAATCCATACAAATACTTTCGGAAATGACTTCCTAACATTTAAACTATACTCGATATTAACAAATTTTTCTTCTTCAGAAACGCTTTCCTTGCCATTGCCAGTCTACGTTTTATATCCTCTCTACTTCGACCATCATCAGTTATTTTGCTCCCCAAATAGCAAAACTCCTTTACTACTTTAAGTGTCTCATTTCCTAATCTAATTCCCTGACCATCACCCGACTTAATTCGACTACATTCCATTATCCTCGTTTTGCTTTTGTTGATGTTCATCTTATACCCTCCTTTCAAGACACACATTCTGTTCAACTGCTCTTCCAAGTCCTTTGCTGTCTCTGACAGAATTACAATGTCATCGGCAAACCTCAAAGTTTTTATTTCTTCTCCATGGATTTTAGAATTTGAAAGAGAGTATTCCAGTCAACATTGTCAAAAGCTTTCTCTAAGTCTACAAATACTAGAAATGTAGGTTTGCCTATCCTTAATCTTTCTTCTAAGATAAGTCGTAGGGTCAGTATTGCCTCACGTGTTCCAACATTTCTACGGAATGCAAACTGATCTTCCCCGAGGTCGGCTTCTATCAGTTTTTCCATTCGTCTGTAAAGAATTCGCGTTAGTAGTTTGCAGCTGTGACTTATTAAACTGATAGTTCGGTAATTTTCACATCTGTCAACACCTGCTTTCTTTGGCATTTGGATTATTATATTCTTCTTGAAGTCTGAGGGTATTTCGCCTGTCTCATACATCTTGCTCACGAGATGGTACAGTTTTGTCAGGACTGGCTCTCCCAAGGCTGTCAGTAGTTCTAATGGAATGTTGTCTACTCCGAGGGGCCTCGTTTCGTGCTCTGTCAAACTCTTCACGCAATATCATATATCCCATTTCATCTTCATCTACATCCTCTTCCATTTCCATAATATTGTCCTCAAGTACACCGCCTTTGTATAGACCCTCTATATACTCCTTCCACCTTTCTGCTTTCCCTTCTTTGCCTAGAACTGGGTTTCCATCAAAGCTCTTGATATTCATGCAAGTGGTTCTCCTTTCTCCAAAGGTCTCTTTAAGTTTCCTGTAGGCAGTATCTATCTTACCCCTAGCGAGATAAGCGTCTACATCCTTACATTTGTCCTCTAGCCATTCCTGCTTAGCCTTTTTGCACTTCCTGTCGATATCATTTTTGAGACATTTATATTCCACTTTGCCTGCTTCATTTACCGCATTTTTATATTTTCTCCTTTAATCAATTAAATTCAATATTTCTTCTGTTACCCAAGGGTTTCTACTGGCCCTCGTCTTTTTACCTACTTGATCCTCTGCTGCCTTCACTATTTCATCTCTCAAAGCTAGCCATTCTTCTTCTACTGTATTTCTGTTCCCCATTCCTGTCAATTGTTCCCTTATGCTCTCCCTGAAACTCTGTACAACCTCTGGTTCTTTCAGTTTATCCAGGTCTCATCTCCTTAAATTCCCACCTTTTTGCAGTTTCTTCAGTTTATTCTACATTTCATAACCAATAGATTGTGGTCAGAGTCCACATCTGTCCCTGGAAATGTCTTACAATTTAAAACTTGGTTCCTAAATCTCTGTCTTACCATTATATAATCTATCTGATACCTTTTAGTATCTGCAGGGTTCTTCCATGTATACAACCTTCTTTCATGATTCTTAAACCAAGTGTTAGCTATGATTAAGTTATGCTCTGCACAAAATTCTACCAGGTGGCTTCCTCTTTCATTTCTTAGCCCCAGTTCATATTCACCTACTTCTCTCCCTTTTCCTACTCTTGAATTCCAGTCACCCATGACTATTAAATTTTCGTCTCCCTTCACTACCTGAATAATTTTTTTTATCTCATCATACATTTCATCAATTTCTTCATCATCTGCAGAGCTAGTTGGCATATAAACTTGTACTACTGTAGTAGGTGTGGGCTTCATGTCTATCTTGGCCACAATAATGCGTTCACTATGCTGTTTGTAGTAGCTTACCCGTACACCTATTTTTTATTCATTATTAAACCTACTCCTACATTACCCCTATTTGATATTGTATTTGGAACTCTGTATTTATCTGACCAGAAGTCTTTTTCCTCCTGCCACCGAACTTCACTAATTCCCACTATATCTAACTTTAATCTACCCATTTCTCTTTTTAAATTTTCTGACCTACCTGCCCGATTAAGGGATCTGACATTCCACGCTCCGATCCGTAGAACGCCAGTTTTCTTTCTCCTGATAACAACGTCCTCTTGAGTAGTGCCCGCCCGGAGATCCGAATGGGGGACTATTTTACATCCGGAATATTTTACCCAAGAGGACGCCATCATCATTTAATCATACAGTAAAGCTGCATGCCCTTGGGAAAAATTACTGCTGTAGTTTCCCCTTGCTTTCAGGCTTTCGCAGTACCACAACAGCAAGGCCATTTTGGTTAGCGTTACAATGCCAGATCAGTCAATCATCCAGACTGTTGCCCCTACAACTACTGGAAAGGCTGCTGCCCCTCTTCAGGAACCACACGTTTGTCTGGCCTCTCAACAGATACCCCTCAGTTGTCGTTGCACCTACGGTTATGGCTATCTGTATTGTTGAGGCACGCAAGCCTCCCCACCAACGGCAAGGTCCATGGTTCATGGGGGGAAAACCCTCGTACTCTTATGAATTTGTGAACAGCCTTGTAGTTGGCTCCATGCCAAGTCATGTTGTGGCACTTCTTCATGCTCGCGGGGCCCCTACATGATATTAGGCTGGTGTACAAGTTTCTTTATCTCTTCAGTGTATATATAAAATGAATTGCTTTTCATAAAACATTACATTAATGTGTATATTCTATTTCTAACCTAAGACATTTGCTGCCCTAAGACATAAGTAATCTACAATTTTCAATAGTAAGTAATGATGTAGGTGTACATAAACACGGTGTCAGCGTTGTGTGCTGTGGCGTGTGCGTTAAATGTTTGTAAGTTTGATTTGGTGGAATTTCCACCCATTCACACATGGTAAGGGCTGCATCTCTACCCCTTTGAAGATGTGTTGGTACCTGCTACCTATACCCCTTCTTAGCTACTGGTGTAGCCGCTCCAGCTGTGAAGTACCATAATCACTCTTAAATCGTGTGCCAGATTGCATTCAGTAGAATAGCACCCCTGTCAGTTTCCTATACTGGAAATACCACAGTCCCATTTATGTGCAAAGACATCCTGTCCAACAGTATTTCTAAAGGAAATCACTACAAAAGTTTTCTAAGCTGGGCTGCAAGCTCACAGCTCACATTGTGTTTTAAGTGTTCTATATTCAGCATTCTTCACTGGAAATCTTTAATAAACTTAAACCCACACTCAGGAGTTCCCCAGTATCTGTTTGCATTGCTTGCAGTACCAGTCCAAGCTACTCAGAACAGTATTCTCCATGCTGAAATTACTCTTGGAAATTTTCAGATCTGCTTAAACTAAACACAGTTCTGGAACCTCTCCATACTTGTCATCTGGGCTGCACACCACCACACCAAACACTAGCCTTTTTAAACCGCGCAAGTGAAAACTGTCGTTCCATTACACACTTAGTCCCACAATCCTCCTAGCATCAATATAATATCCTTTACTCTGCTTTCAGCTCCTCCTTTGCTTTAGTTCCCATCCATACTCCTTTTTCCATCTTGTTTCTTGTCCATATCTCTCAAATAGATTCAAATTATCTTTGTTCCACTTTAGCGAAATTTATAGTGCTATCACAACCATCCACATGATTCTGTCAGCAGTCTCTCCTTGGGGTCACATTTTACCTTAATGAAGGGTGAGTTCGGGGAACGGAAATATCTTACTACGCAAAATCACATCCTGAATGTGTCAGTATGGAGGATTATGATATTATCTCAATGTCTGTGAATAAGATTATGATATCCAAATACTAGATTAATCTTAAAATGGAAGAAAACAGAGGAGATCAAGAATTTTGCATTTCTAGAACTCACAGATGGTCCACAGTTAGTGACCAAACTAGATGAACTGTACACTATTGGTAAAGTAAAATTTTTAACAATGATCTGTGTTTCCTCATTGGCAAACAGTATTTCAAAGACACAAAAGATATTGTAGATCAGATCTTGGGAAAGAATAAGTAGTAAGACACAGGCATCTCATTTGGGAGGTGTGCAGTAGAAATCCCTATCTGACCATCTAGATTCATGTTTTCTGTGGTTTCCCTAAATTGCTTAAGGTAAGTAATGGGATCATCACTTTCCTTTACCATCTGTCCACAAACCAAGCTTGTGCTCTATCTCTGATGACATTATCATTGAGGGAATGTTAATCACTGATCTTCTTTGAAAGAATAAGACTGCCACATGACTGGATAATGCAACTAGGAGTGCACAAGAAGTAACTGAAAATTGAAAATCTGCTATAGGATTTTTACTTAAATCACACAAAGCAGATTTCACAAAACACTGAGAAGTGACTAATTATTTTTCAATAGCTGTAGCAGAGTGTATGGCATTCATTTCATCAATATGTCTTCTGTATTTATGGCTAGAAATAAAAATGAAAGAAATATTTACACCTATTAAAGCAAATATTAACTTTTTCTTTGAGGCAATTTACCTGTACTGTGTGATTGTAAGGCTTGCATAAGTAGTACAGCCATGTGGTGATTTTGCCTGTGAAGTTTTGGAGGACTTCCGAAAATCTGATTATGTATGCTCTTTTGGGATGCTGATTACAAATGAAATTGCCACCTCATTTTTTTCTCACAGAAATATAAAACAAAACTGTAAACAACACAGAAGTCAGTTTTTTGCTAAAACTCTAAAATGATGAATTTTTTAGTATTCCTAAATTGAACAAGATTGTATTCCCTATAATTTTGATTCCATTAACTTTGTTTGTGCATTGCATCTTACAGTTACGGAAATTATAGTAGCTTGTGACTCATCATTTGATATTATTGATTAAGTTATAATTTTTATTTCTTCTTCCATCTTACTAGACTGCTTTTTCTTTCAATGGTATATTTGTTTCCTTATGCACTATTAATAACTATAAGGAAATAAGAAGCTGTGTAATAGAAATAAGGAACTGGAAGAAGCCGGCACCCACGATTCCCCAGAATCACTTCTTAAATCTACATGAAATGTTGTAATTCTTCAGTTTCTCATGATGCATTTGTTGATCGAATAGTCCGCAGGTGTACTGCCGGTTTTTAGTATCCAACAGACACAACATTTTGGTGATCAGACACGTCACCATCATCAGGCGTGCATACAAACTCAGCTCCTGGGGGTGTTTGACTGATGTATATCCCCTCCCCCTGTGAGCCATTCCCTCTGCTCCCATTTCAGATGCAGAAAGTCTGCCCCAGGAACTGGAACACCTCAAAAAAGTTAAAAAAAAACCATTACTCAGAATGGCAGATTAAGAATGCTCCTCACACCACCACTACAGTACAATCTGTGAAGTTAGAAGAAGTCACTGAGGAAGAGAGAGCCACATGCTTTATACACTAGTGCACTATCGGGAAAAGTCAGGCACATACTGAACAAGCATTTGAGTAAGAACTGTATTTTGACCACTCAATAAAACACAGGCATTGTTGGGGAGCATCAAAGATTACCTCGATTTGTGGAAGGCCAGGGTATATCAGATTCTGTGCCATTGTGGAAAGGGATATTCTGAACAAACAGTGCGCATAATCAAAGATCGATGCTGAGAACACCAGTGGCTGACTGATGTATTCCAATGAGTTGGTGGTCGCAGAGTACTGTTTGTCAGATGATTATGTGATGGAACATGAATGTGCCAGGATTTTAGCTCAGGCTTTGAAATACTGGGACAGTGTCATTAGAGAAGCCATCAAAATTCGCACGGGAACGTTCTTATCAACCAGGACTGCGGCTATAATCTTAACAGGGCTTGGGAATGAGCACCGGGTCTAATTAAGAAGACACTCAGCAAACTTGTGGGCATAGCAACTACAACAACTCTGTCACAGACAATGGTGCAATCACCTCCGCATCTGCCAAGGTAATGGCTCACGGAGGGGGTTTGGGGGGGGGGGGGGGGGGAATTTAAGTCGGCTTCATCAGTGTAAATGATGATGGTAACATGTCTGATTGCTGAAATATTATGCCCATTGGACCCATGAACTGTCAGTACACCCAAGTGTTGACTGAAAAGTAATGCCTCCATCTTCGTAACTCTTCAACAGTTGGTAGCATTGATATGCTGCAGGTACTGGCTTGTTCCGTAGCCTCGTCTCTACAGCTCCAGTTGGTGGGAAGCTTTAGCATTGAACGGTTGTGTTGTTACAGTGTTAAGTATGGAACCCTGTGCAGACGGTCAGTCAATGCGATTTAAGCAACATGCAGTCATTGAATTCTTGACAGCAGGAGGTGTCACCCCAAAGGAGATTCATCAGAGAAAGAAAGCAGTTTATGGTGACTGTGTTGATGTGAGTACTGTGCGTCGTTGGATGAGTAAGTTTAAAGATGAGGTGGGACCATCTGACCTGCATGACAAACAAAGAGTTGGACATCCTGTGACAGCAACCATTGTGTTTCACAAGCAAAATGTCGACAGATTGATTCAGGACGATCGTCGTATCACTCAGAGAGAAACTGCAAGCACAATCGGCATTTCACAAGAACTTGTGGCTCACATTTTTGCTTTGCTTGGCTATTGGAAGATCTGTGCATGACGGGTACCCTGGATGCTGACTCCTGAAATGAAAGCGCAAAGACTTGAAATTTGCCAGCAACTCCTCTCGCGTTACAAGAATGAAAGTGACGCCTTTCTCCATTCAGTTGTGACAGGAGACAAAACGTGGGCACACCATTATGACAGAACTTTTAGACTGTGGTTGCGAAAACAGTGTGTCGACTTCACCCATAACGGCTACAGAAAACTTGTTCACCATTGGCAGAAATGTATCCAATTGGCTGGTGATTAAGTGGAAAAGTGAATATTGGTAATTAAAGATCACATTCTAAGGATTATTTCTGCATTTGATTTATTAAAATATTCCCATCCAAACCCAATTAATGAAGGTGGAGGCATTACTTTTCATTCAACCTCGCACATGAAATGTTGAATGTTTTTTACTATAGCCCCTGAGGCTTGGGAGTGCAAAGCGATGATTTGTGTGAGTCTGCCATAGGATGTTATCTTCCATTCTCATTACTCCAGTAATTTTTCATGTTCCACTCAATGTTATAGTAAATTGCGATGAGCCATAGGTTCAGTCAGAAGACGTGAGGCAATATCATCCATAATTTTGTTAGTATAAAGCATAAGCAAAAATGTTTATTTGTTTAGTTTATAACGTCCTTTTCAAGATCATGATTTTTAATTGTGGGCAGTGCAGCGCAAATTTGGATCCTTTTACAAAGTGTTGATGAACATCTACTTTCTCTGATAGCAGAAATGTGAAGTTATGTGTTACCTACTTTTAAAGTACAAGAACGGTATATGTTCGACATTTGTGTTGTTGATTGGATTTAGATGATGATATAAAAATAAGAGGGATTTTACCTCTCAGCGAAGTTTTGCACACCTGTAGAAATTAACTGACTTTTATTTTTCGTGTTGGCTAGGAAATTTCCTGAGAGATAGTAGCTATTATTTTCCCACCAAAAGTTATTTCCAAAGTAATGCTTTTATCTGTTCTTCTAGTTCATTCAGTGTTTTTGGAAGTATTGTCAGAATATCCATAAAAACAATTAACACTTCTGATTTGGCTTTCACATATGCAGCATATCTATCACAAATTGATTGAAATGGAAGGCGCTACCTTTCACACAACTTTAAGCAGCAACAACACACTATCAATCACAAATTTAGTATGCTCCAAATTTATATCATTTAGTGATTTGAACACTTTATGTTGAAGAGAGGCAGTACATTTCCATGCCCCATTTTTGTGAAATAAGGACAAAGGATATGGACAAAGCACATATGTCATGCATTTTTCCAAATCTTTGCCATACTCTTTACCTAATGTACTCTCTGGAGTAGGGTAAGTGAGCTGATCGGAACCAGTCTGTCCCATATTTTATACCATTACTCATAATGGCAAGGTGTTCAGTCTGTCACTCCTTTTGAATTTTAAAATCTGGAGATCACCACTAACATGTTCCATGCGCTACAAGCCCTCTTCCCAGAACTAGCCCATTCAATGAACATCAGGAAATGAATGAATGTTGTGTGACTAGGGCCTCCCGTCAGGTAGACCGTTCGATGGGTACAAGTCTTTCGATTCGACGCCACTTCGGCGACTTGCGCGTCGATGGGTATGAAATGATGATGATTAGAACAACACAACACCCAGTCCCTAAGCGGAGAAAATCTCCGGCCCAGCCGGGATTCGAACCCGGGCCCTTAGGTTTGACATTCTGTCATGCTGACCATTCAGCTACCGGGGGCGGACAAGACCAAGAAATGTCAACTAGGAGAAAAAAAATTCATGTAGCTGCAAATTTTTGAAGTGATAGGACTGTCATGAACAATAAACTAAAAATCCTGATCAGTGTGGTGAGGGAGTCATGTAAAGGTAACTTTTAGGTTTGTCTTGAATATCACAAAAACCACAGTTTGTAGCAGAAATGTTTTCCAGTTCAGAGTTAAACTACATTGAATTTCCTACAAAAAAAATCTCTTATTCACTTTTCTTTAGGACTAAGTTTCCGTGTTACAGGGGATGGAAAAATAGCAGATTACTAAAAATTCATTTCAATAATATAAAATTAATGTTTATCATAAAATGAAGTGGGTTAAGAACAAATATTACATGTATGTACTGCATCTAAGTGTAGCAGAACTGCATTAAGGGATAAATTGTATTCTGCAGTTCTAGTGGTGTAACAGGGTGGGAAAGAAAATAGACTAGGGAAAATAGGTTTCCAGATTATGGTCATGCTGTTCCCTCCTTCATAGGTCTGCAAAATGAGAAGCGAGCAGGCAGTTCCCCTTTTTTTTACCACACTGTGTCATAAAAAAGCAAATACAGGATATTTCACAAAGTTATACCGACCCTTCTGCAACTCACCTTATGAATCAGAGGCAATGCACTGTGCAGGCACTATGGCAGGAAGGGAGAGAAGGGAGGAGGTTGGGGGGGGGGGGGTTATTTTCCACGAAGTGTGTTAACACAACATTGAGTACAAATATGAGTTGCTAATAATAAAAACACAAGAAAGACATAGGGTCAGATTCTAAGTAAATCTCTGCGTACTGTTCCATGCTGCTACAGGGGAAATTAATTCTTAGTTATGGTGTATGGCAGTTGTGGCATTCTTGCAGGAGAAGTAACTTCCTCCACCATAAATGCTGCTCATGTTTCAGTTTACAGGTAGACTATGTCGCCCTAGCAGTTCCTCTCCAGTTCTCTTATGTAAGGAGACAAAATAACTTCATTGAACTAGTGTTCTATATAGTGTTGTTCTCAGTTTATTGAGTGAGTATTTGTTTGCAATTGGTAAGTGAGCTTTAATGTAAAATATCTTCCTATAAACAATGGCTGGGAAGTGCTTAACTTGTAAGTGTGGTGGTGAAAAATAGAATGGATTGGTAAACGTGGCATCTTGCTGCTGTCTGCCATTGACAGCATATTGTAAACTTATGTTGTAGCTGTGTTGTTGTCACTTGGTGGTGAATTAATGAATGGCTGGAAAGTAACTGCATTTCTCTTACCATCAATTGTGTTAGTTCTAGAGTGCATAAATTTCTTCCGTTCAGAAATTACTGGTACTTGTAGAGTGGGGTGCACTGTGTGGAGCCACTACTACACGTCCACAGCAAATCTTCCTAGGTTGGTGTCAATAGGTCTGATGGAATACGACTGATTATGGTTAAATCTAGAACAGTAATCCATAGTAATGAATTGTTTGACTGAAGCTGAAATATCAGAAGTTCCATAACACCTAGGTGACACACTTTTGTTACAAAGGGACCTAGTTTAAGCCTCTGGGCATCTTCAGATGCCGGTAGAGCTGAGGCTGGGATGATGGATTTCATACCCTCAAGCTGCAAACAGTATTTCAACCATTAATAGTGGATACAATGAAATCAACAATGTTGAATTCATGTTGACAACATGTTACACTTGGGACAGGCTCTTCAGTATGATTGATAGTTGGCAGTTCCAGCTGTTGAGCTTTTTTACGTAATAGCCCATTTAACATCTGCAAATAAATACTTACTTAATAAACTGAAAATAACTTCACTATATTTGTAGAAAAGTGTTCAGATTTTAGTAATTTGTATCTGTATTCCGTCTAGTGTTAACGCACTTTGCAGAAAATAAACACTTTACCTCCCCTGGAGGTGTCTGCACACTGCCAGTAATTCATAAGGTGAGCTGTGGCATGGTTGGCAGAACTTTGTGAAAAGCCTGCTGTTACTTCATCAAAATGCCAAGGTTATGGTTTTACTTAATTTAGTATAGAATGGTGTTACCTGAAAATCACAGTTGTCAATTTATAAGCCAAAGAAAAAAGAAAAGAAAAAACAGAATTTCTTTTGCGTATTTGCCTTTTTTTAAATATCTATGGGGAAATTTTATGCTCTCGAAGTAGAAACTCATATTGACCACTCCAAAAATGTAAACGAGCAACATTTTTTGGGTAAAATGTTTATTTTGTTGTATATTATTTCTTTTACCTTTTTGTATTTCACACAGTCTGAAACTATATTTGTTCTTCAATTGACTTTCATCATAAGAAAGTACTTTTACATATGCTTCAGTTGTCCCAAATTCATTTGTCTATGTCCTGGCAGATTAAAACTGTGTGCTGGACCAAGATTCAAACTCTGGAACTTTACCTTTTGCGGGCAACTGCTCTACCATCTGAGCCACCCAAGCATGACTCACGACCCATCCTCACAGCTTTACATCCGCCAGTAACTCATCTCCTAACTTCCAAACTTCACAGAAGCTCTCGTGTTAGACTTGTAGAACTAGCACTACTGGAAGAAAGGATATTGCAGACACATGGCTTTTTCTGCTGCAGAGTGAAAATTCATTCTGGAAATATCTAACAATTATTTTTATGATTCTTCTTCAGGGCTTAAAAATTACTTATGTAAGCCCTTAATATAAAACCCCAAATTATCTTGCTATTATTATTTTGACAAAAACTTAAAATTCCGAGTATACAGGACCAACTTAAGGACAGACCTTCAGAAAAATAAAAGTCTGCTCATATCCATTTCAGCAATGGTAGCTAAGTGTTCAGCCACTAGAGAGCATTCTGTCCTACATTTCTGCTTGGCTGCCACTAAATATCATCCTTACTGTGTGCAGCTTTGGATACTCGACAACAAAATGTGCGCTTTCAGCTTCTATCCTGTATTGTTGTTGAGGCATTGCTTTCAAAAAAGGATGGCTATATTGATCCAGAGTTTGGCGTTGGATTTAGCAGCTCAGGAAATGAAGAAGAATATGATGTTACTTCATTAAAGTCTGAAAGTAATGATAATTTGTCAGTTGAGTGACAATTAGTGCTCACCAGTAGTATGATATAAATACATCCACTGTGCCCCTGCTAGCTCCTCCAAGATTTATGTTCACTGTTGAGCTTCAAAAGCTCTCTAGATTTATGTTCACAGAAAACTGTTGTGAAGTAGATGGTTAGATTTCATAGCTATGCAGAAACTAAAGAAAGTTACTTCAAGTTTCAGGATATTTTAGTCGAATTCCAGTCATGAGTATACTTGGGATTTTGTTATTGGTGATCTTCAAAATTTTGCAACTCCTTATTTTGAGTTTTAAAAGCTATCTTATATGTCTTTGTGTAATGTTTTATTGTTGGATGCTTTTTGTTAGTAAACAATTTTTTTACTGTAATTTGAAAAAAAAATCATTATGTTAAGGGGTTAAAATAAATACTGGCAGGTTCTGGTTAGAATACCAACAGCAGAAAGGGTAATGACCACCACTCACTGTATATCTGAGGCATTAAACTTAGAACTTAGCTTGTTTTGAGCTAGCGCACACACACACACACACACACACACACACAGAGAGAGAGAGAGAGAGAGAGAGAGAGAGAGAGAGAGAGAGATGGGTGGGGGGAGGGGAAGTGTTAGCTCAAGAGTAGGACATTTCTGAAGCTTACCTGGAAATTCAATCTTTGATCAAATGGCTGGCTGTTATTCAGCATCTCTTTGCAGTGAGTTATTGTCTTGACTATTTCTACATATTTACAGGATTAATAAATCAGTGTTAAAATTAGCTGCAATATACAAAAAAAAAGTTTGCTCGTTGAAAGTAATAGTCCCGCCTAAAGAAGTTATTAACTGGTACCTTAGAATTGGCATGCTTCCTGCTATAAAATCCTCAGGCAAATTTGAAAGGTACTCTAAAAACAAAGGCATGTAGTGCCAGAATATTGAGAAATTACTTGTAAGAACTGTATAGAGGATATGTTGAGATGCAGATAGGCACAACAAAAAGACTGCTGTACATTTAAGCTTTCTGCCAAAACACCTAATGTAGAAAACACACACACATTCTTGCAAGCACAACTCATGCACACATGACTACTGTCTCTGCCTCATCAACCACAGATAATAGTCATGTGAATGTGAGTTGTGATTTTGTGTGTGTGTGTGTGTGTGTGTGTGTGTGTGTGTGTGTGTGTGTGTGTGTGTGTGTTCTTTAGAAGAAATCCTTTTGGATGGAAGCTCAAATGTATAGCAGTCTTTTTTTTTTATGCCTGTCTGCGACTCAGCATCTTTTCTATATGGTGGGTTGCAATCTACCCTTTTCATAATGTTGTCATTATTTCATCCTGGATTTTCCATTGTTTGAAAAAACAATTAAGGCTGTGCAGGATGTATTGTTCATGAGCCCATAGAAGGTACACAGTATTATTGTGTTATTGTTAAGAGTGTTATCCCATTCAAGTGAAGAACTGTATCTGAAAATAGTAATCGATAACATGATAGTAAAAGTTATGCAAAAGTGGATTAATTATCTGAAGATGTCCTAGACAGTGTATGAAAAAAGAAAAAGTAATAATAGCTAGAGAAAATAAAGTGACTCAGAAGTGACCTGAAGGCTATAATAAATTATTCTATTATTTATAAAGTAATATTGGCACTCATCTAGTACTTTGAAAACATTTTAAAAAATCTTTTTGGTGTGTGCAAAGGACCAGTACATACCCTTTCGCTAACCATAAATCCTCTTATTGACTACCCAAGTATCCAAAAAGATTAAATGGTGGCATAATTTTCCCAAAGTAAGAAAGCCTCCTTTTGACAATGGTTTTAAGAGCACTAGCATAATTAGATGAGAAATGCTGAAGGAGTTATAAATATAAAGTCAGCTTGTGAAAGCATGGAAAAACTGAGTTATGATGATTGAACTAGGATCTGAATGTAATACTCCTTGAATATTAACTCATTGTTGTACCTCTATAAGAAGTGTTCAAATAAAAAGATACAAAACATCATAACAACCAAACCAGTTAATATGTATCTACACATCTCAAGGCCACACAAAGTTAATGACCATGTTCAAGTGGGAGCAGTGGGAACATCCTCCATACAGCCCAGACATGTCGCCCTGCGATGTCCATGTGTTTGGTCCACCAAACAACATCTCAAAGGGAAGCACTTTAACTTGGATGATGAACTGAAGGCACAGTGGAAGACTTAACTCATGTCACAGCCTCAGGAATTCTGACAACAGGGAACTCTTCGGGTCATGAAGCAGTGGGGTAGTTGCTTTCTCAGGCCTCTGGTAATTACTTTTGAATAAAGACTTTAGTTAAACACACAGTGTTGTTTTGTACCTTTTCTTTTGATCATCCTTCATGTATTACCTTGTTTGACACAAAGAAATTGATAAATGTGGGTCATATATGTTAATTGTGTTTTTGAAAGAAGCTGCTGAAAGAAAAAGTATGAGAATGGAAGGTGACATGGTAGTAATATGTTACGTGATAATGGGTAGTCTTATCTTCATCAATTCCAGTGAAAACGTTACCTGCTGTGGACATTCAAAAAACTACTTTTGTATGTTTTGTGGTCTTCATACCAAAACCGACAAGGTGGCATAATGGCTAGCACACTGGATTTGCATTTGGGAGGACAAAGGTTAAAATCCTGTTCAGCCATCCAGATTTATATTTTCTGTGATTTCCCAAAATAAGTTAATGCAAATGCTACAATGCCACCTTTGAGAGGGCATGGCCAACTTCCTTCCCCATCCTTTTCTAATTCAATTTCAGCTCTGTCTCTAACAGCTTCACGTTCCTCTTCCTTACTTCAGACCAGGTCTGAACACTGGTTTGACGCAGGTCCGCACACTAGTCTGTCCTGTAAAAACCTCTTCATTTCTGCATAACTACTACAATCTACATCCATTTGATACTACTTGGTATTATCAAGGCTTGGTTTTCCTCTACATCTTTTATCCCCCATACTTCTCTCCATTGGCAGATTGATAATTTCTAAATGCCTCAGTATGTGTGCTATCAACTAATTCCTTTGTCTTGTGTCATTAATTTTTTTTCTCCCTAATTCAGTTCAATATCACCTAGTCAGTTTTCTGATCTACCCATCGAATCTTCAGGATTTTTCTGTAGCACCACATTTCAAAAGCATCTATTTCCTCTCTCTCTCTCTCTTTTTTTTTTTTTTTTACGAACTGTTTATCGTCTGTGTTTCATTTTCATACACACTCCAGACAAATTTCTTTAGAAAATACTTCCTAACATTTTAATTTCTATGTGATGTTCTTGTTTTCAGAAACACTTTTCTTGCTGTTGCCAGTCTGCATTTTATTTCCTCTGTATTTTGGCTGTTCTCAGTTATTTTGCTACCCAAATAACAAAACTCATCTACTGCAGCGAGTGTCTCCTCTCCTAATCTAATTCCCTCAGCATCACCTGATTTGATTCAACTAAATTCCATTACCCTTTTTTAAAATTTTGTTGATGATCATTTTATAATCTATTTTCAGGACACTGTCCATTCCATTCAACTGCTCTTCCAAGTTATTTTCTCCCCATTCCATTCAACTGCTCTTCAAAGTTATTTGCTCCCTCTGACAGAATTAATGTCATTGGCAAACCTCAGAAGTTTTAATTTCTTTTCTCTAAACCTTAATTCCGTTCTCATGTTTAGCCTTGCTTTCCTGGATAGCTTGCTCCCCCCCTCTCTCTCCCTCCCTCCCCCCCTCCCTCTCTCCCAGCCCCCCTCTCCCTCCCCCCCTCCCTCACTCCCTCTTCCTTCCTTTCCATGCCCTTTGACTCCTATAACTATAGTGTTGGTTCTGTACATGTTGTAGACAACCTCTGTTCCCTGTATTTTATCCCTGTTACCTTAAGAATTTCAGCGAGTGTATTCCAGTCAACATTATTGAAAGGCTTTTTAAATCTACCAATGCTGTTAAGTTAGGTTTGATTTTCTTCAGTCTATCTTCTAAAATAAGTCAAAAGATCATTATTGCATTGCACAATTTTAACTGATGATTTGGTAATATTCAAACCTGTCAGCATACATAAAACCATTACCTGTTTTGGAATCAGAATTTTTACATTCTTTGAAGTCTGTGGCATTTTGCTTGTATCATATGTCGTGCATAACTAGTGGATTAGTTTTGTCGTGGATAACTGTCCCAAGAATCTCAATAATTCTGAGGGAATATTGTTTATCCAGAGGCATTGTTTTGTTTTGAATCCTTCAGTGCCATGGAAAATACTTCTGGGGTATTGCATCTCCCATTTCATCTGCTTCTTGCACCCATTCCACAGTGCTGTCTTCCAGTTTGTTTTCTTTGTATAGCCCCTAAGTATATTTGTTCCACCGTTCAGCTTTTCCTTCATTACTTATTATTGACATCATATAACTACTTTTATTTCCTCCAAAAGTTTCTCTAATTTTGCTGCAGGCAGCATCTGTCTTTCCCATAGTCATGTATGCTTCTACAGCATTGCATTTTTCCTCTAGTCATTCCTGTTTGGCATTTTACAATTCCTGCCTATCTCATTTTTTAGATGGCTGTACTCTCTTTTGGTTCTTCAGTTTTATATTTTCTCCATTTGTCACATAAATTCCTTATATGGTGCACTATCCTAGGATTTCTACTGGACCATGTCTCTTCGCCTGTACATATGCATGAAGTATTGTCACTTTGCAGCAGACATTCATTGAAGGTGTAGCATGGCACATTTTCATTAGAACATTACCTTGAATATCCCAAATGTTGTGTGCTAATAGGGTGACAATCTAGAGTATTTTGATTGTGACTGTGATACAAACAATGTTTAATTTGACTGTGGGGAGAGAGATATCTAACCTTCCTGTAATATTGGTTATTTTCTTCTTCATGTTCAGCATGGGGTCACACAGAAAAATGAGAATTTTTGAAACAACCAACGAAAGAATTTTATTGACAGCAGCTGCACCACTACAAAGTGCCTTTTAAGAGACAGTAATCCAGTTTATCAGTGTTAAATTACATCCTGTAGATGTTGTTTCCCCATACATATGCATTCTTCCAGTCTGCTCTTGAGGTTCCTCATAAAGAGCTGCAGCTTCTTAGCTGGGATATTACAAATTTTATATTGAATTCTTTGTTTCAGTACATCCATTGTTCTTGCGTGAATCGTATAAACCTAACTCATAAGGTACCCCCACAAGAAAATGTCACAAATGGACATATCCTGTGATCTTGGGTGCCAGGGGATGTCTCTGAATCTGGAGAACAGTTCTCACAGAGCTGCCATTGATTGACTTGCAGTGTACGATGTTGCACCGTCCTATTGAAACCAGGTTTTGTGAAGTTATGGAATATTGTTTAATGCCAAGTGCAACTAAAGATTACAACATCTCAACATACTGATCTGAAGTGATGTCACTGTGATCTATTCCTCACTTTCGAAAAAGTAAGGTCTGATGACCCCGTGTGATGAAATTGCACACCATACTGTCAGTTTGCTGATGTGTAAAGGGTGTTCATGTACTTCATTATGATTATTAACTTCCCAGTAATGGTAGTTCTGCTTATTCACATAACATATGAGATGAAAAAAAGTCCTTTTTTTTTAATGGGAAAAGCATGCAGTTGACTGTTACACTAACCCATGATTACTAAATGGTGAGAGTATTTACAGCTCAAGGCTCCTGTTCCACAATGTTGCCAGATGAATATGGCTGCCACAAAGCATTTCAAAAGTTCCCATTTTTCTATGTCACCCCGAATAAATTTAAAATGTTTTCTGTGAGTTCATTTGAGATGCTTGATCCTAATATTCTGAAACTTACTGCCCACATTTTTTTTCTCAAAATTACACCTTAACAGCTCGTTATTTTTATCACACTTTGCAGTGAAAACAGTGTCTCATGGACGTATTTCTACAACAGTTTACATACAGACTGTAGCCAAAAAATCATTATAGTAAAGTAATACCACTTGTAGAACCTGGAAATGGAGTTCTACTATAATGTTTATCTTTATTGTGAGAAATGTTAGGGAATTTCATAAATTTTCACTGCTAAATTAATGTTCATATTCCCCTAACTTGCTTAAGGATAAGAAGCCTTATGTGTTACATCCACTTGAATGTTCTTCATACATGAAAAAGTACTAGTTAAAGCAAGTAATCATTAATTAAAAATTCTTTTGACCACCATAGTACTTTATTTGGTATACTCTTGATGCAGATGGTAGCCTATACACTTGCATTCCTCTGCCTGGAGAACTGACACAATCATCTCATTATAAGGGAACCTAACATTTAATCTGAAATTGGGCAGTCATACAGTACTGAACTTTTGACATACAAATTCTCACACGTGAAGAAAGACCACAGAAAATTCTCAGATGAACATTTTTGTAGCTACTATATCTTAATGCACATAAGATTGTGAAAAACATTCAACAGTAATGAATTCCTCAGGTGCTTCTCATGGTGCAAATTACACATACATAATAATTCATTTCACTTAGAGAACTAGGAGTGTAATCATAATGTAAAACAGTCTTTGTTTTGTTTTTAATGTTCTTAGCCATACTACTGATATATTAAAAATAACATAAAAATTCCTGTAATTCTCCACCAAGCAAAAAGTTACAAAAAAATGCAGTATTATGTTTTTCATTATAGCTGAGTATCAGTGATTCTATCTAAAAATTTTCCATCACCTTTGAGGTTTAGAATTTTTCCTGTTATTCATGCCGGTATTATTACCCCGACATGTACTGGTTGTAAGCAGTATTGTTAAGAGACATGTACTGATATTTGTTGCAAGGTCTGACTGGGAAGTTAGGTACATTTGAAAGAATTTATGTGTACATACACAGAATTCCTCTTTTTCCAGAGAGTACTCCTAAACTGAATTTGGATGATATTTATTACCACCGGGAGTGTGTGTGTTACTCATTGGAAAGGCGGAGAATTGATCTTATTACTATCTCATCATACCACAACATAAGCCTGGAACGTGAACCAAGACTCCGACATTTATTTCCAGAAATAAATGTTCCTCGTCCATTCAAGTTCCTAGAGAAAAAGGTAAACAGTGCCAAACACATGAATAAAGATGAACATGAATAATATTGTATATAGTAACTGCTGTTTTACCATTGACAATAATTTGAGTGGTTTATGATCCACAGTTTGTTTCTGGCAGTTACTGTGGACAGAGTAAAAAATGAGATAATATTTATCTTAGTGTAGTCTGAAACTGTAATTTTTTTCTTTATTAGCAGCTGACTTTTCAGTAAGCAGGGTATATTATAGGTTCCTGAATGTGCCCTACTCTTTATACAACAGTTGTGCCTTCTTGGGTGGCCATTTTAATTGATGAAGGGATACTGACTTACTAGTTGCTGGAAGTAACATTGAAAGTGGGATAAGAAAGATCGATGACAATAAATTGCATGTGTTCCCTGGATCATGTCAAAAGGCAATCAGATCATGGAATTTGGCTAGCTTTGTTTAGGAACAGGCATTTTGAACTTCATATTCGCAAACTGTGGGCTGATGAGTGTCAGCAGTTCACTATAACCCTAAGCTGCATGAGTACTTCAGCAGCTACCACTTAAATGGAAAGTTGTGTCACAGGAAACAGGAATCATGACTTTACCATCTATATTGTAAAGATGGTATCAATATTCGTTTATCATAAACTCAACTTAGAAGCATGCTGTATGCCAGTGGGGTGGATTGTTTCCAAGGCAAAACAGTCACTAGTGGGTAATCTCAGGAGTTCCTGATGTGAGCTATTTGTATTAGGCTTACCTAGATATTTTGGGCTCTGCCTGGGCAGCCTTTTGCATGATGGATATGGAACTTATATATCAAACCTTTAGTGAGCTGTTGGACAGTATTATTTACCTACCCTGTTAAAAGACCATGGTAGGTCTGGATGAGGCCCCATCAACACAACATTAAAGATTAGTAACAAAGCACATCTACTGTGTTGAATTATCTGAATAGTTATCATAATAATTTATGCAACTTTTGGCAATTTGCTGTATGTCCATTCCACATATGTATAGAGGAAAAAGTGGAGTAAAAATGTGAGGCCAAGATAGGAAATAATTCACAAAAAGTTGAAAATTGATTTATTTGTTATGCATTTGAAGTTTAGTACAGTCACACCATGCATTGTTTCTAACCAAATTGGTGCAAATTTCACAGATATAATAACTCACATATTTCACTTGTAGAACTATGACTGTAATCATATTGTAAAACAGTCTTTGTTTTGTTTTTAATCTTCTTAGCCATACTGCTGACATATTAAAAAAAACATAAAAATTCCTCTAATTCTCCACCAAGCAAAAAGTTACAAAATAATGCAGTATTATGTTTTTCATTATAGCTGAGTATCAGTGATTATATACACAAAAAAAAAATTCCATCACTTTTGAGGTTTAGAATTTTTCCTGTAATTCGTGCCAGTATTCTTACCCTGACGTGTACTGATTGTAAGCAGTATTATTAAGAGACACGTACTGATATTTGTTGCAAGGTCTAACTGGAAAGTTAAGTACATTGAAAGAATTAATGTGTACATACATAGAATTCCTCTTTTTTTCAGAGTGTACTCCTGAACTGAATTTGGATGATTTTTATTACCATCAGGAGTGTGTATGTTACTCATTGGAAAGGCAGAGAATTGATCCTATTACTATCTCATCATACCACAACATAAGCCTGGAACATGAACCAAGATTGTTTTTTCGATTAAACATATATAAATTGTAGTGATGATTCTTTCCAAAATAACAGTTAACCATTATTGAAATGGAGTTGCTGCTCATCTGATTGCCTGGAGCTTCTTACAACTGTTGAAATTCAGAAAATTTGATTTAGTCTGCTTGTAACAGCTTGTCCTGCTTTTTTAATGGATCACTGACAATATATTTTGTTCTTCAAAGTGATGTGAGTCCATTTCTGTTCTCTCTTCTGCTATACTCTGAAAGCTAGGTTATCAACATGTAGGAAAAGACAGATTGCTACTTACCGTAAAGAAGACAGATCAAGTTGCAGACAATTAAAAGACACACATAAAACTTTTGGCCACAGCCTTCATCAGTAAAAGAGAGACACTTACTGTTCACACACACAAGCAAGTGCACCTCATGCACACGCAACTACCAATTCTAGCATCTCAGGTCAGAATGCATCCATCATGTGGGACGCAAGCAGCAATCTGGAGGGGGTGGGGAAGGGGAAGGGATAGTAGTGTATGAGTGGGGAGAGAGACAGACACTGTCTGGTGTAATGTGCAGGGACTAGACTGCCAAAAGACACAGCATCAGGAGGTTTTGGGGCAGGGAGGCCCTGATGCTGCACCTGTTGCCAGTCTAGTCCATGCGCACTACACCAGACAGCATTCATCTTTCTGCCCACCTGTACACTGTTATCCCTTTCCCTTCCTCACCTCCTCCAGATTGCTGCGTGCATCCCCTGTGATAGTTGCATTCCGATCCGATATGCTGGAGATGGTTGTGTATGCATTAGGTGCGCTTGCTTGTGTGTATGAGTGATGTGGGTTTCTCTGTATATCTTTTGCTGTTGAAACCTGTGGCCTAAAGCTTTGTGTAAGTCTCCTTTAATTATGCCTGTCTGCAACTTGATGTGTCTTCTTTACCATAAGTACAATCTGTCTTTTCCTACATTGTTGATATTCGTACCTGGAGTTTCTGTTGTTTGAAAGCTAGGATATCTTTGTCTTTCATTGTAGCTCTGAAAGTTAGAAAGTTACTTTTAATGGAATATGACACACACAGGTTTCCCTGTCACTAATAAATTTATAACATAACACTGTTTTTTATATACGAGGGTGGTTTGAAAAGTTCTCGTAATGGAATAGAAAAAAAAGTACTTACATCACTGAAACTTTTTTTTTATTTTTCAATTTAATTTTCTTGTAGATTAATGCACTTGCTCCAGTGATGTTCCAGTGCCTTGATCCCTTCTCGAAAATGAGTTTCCTCCAGGCCTGCAAAATAGTTGTCAACTCCGGCTATCAAATTTTTGCTTGAAGTGAATCTTCGTCCACAAAGAAAAATTTTTAGTTTTGGGAAGAGATGAAAGTCTGATGTAGCCATATCAGGTGAATAAGGTGGCTGTGGCAACAATTCATACCTTAGTTCTTGTAATTTTGCCACGGTGACGGCAAGTGTGCGGGCACACATTGCTTCATGGAAGATGACTTTCTTCCTTGCTAATCCTGGCCTTTCTCCATGTATCTTTTGTTGCAGTTTGTCCAGGAGTTTAGCATAGTATTCTCCAGTAATTGTTTGCTCAGTGGGGAGATAATCTACAAACAGAATCCCCTTCACATCCCAGAACACTGATGCCAAGGCCTTTCCCACCGAAGGAATGGTCTTTGTTTTCTTTGGTGGTGGAGAATCAGCATGTTTCCACTGCTTTGACTGTTGTTTTGTCTCTGTGGTATAGTAGTGCATCCAAGTTTCATCTGTGGTCACAAACTCATGCAAAAAATTTTGTTTGTTTCTCCTAAAACAGGCCAAATATTGTTCCGATATGTCCACTCTGATGCGTTTTTGATCCAGCATCAAGAGTCATGGCACTCGTCTTACAGATAATTTTTTTCATTTCTGATTCTTCAGTTAAAATGTGATATACCCTTTCAGATGACATCTGGCAAGCATGAGCAACTTCATGCACTTTCAGCGATCCTTCATGACCATTTTGTGCACTTTTGCGATGATTTTGAGAGTAGTGACACATCTTAGCCACCTACCGCGCAGATCATCATCTAAGCTCTCCTGATCAAATTTAAATTCATTTTTCCTCTTGGCAACAGCTGAATATGTAGGAGCAGAGTCCCTAGTGTATTCTGGCAACTGGCATGAATGTCCTTTGCTTTCATACTTTTCTTTATAAAATACTTATTCACTGCTTGAATCTCGATTTTTTTTTTTTTTTTTTTTTTCCATCTTCACAAATCACTACGTGGGAACAGCAAAAAGAGCTATGTCACTGCCACAGCTTTCTTCCAAGAGCACTGATGTGGCACGTGTGTACAGGAAACAGTCCAATGAATATCACGTGAATGACTCATTGTGCTAGTGCTGACTTCTCGTGGTGAGTCTGAGAACTTTTCAAACCACACTCATGTTACACTTAATACATGCAAAGAACACCATTTAAATGTAATTTAACAGTCACAGTAAGTGTGCATACGGCCAGGCATCATCAAGAAATACAAAAGGTAACAAAAACATGGAGAAAAACAATAACAACAACAACTCAAAGGAAACACATTTAATAATGCTTACAAACTTTGAGTATCCATGGCTCTGACTTATCTGTGTTGGCTCTGATTCCTCATTTGGTATTTTCTCACTGAATTCGTTTGTCTGTCGCCGAGGTTCCTTGGTGCTGTCAGTGATGGGTACTTAAATGCAGTCTCTCTGCTAATTATGTTGTTAGCCATATCTATTTCAACTGCTTTCTTTAATGACAGCATCCCAGAATGCAGAGGCAGAGAAGATGCGGTGTCTGCATCTCATTTCACTGCTTTGTTTAATGATAGCATCTCAGTGTGCGGAGGCAGACAAGATTCAGTGTCTGCAACGCATTTCTCTAGTAGGTGCTCTGGACATCAGTGTCACCTGGGATAATGTTATGGCTCTGTCTGTTGGTGCCTGAATTTTTCTAGTGAACCAGCTTCTAAGTTTGTGCACAGCTAGCTGCAGTCACGCATGAAGATGATGATCAGCTACAGTCAAACTTGAAGGTGATGAGCAGCTGCCTCGTAGAAATATTGTGCAGTTTAGACAATGCCATCTGACACAATGCCCAAGAAACTTTCACACTATGAATTGGTTGTCTGCAGAAGAAAGAGGGATGAATTTGGAGGTGCTTGACATCTGCAAGGGGTGAGAAAGTAAGTCCCACTAATTGGTCAAATTTCAGGAGGAGGGCAAAAGACATTACACCATGAGCAACCCCCCCCCCTACCCCCATCCTACTCTTGTGTTGTTCCATAAATAATTTGATGCTTTACATCTTTCATTCTGTTAATATTTTTCATTCAGTGTGAATTTAATGTCTTGAATAGAGTGAAAACTCATTTATGTGTAACATTCACAAAAAAAGTGAAAAAATTTAATTTTTGAGTGCATATATTTCCTATAGTGTCAAGCCTATTTTTCTGGATCAAGCATTTTTGCAATACAAAATTTAATGCTGTAAAATTTGAAATGGAAGTAACATTTCTGTGGGTTATGAATGCCATTCTTTTCCCTTTTCATTATTTCTGCACATTTACCTTTCACTTAACAGTTGGCTGTAAAGAATTAAAATAAATTTTGCTAGGCACAACTATATTGTAAGAAGTTTGTACAAAAATTATTTCTGTGTGTTCATGTGTGTGTGTTGTGTGTGTGTGTGTGTGTGTGTGTGTGTGTGTGTCCCTTTTTATGTTGTCTTTTTTGTATATTTATTCAACTCTAATTTTTAGACAATATTTATTCTATAATGTAGTGGACACACATGTCTGAAATGAAATGTGCCATATTTGACCAAGTCGCCAAATACAACAGGTGGAATGCTGTTTCATGTTTGGCAAATGTATACTTTTACTTGGCTAACACAGCCCAGAATTGGTTCAAGAAAAATGAAGAGATAGGTGAAGAGATAAATGAAGGGATAAATTCCAGGTCAAACCAAAGAAAATGTTTGGCAACAATCAGCAGCATTATGGAAGAACAATTTCAGAACATTAACTGAAGAACATTGGCAACATTATAGGGAAATGACAAAGATCTACAGGGTATTAAAAAAAGCATGTAGTTACGTGTCTATAAGAGATGCTGGAAGTGGTGGCCATGGGCATCCACGCATCGCTGACTTTGTGTGATGATGTTTACAACAACACACAATTCTGCAGAAGAGATGTTGTTAATTTATCTAGTGATGCTTTGTTTAAGATCATTTATTCTATTGTGTGAGGATTGTCACCACACACTTTGCTTTTTAGTGTGCACTGTAAATAAAACTCAAACAATGTTACCTCCCTTTTGCGTTTTCGTGTTATGCATCAATGGGAAGAGGAGTGGCTGACAGTCGGTGAAAATAAGCTGCGTCTGGTCAATGTCACCACGCGGCCATGGCGTACGACTTACCAGTCATGCAGGCGGGATGAGGTTCTCCTCACTCGCCTCCGCATTGGGCACAGTCCCTTAACGCATGGTTTTTTACTCCAGCGGGAGGACCCCCCAATCTGCAATCTGCGTCCAGATTACTGTCCGCCACATTTTACTTGACTGTCTTTTATTCTCTGACCAGAGGGCGGTGGTTTCCTTGCCACCGGATTTGCCCTCTATTTTGCAAGACGATGCAACGACTGTGGTTAAGGTCATACGGTTTTGTGTCCTGTGCAATTTGTTGCCTCGGATTTTAGGGAGAGGATTTTAATGTGCTGCTGGGTGACTGGCTCACCCAGGTTTTAGTTAAGAGGTCCGCCAGTCACGATTACCTACTTGTTTCACTTCGATTTCTGTTCTCTTTTCCTTGTGTTTCCTTTCCTTTTTTAGTGCGTTTCTTCTCCTCTTGTTTTGCTTCTGTATGTGAGGATTTGGAACTGCGTCAGGTCTGTGTCTTCTAGCTGTTCTCTTTGTTCGATGTCTGTCTTCGTCCCTTCACCGCATGTGTTCCTGTTTCTATGTGTTTGGGCGCTGATGACCACGCTGTTTAGCGCCCGAAAACCTCAAACCACATGCATGCACACACACGCACGCACGCACGCACACACACACACACACACACACACACACACACACTCAAACAATGTTAAGTCCAGGGGCCTTAGGGACCACAGGTCTCTACTAACAAGTCTGTCTTCAGGGAACACATTGGTGATGTGGGTCGTAAGTGTAAGTGGGTGCTCCATCTTGTTGAAATAGTGCATACGGCTCCTCTGCATGCTATTACACTGTGCAATTTTTTTGTTCACTGCTCCTGGTCAGATATTGTGAGAGGGCCATAAGATCCTATCGCATCAGACAAATAAGCAATAAATAAATAAATAAATAAATATACTGTGTAGTAAGAAATGCACCAAGAATCACTCATCAAGAAATATGAAAACTATTTTGCCATTCACTATGAAACTTATGTGTTGTAGCCTACATTAATTCTAGATTTTCATTTCTTTAAAACCAATGCAGCATTATATAACCAGATAAGAAAATGAATAGTGAATTGAATAAAAATGAACAGGATGTAAACAGGACCAGTAACCAGTGAACTAGTTTCCTGAGATGTATGAATTTGCTCTTCTCCAAAAGATGTATGATTAAAGTGAAATACCTTTGGTCTTGAGAAAAAAAATTAATAACCTCATTTTCAAAGAAGGCTGCTGCAGACAGGTTTGAGTATTACTGAACCATCAGTTTTCTTAGGTTCATCTTCTAAGATGAGTGACATCTTGAGCTTCTACATTTCTGCATAACCCAAACTGATCTTCCTGGAGATTGGATTCTACCATTTTGTCCATTATTTTGTAAATAATTCATGTCTGTGTTTAGCAATCGTGAGTTATTACACTTTTGGTTCAGTAACATTCACGCCTATCTGCACCTGCTTTTTTTGGAACTAAAATTATTATTTTTTTCTCAAACCTAAGGGTATTTCAACTTTCTCATGTATCTTATTGAGACTAGTTGACTGGTGTCTATTTCTGTTTGGATCCTTTTCGTTTTCACTCATTTACCATTCCTTTTTTTATCTAGTTGTATCACACTGTATTGGTTTCAAAGAAATGAAAATCTAGAAGTACTCTATGCTATAACATATTAGTTTCATAGTGAATGGCAAAATAGTTTTCACATGTCTTGACAAAATTGCTCTGGGTACACTTCTTACATGCCAGTGTAGTTATGGCTTATATTATTTATTTATTTATTTATTCTCCGTGGGCAAATACAAGGATTTGTTGTGGATAGTTTACATATTGTTCATTTCCCCTTATAACATTGTGGGAAACAATTATATACAATAGGCCTACAGATAAAAAATTATGTTGCTTTTTTTGGTACTATTTATACAAATGAAAGTTTTCTACTCCTCAGGAATTCCTCAATACTATAAAAACACTTACTGCTGAGGAACTCCTTCAAGGCAATTTCAAAGCAGCTTCCACTTAAGCTTTTTAATATTTTTGGAAGTTTGTTATAAAATTAAACTGAATTTATCTGCGCCAAGAAGTTGAATTCAAACTCGACTTATGAAGACCAGTTTTTCCTAGGGAGACAACACGTACACTTGAAGGAAGCTTCATGTCCCCATCAAGATAGTGCACAGTAATAGCAATAAAATGTCGGTTTTTTGGGAAGTCCATCTGTCAGCCATTAAACAACTGCTATTGTTGATTTCAATTTCATTAACAAGTTACTACACAAATGACTATAGTGGTACTGTAGAAGCTGGTTATAAGTGTTTTCCTGTTTAAAAGTTGTAATTGGGACACATCCGAAATTCCTTATCTTCCACAATGCTTAAGGGATGCTATTTTTTTTTACAGATCATTTTATGTAACTGAAGATCAATTTTTTCACCTTAGAAATTGATAAGAGCTGAATAACATTGGTCAAATTGGTCAAAGAGAATTGTGCTACTACTGTTGAATTGGGCACAAAGATGGCAGATGTAGCTGTCCTGAACATCAAATTGCCCAATAATAATGAATAAATATCACAAACACATTCAGTGATTTTGCATTAGGCAGCTGAAGAAAGCAGAGGCTGAAAGAGCAGCGGTCATGTTGTATTGCTAGTAAGATTCAGTTGAAGTTGTGTGAACTTGTTTCTGTAGGTTGTGATGAATGAGACAGAAACTTAGATTGAATACCCATCACCTCCAGTGACATCATGGGATGTTTCCTTTTTTAAATTGCTTATGGGACTTCCTTCCAGGAATGTTGATGATGCCCTAGCAGTACTTGCATTCCCATCGATCCATGTCTCTTTTTCACTGTAATGGTACCACAATATACTGCCAGAAGATGAAAGACTTGTCATCTTGATATTGTTCAAACTTTATTATCAATTTTCTTTCACAAGTATCATGAACATTTGTGAAAAGTATTTATGTACACATTGTATGCTGTTGCAAATGAAGATAGATATGTACAACTGCAAATAACCAAAATAGTTGGAATCTGAATAGAGGAGAACAGAGTTAACCAGATGAATGACAAAAAATTCAGAATATCAATGTATCATTTAATTTTTGGTGACATGCAGAAATAACATCCTTTTTGTAAACCGTTTAATATTACAAGTAGAAAAATGATTAAAAACTATCCAAAAACTGGTAGTTAAATCAAGCATTTCTAAAGAAAAAATGTATGAATTAAAAATATTGCTTCATTGTAGATATCGGTTTTACAGTTGATCAAAACAGTGAAGAGATTCGCAGATTTGTTTTTGTGGTTCATGAAGAAATGTATGAGGGTCATTCAGTAAGTAATCCAACACTTTTTTTTTTGTTGCCATTTCGGTTGAAAAATGCAGAATTTGTTGTGGGACATTGTAGAATACTCCTGCTTCAGCCCCCTATAGTTTAATGAAGTTCTGATTGTAGGATATTCCTGCTTCAGCCCCTATAGTTTAATGAAGTTCTGATAGGTGGAACGCTTTATGTAGCATTCGAAATTGCATCTGTAACGGAGATGTGTCATTGGCTTTCTTCTACCATGAAACCAGAGCATTGCAGATATTCATGGGCACTTGCAGGATATCTTCGGAGGTCTGGCAGTGAACAAAAACATGGTCAGTCGATGGGTAAGGTGTCTGTCATCATCACTACAAGGTCACACGAACCTGTCTGATCTCCAGCATGCCAGCTGGCTGCACACAGCTGTGACTCCTGCATTGTTGAAACATGTAGACACACTCATTTTATGTGACTGACAGATTGCAATCAAAAACCTTGCTATTTATCTGGGAGCTTGGAAAACTTCATTGGACTTTTCTTCCTCATCCACCCTACAGCTCAGATCTTTCAGCTTCCGACTTCCATCTGAGTGGCCAATTGAAGGTCGCACTCCATGGGAAGTATATGGATGATGGGGAGGTTATTGATGAAGCAAGACATTGGCTGTGACGTTGACCAGTGGAATGGTACCATGTGGGCATACAGACCCTCCCAGTAAGGTGGTATAGGGCCATCACATTGAATGGAGATTATGTTGAAAAATAGGATTTTGTAGCCAAAAGAGTGGAAAATAATGTGGTGTATTGGAATCCTTAATAAAACCAGCCTGCTTTCAGAAAAAAATGTGTTGCTTTACTTATTGAACACCCCTTATTTATTATATATAAATTAATTTTTTATGTCAGTTTAATAAATTACTGATCATGGATGCTGAGCAGTAAAGAACCAGACGTCAAAATTTTGAGGATAGAGAGAGTGCTAACACAGTGAATTAAAGGAATGACAATTCATATGGAATGAGAAACGATGGAACTGGAGTGAAGAATGAGCAACCACTTATGAAAGAATGAGTCTGACAGAACAAGACCAACCAAAGTGAACGGTGAATTCCTTTCACAGTTTCATATCTCTCTCACCTCATCTTCATCTACTTTCTGTTCCTTTTCCATAATATTGTTTCTGTCCTCTTTCTCATGCAGGAGGTCCCTGAATTGAGTGACCTTGTCATCAACAAACTGTACATTTCGTGCCTATTGTTCTCTGTTAGTGAAGACTGCCAACTTTAGTGTTTTAACCAATATTGTGTAACGAGTTTTATCTACTGTAATTTTATAATGATTATCAATAATAAGTCTCACTTTATGACATGAATATCTTTTTAGTGTGGTTTCATGAAAAACTTTTGCTTTCTGTATTTTACAGTTTCTCGTGTTTTACACTTTTTTGGGTCAGCCTGCTGAAAAATGTAAAAAGGTGGTTTTACTGTCTTCCTTATATCTTTCATCTTCCCTTTCTTTTCTTAGTACTGGCTTCACATGTGAGCTCTTGATGTCCATAAGGCTGCTGCTTTTGTTGTCCAAAGGTTTCTTTCTCATAATCATATACAATTGTATAAATTTGCATTTCTCCTCTTGCCATTCCTGCTTCTCCAGTTTGCACTTTCTGCATGTGTCACTTCTTATGTGTCTTCGTTCAGTTTTGTGTGCTTTATTTGATGAATTTTTATATTTTCTCCTTTTATCAGTTGAATTGTATGTTTCCCAGGTATTTCTACTTTCCTTGTCTTTTGCGTATTTAATACTTTACTGCCCTCACTATTTCATCTCTCTCACCTTCAATTGTTTCCATTTCCCCTAGGTCATTCAATCATTGCCCAATGTTCCCTTTGAAATTCTTGACAACTGTGAGTGAGTTCTTTTAATTAATAAGGTCCCATCTTCTAAATTTCATACCTCTCTGCAATTTGATGAGTTTTAATTTTCAGCTGATAACCACATCTGCCCTAGAAATAGTTTGCAGTTTCAAATCTGGTTTTGAAATTGATGTCTTATTATTATATAACCCATCCGAAAATTTCCATTGCTTCCATGTCTCATCTATGTATATCTTTTATAATTCTCAAACCAAGTGTTGACAATGCCTAAATCATACTGTTTGCAAAATTCTGCCAAGTAGCTTTCTCTTCCATTCCTTTTCCCTAGTCCATATTCCTTACTGTTTTTTCTCCATAGCTTCTTTATCCCAGTATTAAATTCTGGTCACAATCACAATTAAATTTTTGTCCCTTGTAATGAATGTAGCAAGGTTTTTCTTCCCCCCCCCCCTTTCTCTTTGTCATACATTTCTTCAGTCTCTCATCTGTGGAGTAAGTTGTATTTACACTTGTACTACTGTAATTGGTTTTGACTTTGTTCTTGTCTTTGCTATGACAATACCTTCACTCTGCTGTTCATGGTACTTCCCGGTAGCTGAGTGGTCAGCACAACAGAATGTCAATTCTAAGGGCCCGAGTTCGATTCCCGGCTGGGTCGGAGATTTTCTCCGCTCAGGGACTGGGTGTTGTGTTGTCCTAATCATCATCATTTCATCTCCATCGATGCGCAAGTTGCCGAAGTGGCATCAAATTGAAATCAGTGAACGGTCTACCTGACAGGAGACCCTGGTGACATGACATTTACATTTATGGTAGTTCCCCACACTTGTATTTTCTTGTTCATTCTTAGTAGTACTTCTGTGTTGCTCCTATTTGATTTTGTGTTAATATCCCCTTGCAATTTACTAATTTCTGCTAAGTCTAACTTTAACCTGTCAATTTCAGTTTTCAAGTTCTCTAACCTGTCTACCTCAGTAATGATTTAATTACATTATAGATGTATTCTTTTCCTTTTGTTGTGCAACCAGCCTTGTACTCGAACAGATTTCTTCGTGTGCTGTGACATGTTGGAACTTAACTGAGGTCTGGTCTTCTTCGAAACCCAGTGTAATGCATGTAATTTTCTTTTGTTGTGTCCCATGAGCTCATGCGAGCTGCCCTGTAGCCTTTCCATATCTTTGATAACATGCTGTTCAGTTCCACTGATCATATTCTTGTGATTATCAAACTTACAAAACCTGTCCTAAACACACACCTGCTTCTTCATACTGTATTCCCAACAAAAGATGCATAATCAAGTTGGGAGTAATTTCAGAACACTCTGTATTGCTTATTTGTTTGTAGCAACTTCTTTTTAGTGCATTTTGTTAATGCAACTATTCATAACAGGCAAAAAGTTATCTCAGAATGTATGCAGTTGCAATACAGAATGTTCAGAAGGCAGTTATTTGGCAAAATCGTTTGAATTCTTCCAGCCTGTACTAGTGAGCCAGAATGTCTTGGCAGATAGTAGCTCATCATGGCAGTTATTCTGAACTTGATCTTGACTTAAATAACTCATTATTGTTATTGCTCATTTTTCCCATTTTCTTCTCAGAAATATATTGTCCCCTCAATGTAATTTGACCCTGTACCTCTTTACCGGCACTCATTGTTTCTGTCTGTCTGTCTGTTTTCATATGATTGTGACAGAGTGCACAGTGTTCTTTTTTCTCAGATACTTCTTTTATAATAATTGACATTCTATGACTTACCATTTGCTTTTTGTCTTTGCTGTAGGGTGACAGTCTCTGCGCAGTCAATTGTTTTCACCAAATTTGTTGAGTTGTAGTTTTTAAACTGAACACTGGTCATACTCTACCTTTGACTCACAATTTCTGCCTTACATGTACGAATATCAAGAGCTTAGACAATAAACCAGTCCTAAGCAAAGAAGGGAAAGGAGAAAGGTGGAAAGAATATATAGGAGGTCTATACAAGGGAGAACAACTTAAAAGCAGTATTATAGAAAGAGAAGTGGGCATGGATGAAGATAAGATGGGAGATGTGATACTGTGAGAAGAATTTGACAAAGCTCTTGAAGATTGAAGTCGAAACAAGGTTCTGGAAGTAGACAATATTCTGTCAGAACTACTGATAGCTTTGGGAGAGCCAGCCATGACAAACTCACCCATCTGGTGTGCAAGATGTATTAAATAGGCGGAATACCCTCAGACTTCAAGTAGGGTGTAGTAGTTGTAATTGCAAAGAAAGCGGTTGCTGACAGATATGAAGATTACCTAACTATCAGTTTAATAAGCCATGTTTACAAAATACTAAGACAAATTGTTTAAAGAAGAATGAAAAAACTGGTAGAAGCACAGCTTGGGGAAGATCAGTTTGGATTCTGGAGAAATATAGGAAGGCACGAGGCAGTACTGACCCTGCAACTTATCTTAGAAGATAGCGTAAGAAAAGACAAACCTATATTCATAGCATTTGTAAACTTAAAGACAACTTTTGACAATATTGACTGTAATACTCTCTTTGAAATTCTGAAAGTGGCAAGGGTAAAATACAGGGAATGAAGGTCTATTTACATCTTATGCAGAAACCAAACAGCAGTCATAAAGAGTCGAGGGGCATGAAAGGGAAAGAGTGGTTGAGAAGGGAGAGAAACAGGGTTGCAGCCTATCCCTGAAGTTATTCAATATGCACGTTGAACAAGCAGTAAAGAAAACCAAAGGAAAATTTGGAGTAGGAATTAAACTTCAGGGAGAAGAAATAAAAACTCTGATGTTTGCCGACGACATTGTAATTGTGTCAGAGACAGCAAAGGACTTGGAAGAGTAGTTGAGCTGAATGGACAGTGTCTTGAAAGGAGGATATAAGATGAACATCAACAAAAGCAAAGAAGGGAAATGGAATATAGTCAGATTAAATCAGGTGATGCTAAGGGAAACAGATTAGTAAACAAGACACTTAAAAGTAGTAGATGAGTTTTGCTGTTTTGGCAGAAAAATAACTGATGACTGTCGAAGTAGAGAGGATACAAAATGTAGGCTGGCAATGGCAAGAAAAGCATTTCTGAAGAAGAGAAATTTGTTAACATCGAATATAGATTTAAGTGTCGGGAAGTCTTTTCTGAAGGTATTTGTCTGGAGTGTGGTCATGTATGGAAGCAAAACATGGACAATAAACAATTTAGATAAAAAGAGAATAGAAGCTTTCAAAACATGGTGCTACAAAAGAATGCTGAAGATTAGATGGGTAGATCACATAACTAATGAGGAAGTACTGAATGGAATTGGGGAGAAAAGAAATTTGTGGCACAGTCTGAGTAGAAGAAGGGATTAGTTGATAGGGATCATCAGTTTAGCATTGGAAGGAATAGTAGTAAAATCATAGAGGGAGACCAAGTGATGAAAACAGTAAGCAGATTCAGAAAGATGTAGGTTGAAGTATTTACTTGGAGATGAAGAGATCACACAGATTAGAGTAGCGTGGAGAGCTGCATAAAACTAGTCTTCAGACTGAAGGCAACAACAACAACAACAGCAATTTGTCTTCCTTAGTCCGTCCTTCAGAATGATGTATCCTTACTTTTACTGCCTGTGTGTTTTTCTTTTCTTTTTTTCCTTCCTCTCCATTTTCTTCTACTACAAAAATTTCAGAGATTTTTCTTTAACACTGTGGCTGTCACACAGCTGTTTAGCTTAAAGAGGATAGTCATCATGAAAGAAGTCAATACAAGAGTTGTCATTTAAGTTTTTAGAAACAACTTCCAGATGATGTTATTGATATATGACATTACTATTTTTTTTTAAAATTTGTCATTTGTTATTGTGAAAACAATAGAAGCTTAGAAACTGTCAAAATAGTTTGTTTACAGTGAGCACTCAAGGAACCATTGTTCTAAAGAAATACACTCCTGGAAATTGAAATAAGAACACCGTGAATTCATTGTCCCAGGAAGGGGAAACTTTATTGACACATTCCTGGGGTCAGATACATCACATGATCACACTGACAGAACCACAGGCACATAGACACAGGCAACAGAGCATGCACAATGTCGGCACTAGTACAGTGTATATCCACCTTTCGCAGCAATGCAGGCTGCTATTCTCCCATGGAGACGATCGTAGAGATGCTGGATGTAGTCCTGTGGAACGCCTTGCCATGCCATTTCCACCTGGCGCCTCAGTTGGACCAGCATTCGTGCTGGACGTGCAGACCGCGTGAGACGACGCTTCATCCAGTCTCAAACATGCTCAATGGGGGACAGATCCGGAGATCTTGCTGGCCAGGGTAGTTGACTTACACCTTCTAGAGCACGTTGGGTGGCACGGGATACATGCGGACGTGCATTGTCCTGTTGGAACAGCAAGTTCCCTTGCCGGTCTAGGAATGGTAGAACGATGGGTTCGATGACGGTTTGGATGTACCGTGCACTATTCAGTGTCCCCTCGACGATCACCAGTGGTGTACGGCCAGTGTAGGAGATCGCTCCCCACACCATGATGCCGGGTGTTGGCCCTGTGTGCCTCGGTCGTGTGCAGTCCTGATTGTGGCGCTCACCTGCACGGCGCCAAACACGCATACGACCATCATTGGCACCAAGGCAGAAGCGACTCTCATCGCTGAAGACGACACGTCTCCATTCGTCCCTCCATTCACGCCTGTCGCGACACCACTGGAGGCGGGCTGCACGATGTTGGGGCGTGAGCGGAAGACGGCCTAACGGTGTGCGGGACCGTAGCCCAGCTTCATGGAGACGGTTGCGAATGGTCCTCGCCGATACCCCAGGAGCAACAGTGTCCCTAATTTGCTGGGAAGTGGCGGTGCGGTCCCCTACGGCACTGCGTAGGATCCTACGGTCTTGGCGTGCATCCGTGCGTCGCTGCGGTCCGGTCCCAGGTCGACGGGCACGTGCACCTTCCGCCGACCACTGGCGACAACATCGATGTACTGTGGAGACCTCACACCCCATGTGTTGAGCAATTCGGCGGTACGTCCACCCGGCCTCCCGCATGCCCACTATACGCCCTCGCTCAAAGTCCGTCAACTGCACATACGGTTCACGTCCACGCTGTCGCAGCATGCTACCAGTGTTAAAGACTGCGATGGAGCTCCGTATGCCACGGCAAACTGGCTGACACTGACGGCGGCGGTGCACAAATGCTGCGCAGCTAGCGCCATTCGACGGCCAACACCGCGGTTCCTGGTGTGTCCGCTGTGCTGTGCGTGTGATCATTGCTTGTACAGCCCTCTCGCAGTGTCCGGAGCAAGTATGGTGGGTCTGACACACCGGTGTCAATGTGTTCTTTTTTCCATTTCCAGGAGTGTAGAAATTTCACATGGAGGTTTTCGATGAGTGATTTTTAAAATTTTCATAAAGGTTTAATTCGCAAGTAATGTGTTGGATACATTAATTCAACTTTCAAAAAAGACTATGTACCATAGGTTTGCAGAATTTTGTCTTGATTTTACCATCATTGAGACATTTCATGAAGGTCATGTTAAATCAGTTGCTATTCCAAAAAACATCAAGGATGTGTGCTACATGATTGTAGAGGACCAGCATTTAACTTACTGTGAGATAGAGTCATATTGGCTTCCTTAGGCATGCTGAAGACTACAGTATACTCATTTTTGCATGTACATTTAACTATGAAAAAGATCTGTTCCCAATGAATTGTGCACAATTTGTCTGAAACTCAGAAATAGCTTTATGCCAGTTGGTGGAAAGAAATATTCGTAATCACTTTTTCACTCTGCGGTGGAGTGTGCACTGATATGAAACTTCTTGCCAGATTAAAACTGTGTGCGGGACCGAGACACGAACTCAAGACCTTTGCTGTTTGCGGGCAAGGTAGGAGATGAGGTACTGGTGGAAATAAAGCTGTGTGGATGGGTTGTGAGTCGTGCTTGGGTAGAGCACTAGCCCACAAAAGGCAAAGGTACAGAGTTCAAGATTTGCTCCAGCACACAGTTTTAATTTGCAAGGAAGTTTACTGTTCATAACATCCCACAGAGTAAAGACAAAATCAGTATACAATATTGTAATAGGAGATAAAACTTGAATACATTTGTACAAGCTAGAAACTAAACAGCCATCAACTGTTTGGGTGAAATAAAATTAACAAAAATTATTTGTTTGTGAAGCATTTCCAAGAAAATGACAGCTTGTTTCTTCAGTTACACTGGATCATTGCTTCATATGATCAAAGAACAACTCATTTTCTACAAATGCATTGAGGAGGGAACGAGAAATGTCACATCATTCTTCATTATGAAAATTCCAGCTATCAGATACTGTGTTAAATAATTCATTATCTGATGCATATCATTTTAAATACTGCAGCTGTGTTTTAGGTATGGTTCTTGTCATATTAGACATTTTTAGATTACAATAACTGAACTGCACTCATATGTTCTTCCTTGTTCACTTCATTCCATTTCGCCAACTTCTAATTTGTGTTTTCTTTGAAAGCAATATGATCTTGAATTTTTTTATTCAGCAGAATGTGTTTACGGATATCCTTCAAAGTTATTCTAACTTCTTGCAGGTGTTTTTCTATATCCGTGAACTAAGCCTCCTTGGTTTTTACATGTGTATAAAATCCATGATTGTGTCATCTCCTGAATCCACCAATTTCTTTGATTGGACCTAGAATTTTTCTCAAGATCTATCTTTCCCTTATTTATAATTTCTCAGTCGGACCTTTTCTATTCGTAGCAAGATGTTCTCTGTCATACAGAGCCCCTCTGATTGTATCTTGGCATTAAGTAATATTGATTTCTTCATGTAGACACTTTTAGTTAGTTTTATATGTTGTCTTCTTTTCCAACTGTGCGAAGTAAACATGTCCTTGTCAGAAGTGTTTGACTTCATCCACTCTCAAAGATATTTAAACTGCTCTGTTTGTTCGACATCTGCTTCCTCTACCTCTAGTACTCTGAGTGGTGACTTCATGTTAGTAACAATTTGGATGATCTCAAAGGCGATCTGGAGTCCTATCTTTCCTGCTTGTTTCTTCAGTTGTTTGATTTTTCTTTAACTGTGTCTAGACAACTAGAAAAGATTGAAAGGTCTTCTGCAAGGGCCAGGCAGTCAACTGTCAAATTCATGTTTCTATAGCCAAGCTTGACTACATTTGCAACACCTTTGTCAGTCATTCCATTATGCCACTCACAGATCCCCCAGTAGCTGAGTGGTCAGCATGACAGAATGTCAATCCTAAGGGCCCGGGTTCGATTCCCAGCTGGGTCGGAGATTTTCTCTGCTCAGAGACTGGGTGTTGTGTTGTCCTAATCTTCATCATTTCATCCTCACCGGCGTGCAAGTTGCCGAAGTGGCGTCAAATCGAAAGACTTGCACCCGGAGAACGGTCTACTCAACGGGAGGCCCTAGTCACACAACATTCACATTTTATTTACAGATCACTAATTCAGATACACAGTAGATTTCAAAAGTATGTGAAATCTCTCCATAAATTTTGCCTTGTAGTCGGTATCAGTAAGACTCTGTCAGATAATATCCTAGTTTTTAAATCTTAGCCAGATTCTTTTTTAAATTATATTATTCATTTTACTTACTTCAAAGCAAGAGTCTGTTTCTGGATTGCTCATTGATTTTGAATGTATCTAAGATCAAACGATGTTTTTATGCCATTATTACGAAATTATGTACAATGACATCAATCTTTTAGTCTTTCAGTTCTTTTCTGCCAAATAACTGGTGCTGGGATCAGAACAATACGCAAACTTCCATAAGAATGGCACAGAATTTATGATTTGAGATACAGAAATCTAATTAAAAGTGTTGCAAACAAATAAAATGCAGGACTGATGTGTCTTCATGCTAGGTTTTATATAATGGACACAGTAGAATTAAGCCATGTCCTATTTTAGTTTTTTTACATCTACATATATGCTTTGCATGACACCATAATGTGCATGTTAGAGTGTACCTTCCACCTCTGTTAGTCATTCCCTTTCCTGTTACATACAAAATTGAAGCAAAGGAAAAATGACTATCTATATTTTTCTGTACGAGCCGTGATTTCTCTTGTCTTGTCTTCGCGGGTCTTATGCGAGGTGTATGTTGGTGGCAGTAGGGTTGGTCTGCAGTCTATCACAAATGTTGATTCTCCAAACTTTCTCAACAGTATTTCATGAAAAGAATGTGTTCTCCCTTCCTGGATTCCCATTTGAGTTCATGGAGCATTTCCGTATTATCCTTGTGTTGATTGAATCTACTGGTAACAAATTTAGCATGTGCCTCCAAAATGCTTCAACTTCTTCCTTTAATCCAGCCCGTGGGGATTCCAAACACTTCTGCAGTACTCAAGAATTGGTCAAACAAATGTCCTGTATGCAGTCATCTTTATAGATGAACTACACTTTCCTAGTTTTCTCCCAGTAAACTGAAATAGACTATGTGACTTCCCCACAACTGACCTAATATGCTCATTTCATTTCATGTCACTTACTTATTTAATAGAAATGACTGTACCAAGCAACACACCACTAATAATGTATTCAAACATTACAGGATTATTCCTACTCATATTCATTAACTTTTCCCACATTTAGAGCAAGCCACCATTCATTGCACCAAACAGAAATTCTATCCAAGTCATCCCGTACCCTCCACAATCATTCAAAAACAATACTCTTCACTGCATCACTACAGATGATACCTTGGTTTCCAATGAACACTTGCTTCCCGGACAATGTACTGGGTTGTATTACTTAAAAAGTTTTCAAGCCACTCATATATCTGAGAATTTATTCCGTATGCTCAGATGTACATTAACAGTGTGCTGTGTGGCACTGTGTCGGTTGTTTTTTTGTAAATCTAGGAATATGAGCTCTGCCTTTTGCCCTTCATCCATGGTTTGCAGGATATCATGTGAGAAAAGGCAATTTGAACCTTGCATTAGTGATGCTTTTTAAATCTGTGTTGATTTGTGGATATAGACTATTCTCCCTCAAAGGAATTTATTATTTTCAGACTTAAAATGTACTTAAGAATTCTACAGAAAAACAGTAAGTTGGAGCTTTCTGCTGGGCAAGTGATTCTGTAAAACTGAATTGTGATTTCATTTGGACATGGTGTCTTACTTGGTTTTAAATCTTTCAGCTGCTCTTCAGTGCCAGGGATGTCTATTTATATGTCCTTATTACAGGTATTTGTAGAGTAGTCAAATGATGGTATGTCTGATGGTATGTCTATACACTCCTCTTGCATGAGTGATGTTTTTTAAATGCGAGATTTAAAACTTCAGCTTTCCTTTTGCTGTGTTCTGTTGCCACATCAGACTGGTCTGTCGGGAACTGATCTGCTTAACAATTTTACATGGGACCAGAATTTTTTAGGATTTTCAGCACAAGTTAATATATGACAGTGAAAGTAGTTGTATGCTTTGTTCATCAAACTTTTTATAGACTCAAAAATTTCTGCTGTTGCCGATCAACATCTGTATTCTCATGATTTTGCGAATTTTGTTATTAACCCCCATACTTAATGCAAATGCCTAGCTCATATTTCTCAAGATCTTAAATTGCAATCAGTTTCAACTATGACCATAATTTCTCTATGTCCATCACATTGGAAATAAATGACAACCATTCATTAACTAATTAGGATGCTAACAACTGCTTACCCGTTCTTTCCAGCTTAATACCTCTCCTAGTCTTTTCACTACATTTATTGACCTTATTAACCATTGTGCCAATGGTCACCATAGTGGTGACTCCGGTTCCCATCAGATCATCTAAGTTAAGTGCTGTTGGGCTGGGCTAACACTGGGATGGGTGACCATTCAGTCTGCCGAGCACTGTTGGCAAGCTGAGTGCCTTGTGAGGCAAACTGAGGATTTACTTGATTGAGAAATAGTGGCTCCAGTCTCGTAAAATGATGTACATCCGGGAGAGCAGTGTGCTGACCAGATGCCCCTTCCTATCTGCATCCAGTGACACTTGTGGGCTGAGGATGACATGGCCGGTCGGTACCATTGAGCTTTCATGGCCTGGTCAAGCAGAGGTGGTGTTTTTTTTTTTTTTTTTTTTTTTTTTTTTTAGTAACCATCATGATTATGATGACATTGTGATCAATAATCTCTGTTTCTATACTGACAGAATCAATAATGTCAGGCTTTTTCTACCTATGAAGTCTAGAATATTTGCTCTGCATGTGCATTGTCACTGTAGTTGCTCAAGACAGTTTTTGAAGTAAGTGTTTGGAACTTCTTCCCCAGACTGTCTCTCTGTACAATGTGCAATGTATCTGTAGACATCTTAGTCGATCCTTGGTGGTTTAAAGTCACCTCCAACTAACATTGCTTGATAAGTGTACTTCTGTCCTTCTGAGTGAAGACTTTTTTTAATGATTCTATAACTGTTACATCTGAGTGGATGATAAGAACAACCAATGTTTAGTTGAGTTCACCTAAGGTCATTACTCCCATCCAGATAACTTCACAGCTATCTTTACAATACAGATTATATGCCTCATTAAATATTACAGAGCTCTCTACTTCAGGTTTCATCTAACTCTTAGTTTTGAGTATAATTTGAGCATGACATCTTTCCAGGAGAGTGGTAAATTCAACGATTTTGTAACAAATGCTTTGGCAATTTGCTGTTAAAGTCTTTACATTGCAAGCATCTCTGACATGTGTGCAATCAGATTTCAGTCTTTTGCTTTTTCTGCATTGATTGATGACCCTTTTTCAGAGGACCTCAAACCATCACCTAACCTTTTAAAAAAAAGATAAATAAATAAAAAGCCAGGGGCTCCCCACATGTACTTTGCTACACAAGAGGCTCCTTTGTGTAACACATCTCTGACCTATCTATGGACATCTTAATATTCTCCACCCAATGACACAGGTACAGAAATGTGCAGCTGAGACTATTACAGAAACAGTGGAGTCTCTGGTAATGCCTTCCAGTCAACTCCAAATCAAAGGATCCAAATTAACACTGGGTATGATACTGCAAATTGTAATCTCTCTCTACTTTCATGCCACAGACAAGACCAGCAGTCTCCACCTATTCTGCCTGCTGCCTGTAAGAAGTGAGGATAGCCTCAGAACCCCAGCAACAGGAGTCATTGGTGCTGACATGAGTCACAATTTGAAAATGATTGCACCCTGCACCATCAAGAGCCAGAGGCAGAGCCTTTCCCACATCTTGGGTGAGCCCCCCCCCCCCACCCCCCCCCCCACCCACCCACCCACCCACCCACCCACCCACCCACCCCCCTGCCTCCCGCCAGACATATCGAGTGTACATTGGATTTCTTTCTATCCTCAGACTGCATTCCCTAATAGCCTCCATAATGTACCTAATGTTGGAGCTGCCAATAAGTAACAAACTTGCTGCCAATAAGTAACAAACTACCCTCCCCACCCCTCTCCCTCTGTGTTCCTGCCCAAACACTGCTGAGAATTGGTCACTTGTCCACTCATACTGGGAATGCCCGAGGCTAGTCAGCCAGTCGCCAAGCCCTGACATACACCATTCACCTCAAGCGACACAAACATGTTACAACCTGCCATTTACCCGGAGGTGAACAGTTCCCCCACATCAAGTGCACCAGACAGTGCCTCAGTAGCTGAGCATGTGGGTGCAACAAGTGACACCATAGGTGTCCCATGTGATGCACCCTTTTCTCTGCCACTACTACATCTCGAGGCAGCGGCCTCCAGATGGCTGACCATGACCAGTAGATCTTTAGCTGATTGCAAACTGCAGCCTGCTCCTCCTGCATTCACACAAAGCAGACACACTCCCGATCTATCTTAATATTAAATTTATAATGGAAGATAAAAGAGCCCTGTTGTGGGTCTCTAGCAATGGCAAAAGTCTCAAATGAATAAGAAGTGAGTACGACATTCATTAAATTATCAATAATCTTTTATTGTCGTATAACATTGGGCTGCTTTAATTTCCTGTACTATCTCCATGAGTTCTGCATAAATGTTTATTCTTGTAGCTTTGTGCCTGAATTCAAAATTGATCTCCATGTTTTTATTTTATTTGTCTTTTTATATAGACTAACATAATTATTGCCTTCCCATTCATGTTTAGGCCATTGGTGAAGTGTCGGTAGCCATTTTAACATTAATATATAATCAATTCCTGAATGTTCAGGTCTCATTTCTCATTTCATTAGTGTGTATGGAACAATCATCATGCCATCACATGGTTGAAATAAAGAGTTACAGCTGTATACTGAGAAAATAATTGAAATGCACTGATCATGTAACACAAAGTATACTTCTATTTTAAGTTTTCATTCACTGAGTCTTGTTGAGTACTACAAATACATTTATGATCTAGTCACTTCATTTCATTATTTATAGGTAGACCAACAAGTGACTTCTTATGACCTTACAAGCTTTGAGTAGTTCAGTTTTAGTTATATATCAAAGTACTGAGAACAGTAATATGTATTATTAAGATATGGAAGAACCAAACAAATGTAAATGGACAAGCATAACATACAAAAAAGACAGAAAGAAGCATTATAATAAGACAGAAAGTGAATTCTGTATTATAGGTGACTCAGTGTTGAAAAACATAATTGTTCCGAGCTCCGATATGAGCGTTCAACCAGGAGTCAAGACGCATCAGTTGCATATGCCCAAACAATGTCTTAAACTCAAGAGAGAATGCAGCAGCTAAGCATAACAGAAATCCAAAAGGTGTTTTTATGAATTTGGGAACAATTTCACTTTGAAGCAACAGTGTGGAAGAAATTGTAAACCACACATGGAACCTCATCCGAATGGCCAAAAGACTATACTTCAATTGCAGAACAATAATGAGTGCCATTGTGTACAGGAGATCGGTGAGTGACAGCTATTTGCAGAGACTAAACGAATATTAAAGAACAGTGCAATAAACTAGGAGTTGTCTTCATTGATCCCATCAAGTGCAAAGTGTCTTGCCAAAGATAGTCTACATCTGAATAGGTTGGGCTCAAAAATAATCATTAAGATGTTCATAGATAATTGCCAAGTCATAAAAAATAAGGGAAACTAATAAGTAGTGATGGGGGGCGAAAAAACTTGTGTAATATTAAGAAAGACAAAACCAAACCATTATCTGACAAGAAATGTGCCAAAGCCCCTAGCTAATAGTCAAAGTAGATATGTTATCCACTGGAATATAAATGGTTCAAACACTGGTGCTTCAAACAATGAAAGCTCCAAAATAGATGAATTTGAAATCATTCTGTCAGAATGTGCAAATATTAGAGTTGTTTGTTTAAATGAGCACTGGTTTACTGAGGCACAATTAAAATTTTAAACAAAATACGGAACTTCAAATTAGCAAGTAGCTTTTGCAGAAGAAACAAGTCACATGGAGGCTCATGTATACTGCCACATAGTCATATAAATTATGAGACCAGAAACTGTTTTAATTATTTAAATGAAGAATGTGTGTTTGAGATCTGTTGTGTAGAAATAGCGGACTCGCTAGCAAACGCGACAATAATCTCAATATACAAATTTCCAGGGACGTCAACAACAGAACTATTCTTTTCTAAGCTTCAAATTATACTAGAAGACCTTTGTAGAGAAAGAAAAAGAAAAAAAGAACATTGATATCACATGTGTTAGTAGCTAAGCTTCAAGATTCACTGACGTTGTAAAGAAATATGGTTTCAAATTGAATTTCTTTGAATCTGCTAGAGACAATAGGCAATCAGCAACCTGTATTGACTGTGTTCTAACAAGTTATGTGTGTGAACATGTGTATAAATTTTGTATAGATCTAGGTATTTCAGATCATTGTGCATTGTTCATTGAGCTGCTATGGACAGACTGGAACATTTCACGTATGAGAACCCATATGAGCAGGAACTTTAGCAAAGAAAACTTGCTAACATTTAGTGAGAAGCTAAAAGAGAAAACATAGCCTTTTGATCATTGTAACTCAAGTGATTGAAAACTTTGAGAAATTACTAAGTGGTTTTCTTGGTGTCTTTAATAAAATATTTCCACCTAGATGCTGCAGCCATAAAATAACAAATAAATTAAAGTGGATTACCCAGGGCATAAAAATTTCCAGTTTAAGGAAAAGGCAACTGCACAGAGAACTAAAATATAATCTACAGCTACATCCATACTCTGCAAGCCACGTGACAGTGTGTGGCGGAGGGTACTTTGAGTACCTCTATCGGTTCTCCCTTCTATTCCAGTCTCGTATTGTTTGTGGAAAGAAAGATATTGATTTCATTAAATATGTCTATAAAACCATATTTAAAAGAGTTGTCAAGGCAGCAAAACAACTGGCAAATAACATGCTAATTTTAAATTATAAAAATAAGACAAAGGTTGTGTGGTCGGGTGCTAAACCCATCTTCTTTCTTTTAGTGTTTAACCCTGAGGTTGGTTTGCAGCAGAGAAGCCTCTCTTCTGTCTGCCTTCCTCTTCATTTCCACGTATGTGTTACATCCAACGTCATTCATGATCTGTTGTATGTATGATATCCTTGGTCGCTCCCGCCGATTCCTTCCCTCAACAGCTCCTTCTGCTATTGTTCCAATGATGTTGTTGTGTCGTAGGATGTGCCCTACAAGTTTGTCTCTTCTTATTTGGATGTGCCTCCACAGAGATCTGGTTTCCTGTACTCTTTTAAGCACCTCTTTGTTTGTTACTTTGTCTCTCCAGCTCATCTTCATCATCCTTCTATAGCACCACATCTCTAGGGCCTCTAGCCATCTTCTCTCTTCTCTTCCAATCATCCAAGTTTCACATCCGTATAGGGTCACACTCCAAACGAAACCTTTCATGATACGTTTCCTTATTTTCAGACTGGTGTTGTTGCTGGTGAGTAAGTTCCTTCTCCGATTAAATGCAATTTTGGTCTTTTGTATTCAGGTTGCAATTTCTTTCCGGCTTCTACCATCTCATGTGATTTTGCTTCCGTGGTAAGTAAACCTCTTGAACCCTGTAACCAAGAAATTTCAAAAAATTTACATTGAAGGAAATATTATTGTAAGTCCAACTTAAATACCAAAGCACTTTAATGAATTCCTTTTAAGTATAGCAAAGTCCAGTGTAGATGTAACAGATTATCATAACAAAGTAAATCTCTTTGGCCTAGGTGAAAACTGAAAACTGTACAAAATTCTTAAATGTTTCTATGGTGGTTGTAGAAAATGCTATTCTAACATTAAGAAACAAAAAATCCGCAGGTTGGGATGGAATACCCAAGTGGTAGACATAAAATTGCAAACCCACTAGCTCAAATAATAAATCAATGTTTTGAAGAGGGGTATTTCCCAGAAGTTCTGAAATATGCTGTAGTCAAACCACTCTTCAAGAAGGGATCATGAAAGACCATGGGAAATTATTTTCCTGTCTTGATTCTCCCAGTCATATCTAAAATATTTGAAAAACTTGCTGTTGCACAAGTCTGAAACTTCACTGCAAAATACTCTGTTATTCTAAACAATCAATTTGGTATACTCTGTTATTCTAAACAATCAATTTGGTTTTCAACAGTGGAAAAACACCATAGATGTAGTGAACATTTTCTTTGAGAAAGTAAGTGCATCATTAGACAAGAGAAATAAGGTGGCAGGAGTTTTCTGCTACCTCACAAAGATGTTTGATTCTGTAAACTGCACATTGCTTGTTTATCAACTCGAAAAGTATGGCATTAGTGGCAGTGCCCTACAATGGGTTAATTCCTAGCTATCGAACAGAAAGCAAAGAGTTAGCATCTCTTCAAATGGTTTATTTTTCTGACTGGAAAAAAATATCTCTGGGTGTTCCACAAGGCTCCATATTAGGCCCAGTCATATTCCTCTCTTGTGTTAATGACTTACCATTAAATATCAGCAACCCATCAGTTCTGTTCGCAGATGATATTTCTGTTTTAGTTGAAGATCAGGATTTGGAAAAAATTCCGAAATCTGTGATCAGGACCCTCAGTACCTTAGAAACTTGGTTTCAGCTAAATGGGTTGAATCTTAACATATCTAAGACTCATATGATGTAGTTCGAAACCAAACAGTCAAAATGTGAGCAGATTAAGATTGTACACAACAGCCAAGATATAGAAGAACTTGTAGATAAAGTTTTGAGCTGGCAGGCACACATTGAATACCTAGCAAACAAACTGAGCAGCTTTGCATTTGCAAACTGCAGCTGACATGGACCCACAAAAAGTAGCATATGCATTATTAGTTACAGTATTATTCTTTGGGGTAACTCTACAAACATAGTGTGGATACTAAAAATACAGAAAAAAAATCATTCAAAATATGTGCACTGCAAATCACAAAGAACCATGTGGACCATTATTTAGCAGACATAAAATATTAACTCTCCATTCCCATACATATATGAGATTATATTTTTATACACCAGATATGAATTATTTGAGGGAAACCATTTCATACATTCACATGACACTAGAAACAAAGAAAATTTTATGCTCCCCATCCACTACCTCAGACTGTTTGCCAAGGGACCTCAATACATGGGAATGAAAATTTATAATAAATTAAAAGGGAACAAGTTGATGCAGATGAATTTAGGTCCACTTAAAAGAAAACTATATGAGGTACTGACACTAAAGTGTTTTTACTCAGTGGATGAATTAATGCGTGACAAACTGGAAATTTGAACTGGATACAATATGTTATATATTCCAAGAAATATCCTTATAGTGTTATTATTTATTGTAGTGCTGTTATTTATTATTGAAAAAATCATTGTAACTTTATTATAAATTTTTGATATGTCTCCTATATACAAACCAAATGGATTTCAAATGTTTGTCATGAGATGAATAAAACACAATTCACTTCCTTTTTTTTTTTTCCAGGTTGTGTTCATTAGTGCCCGTGTTCACCCTGGTGAAACACCATCAAGTTTCGTGTTGAATGGACTTCTCAGCCTCCTGTTAAATCGAGATGATCCTGTTTCTATTCTTTTACGTAAAACATTTGTGTTTAAACTTGTACCAATCTTGAACCCTGATGGTGTTGCAAGAGGACATTATAGAACTGACACACGTGGTGTTAACCTTAACAGGGTATATTTGAATCCATCACTTACTCTGCATCCATCTATATTTGCTGCTCGCGCACTAATCAGGTACTATCATTTTGGGCAAGAAATCGAAGAAGCACTGTCAGATGCTCCAGTGGCAAGTGTTTGGAGCTGTGCTAATTCATCGTCATCTGATACTATTTTACATGATGAACCAAATGATGAACCACTATCTTCAAGTCCTGAAGATAGGACAGATGCCTCAGAAGATCAAAACAGAGTCTGCACTATAGAAAGTCAGGTGTCAGGACTGAGTTTGTATGAAAAGGAAAATGAAACTGTTAATAACACACCTATTGATAGTAATGTGATATCCTCAGTGAAAGCTGTTTCTGGAAATCTTGAAACTAGTTTTACAAGTGCAGATAATAATGTTTTCTCTGCTGTCTGTGAAACCATATTCAAAAGCGTTGCAAGTGTCTGTGATGGAATTTCGAAGGGTTATACTGCTACTTCAGTAGCTCCAAATATGACGTGTAATCAGAATTTTTCAGATACTTCTTCAAGTGTTGATGAAACAAACACTGCAGGAGCATTATCAAATCTCTTCATCCAGCAGAAAAATTTTGTAGCAGCAGCATCAACAAATGGTGTGAGTTGCTCAGGTGTTTCAGTGACTGTTAGTAAATGTAGTTCTTACACTCCTAGTGTTGCTGCATGTGATGTTTTCTGCAGTGATGATACAGAAAATGGTGCGAGTAATACTGTGTCATTTGTGGGTATAGAGAAAAAATTTAACCCTGAAGATTCTGGGCTTTTCCTGTACATTGATCTCCATGGACATGCTTCAAAGAAAGGTAAAGTAAAAGCTTATATTGAAAAGTTATATGTTATTAAATTACATATTTTCACAAATAAGTATACTTGTGTTGCATGATTTGCTTATTAAAAATTCATAGTCAGTGTGTCATTAGAAAGTGTAATTTTTTTTCCGTGGTGTACTATAGTCAAATTTATGGAACATTTCATAACTGCCAAATCAATGTGATGATGAAAAAGCACATGAATTTAGGCTGCTTCCGCTCAACTAACATGACATAGCTTTGGCCACCATTGTTTCTTCTGTTATCTTTGCTTCATCTTGAAATTCATTGACATAGCAAACTTTAAACATGATCCTAGTGAGTTACTTAACAAAACCCTGCTTTTGTTGTGTGCTGTCATGGATTCTGATGGTGGTCAGTCATAGATATTACACGAACAACTGTGAGAGACCATTTACAGAATATGTGCTGTCTTAAAGTGCAAAATAGTAAAAGGCTGTCTGATTATAAGTGCTGCTAGAGCTTAGGAACTCACTACAGTAGCTCCAGGAATGTGCCACAGCTGTTGTTTCCAGCCAGCAGTACTGAAATTAATATCCCAGCCTTTTTACTGTGTGGTCCATCGTCATTTGTGGCACTGACTGTGGTTTAACAGATGTTGATGTTGTATTTTAATCCATGTAGCCAAGTGATTGACATTACATCATTTAATAATTGAGATATTTCATTATTTGCATAAACATTTCATTTGTTTGTTAGTAAAAAATAATTGACTACTGTCAATAGATCACTCATGGCACTGTAGACTACACAGTATATTTCAGATGCAACTCATAAACTGTGATGTGGTACAACCTCAGAAAAAATAAACATTCTGTTAAGAGCTATGACCTCCAGTTTTTAAATTTATGCAGGTAGTGGCAGGGAACAATACTTCCAGGTACAGAGGATGGTTATGTCATTCTCTAAAGGTTTGAACACAACAGTACTTTACTAGCTTGGTGAGGTGGTATGTTGTTATGTTCCATCAGCCTTTGAACTGACTTATCCAGCCAGTTGCAATGGGACTTAACAGTTTAACAGGGGCTCTGAGCCATGGTGCAACTTTGCATGCCACCAGTGAAAGAAGTGATAAATGACAAATTAAAGTCCTAGGACTGGCTGGGGATCGAATCCCAATTCTATGGATCTGTAGTCTGTCACCTTATCACTTAACCCCCGAGCTTAGTATTCTACAAAAAGATGCGAAACCAATAGGCAACTTTCATGCAGAACATGCTTAATTTTTCTGTTTCCTGTATCAGATTTTACAAAACAAATTAACCATATTGGTGTTAAGACTTACAGTACATAGAATTCCTGTTTTCTGTTCAAAGGGAAGATTATTACGCATTTTATAAAATGTTATATTCTTAATTTATGCATTTCCTTGCTTTGAATTACTCTCATCCATTTCCTTATTTGAAGGAGTTAGAATAGATGCACATGCCTAGAGTATATTTTTGGAACTGTTCCTTAATCACCCTGTTGACTGTAATGAGAGCATTTTTCATCAAATAAGGTACTTTATGGAATCAGGAAAGAGGAACCCAGATAATGCTTCATAAAGTGTTGATTACCATATTTGTAAGTTACACATTTAGTGTTCATCAAAAGAAAAGGATTACATGTAATTTATGTAGGTGGCCTTTGAGCACAAAACCCAAAAGATGAAACGTGGAAAACTTTGTTAACCTGAGACAAGCTTGTGATATAGGTATCCTACAGATTATATTAGTTAGAACCGGGGGGAAGGAGGGGATGAGTTGTCATACTCATCATCTTCTGGCGATGTGTTGAGGTATGAGGATGCTGTGATATTTATACTATTGGAGTGACCCCCTTGCACCTGACTGTGTGACCATGTGCTGTCTGGCTGAACAGCAGGCAGGGAGGGGTTTGGGGTGAGGGTGCAGTGGTGGGGGTAGCGGGTGCTCCATTTGCATCTTTGTGTGGGCATTTCAGCTGTGTGTTAGGGGGTGGGCAGTGTTGGTTGCTCTCTCATCGTATTGCTGCCAATGCCAGAGTCTGTGCTGAACTTAGTCCGTATCGTCTCTGTTAACAAGATTTTCATGAACCCTTATTTCAGTGGATTACTTTATGATGCCATCCTAATAGGCAGTTTCTCAGCAAAGCACCTTGGTCTTGAGACTATGCTGTACTATCACTGATTTTCCTGTCTGTCCCAGCTGTGCATGCTTGATGGGCCCCTCGCAACAATTCGAAATGCACCGCTGCGTTTGCCCAATCTACTGTTGGTCGCATTCGCAGGGGATGCTGTATATTTCCAGTACATTCATTTTTACTGGATCTTCCGCAGAGCAAAGCCACTCTTTTGACTTCAGTGGTGGTTGAAAGATGGTTTTTATGTTGGATCTTTCAAGTAGCCTCACGATTTTGGCTGAGAGCGGTTCCTGGGACAGAAAGAAAGTGAGTGTCCTGTCTCTTTCTTCCTCTTCCTAGTTCCCAGCATCTTGTATCTTCCTGAATGCACTAATAAGCTGTGCTTCACTGAACCCATTTTTGTGGAACACTGCCTTCAGGTGCAGCTGGTTTGAGAGGCTTTCTTCATCACAGATGATGTATACTGTACGTATCAGGGTGGTCAGCACTTTCTGCCATTTCACTGAATGGTAGTTGTTCTTGGTACCCAGGTACAGGTCTGTGTGTCTTCTTCCTGTGTACTGAATGGCTTAGTGTACCATCTGCCTTCTTCCTTATTAGTATGTCTAGAAAACGGAGACAACCATTCTCCTGTACTTCTGTAGTGAAAGCAGTGTTTTCAAAGAATGAAAAATCCAGGATGGAATGTAACAATACCAGAGAATGAAAGTTGCTACTCACCATATAGCAGAGATTCTGAGTCACAATAGGCACAACAAAAAGATTCACACAATTATAGCTTCGGCCATTAAGGCCTTTGTCAGCAGTAGACACACATTGTGTGAATCTTTTTGTTGTGCCTATCGCGACTCAGCATCTCCACTATATGGTGAGTAGCAAGTTTCCTTCATGGTATTGAAAGCAGTGTTTTGATGGATGCCATTAAAGTGGGCCAGAAACTCGTCCACTGTCTGTCCAGCATACTCCCTTACCACAAACGTATTGTCAACATAGTGGAATAAATGCTTGGGTTTCCAGTGAGTGATTTGAAGAGCCACCTCCTCAATGTGTTTCACGTAGATGTTTGCTGTTTCTGGAGCTAGTGGGGATTCCATGGTCGCTCCATCCATCTGTTCATAAAACTCTTCATTACACACTTAAAGTGGGTGGCCGTCAGTGCATTTACAACAGAATTTAACTATTTGTGGCTCAGAATGTTGAGACAGCAGTGCCATGTAGTCTTGCTGAGGAACTGTCATGAATATCATAGTAATGTTGAAACGTTGCTTTCACTATGGAAATATTTTACCCAAGAGGACGCCATCATCATTTAATCATACAGTAAAGCTGCATGCCCTCGGGGAAAAATTATGGCTGTTGTTTCCGCTTGCTTTCAGCCATTCGCAGTACCAGAACAGCAAGGCCATTTTGGTTAGTGTTACAAGGCCAGATCAGTCAATCATTCAGACTGTTGCCCCTGCAACTACTGAAAAGGCTACTGCCCCTCTTCAGGAACCACACATTTGTCTGGCCTCTCAACAGATACCCCTCCATTGTGGTTGCACCTTCAGTATGGCTATCTGAGGCATGCAAGCCTCCCCACCAACAGCAGGGTCCATGGTTCATGGGGGGATTGGAGCTTGGAATGTCAGATCCCTTAATCGGGCAGGTAGGTTAGAAAATTTAAAAAGGGAAATGGATAGGTTAAAGTTAGATATAGTGGGAATTAGTGAAGTTCAGTGGCAGGAGGAACAAGACTTCCGGTCAGGTGAATACAGGGTTATAAATACAAAATCAAATAGGGGTAATGCTGGAGTAGGTTTAATAATGAATAAAAAAATAGGAGTATGGGTAAACTACTACAAACAGCATAGTGAACGCATTATTGTGGCCAAGATAGACACGAAGCCCATGCCTACTACAGTAGTACAAGTTTATATACCAACTAGCTTTGCAGATGACGAAGAAATTGATGAAATGTATGATCAGACGAAAGAGATTATTCAGGTAGCGAAGGGAGACGAAAATTTAATAGTCATGGGTGACTGGAATTCGATAGTAGGAAAAGGAACAGAAGGAAATGTAGTAGGTGAATATGGAATGGGATTAAGGAATGAGAGGAAACTCCCCGGTGAAATTTTGCATGGAGCATAACTTAATCATAGCTAACACTTGGTTCAAGAATCATAAAAGAAGGTTGTATACACGGAAGAAGCCTGGAGATACTGAAAGGCTTCAGATAGATTATATAATGGTAAGACAGAGATTTAGGAACCAGGTTTTAAATTGTAAGACATTTCCAGGGGCAGATGTGGACTCTGATCACAATCTATTGGTTATGAACTGTAGATTAAAACTGAAGAAACTGCAAAAAGGTGGGAATTTAAGGAGATGGGACTGGGATAAACTGACAAAACCAGAGGTTGTACAGAGTTTCAGGGAGAGCATAAGGGAACAACTGACAGGAATGGGGGAAAGAAATACAGTAGAAGAAGAATGGGTAGCTTTGAGAGATGAAATAGTGAAGGCAGCAGAGGATCAAGTAGGTAGAAAGACGAGGACTAGTAGAAATCCTTGGGTAACAGAAGAGATACTGAATTTAACTGACAAAAGGAGAAAATACAAAAATGCAGTAAATGAAGCAGGCAAAAAGGAATACAAACGTCTAAAAAATGATATCAACAGGAAGTGCAAAATGGCTAGGCAGGCATGGCTAGAGGACAAATGTAAGGATGTAGAGGCTTATCTCACTAGGGGTAAGATAGATACTGCCTACAGGAAAATTAAAGAGACCTTTGGAGAAAGGAGAACCACTTGCATGAATATCAAGAGCTTTGATGGAAACCCAGTTCTAAGCAAAGAAGGGAAAGCAGAAAGGTTGAAGGAGTATATAGAGGGTCTATACAAGGGCGATGTACTTGAGGACAATATTACGGAAATGGAAGAGGATGTAGATGAAGATGAAATGGGAGATATGATACTGCGTGAAGAGTTTGACAAAACACTGAAAGACCTGAGTCGAAACAAGGCCCCCGGAGTAGACAACATTCCATTAGAACTACTGACAGCCTTGGGAGAGCCAGTCCTGACAAAACTCTACCATCTAGTGAGCAAGATGTATGAGACAGGCGAAATACCCTCAGACTTCAAGAAGGATATAATAATTCCAATCCCAAAGAAAGCAGGTGTTGACAGATGTAAAAATTACCGAACTATCAGTTTAATAAGTCACAGCTGCAAAATACTGACGCGAATTCTTTACAGACGAATGGAAAAACTGATAGAAGCTGACCTCGGGGAAGATCAGTTTGGATTCTGTAAAAATGTTGGAACATGTGAGGCAATACTGACCCTACGACTTATCTTAGAAGAAAGATTAAGGAAAGGCAAACCTACGTTTCTAGCATTTGTATACTTAGAGAAAGCTTTTTACAATGTTGATTGGAATACTCTCTTTCGAATTCTGAAAGTGGCAGGGGTAAAATACAGGGAGCGGAAGGCTATTTACAATTTGTACAGAAACCAGATGGCAGTTATAAGAGTCGAGGGGTATGGAAGGGAAGCAGTGGTTGGGAAGGGAGTGAGACAGGGTTGTAGCCTATCCCCAATGTTATTCAATCTGTATATTGAGCAAGCAATAAAGAAAACAAAAGAAATGTTCGGAGTAGGTATTAAAATCCATGGAGAAGAAATAAAAACTTTGAGGTTTGCCGATGACATTGTAATTCTGTCAGAGACAGCAAAGGACTTGGAAGAGCAGTTGAACGGATTGGACAGTGTCTTGAAAGGAGGGTATAAGATGAACATCAACAAAAGCAAAACGAGGATAATGGAATGTAGTCGAATTAAGTCAGGTGATGCTGAGGGAATTCGATTAGGAAATGAGACACTTAAAGTAGTAAAGGAGTTTTGCTATTTGGGGAGCAAAATAACTGATGATGGTGGAAGTAGAGAGGATATAAAATGTAGACTGGCTGGGGCAAGGAAAGCGTTTCTGAAGAAGAAAAATTTGTTAACATCGAGTATAGATTTAAATGTCAGGAAGTCGTTTCTGAAAGTATTTGTATGGAGTGTAGCCATGAATGGAAGTGAAATGTGGAGGATAAATAGTTTTGATAAGAAGAGAATAGAAGCTTTCAAAATGTGGTGCTACAGAAGAATGCTGAAGATTAGATGGGTAGATCACATAACTAATGAGGAGGTATTGAATAGAATTGGGGAGGAGTTTGTGGCCCAACTTGACTAGTACTTCTTTATTACAGATTTCTAACAGCCGTATATAGCCATTTTTATAAAATTTTGTTATTGGCTATTTCACTTATTCTTTTATTTCATCTTCTTCAAAGTGTTTCAGATGTGTAGTTGAACTGTTCCAGCCTACTGGCAGTTAGTAATTCTTAGATTTGTTTTCCATAATACCACTGCACCTACATTTAAATTCTACAGACAACATAATTTGAAGCTTGCATCAATTATGCATGCATACTTTTGGAAGCATTCATTGTGCCCTCATTGCTTAAAGAAGCAAAGATGATGAAAAGCAGAAAATATGATAAACAAAAGGATAGACAAAAATGTAGGTTAGGTATGGTAGGAACTGAGCAATTTAGGTTGTGTACAAACTTTAAATGTCTTGGTAGTAGTAAAAAACTAATGGAAATAAATGATCAGGTAATAGTAATTGAAAACTTATGAAATAAAATAAAAGAAGGCAAATAAGTGAGGGGAGAGAATATTGTGGAAAGGTATAGGCCAGGGCTAAACAAGAAAAAAGAAAGAAGAGGGAATTAAAAATGAAAATGTACTGCAGATAGATGTAAAAAAATAAAAAATAATAATAATAAATTAAAAAAGGTAAGTTGGGAACAGTGGTGAATAGTGAAGGGATTAGGAAGCAAAACATGAGTAAAATAAAAAGAAGGAAAGGATGGAAAAAAAAGATCAGCAGCAGTAAGAAATTAAGAGAGCTGTGAAGAAAGAAAGATGTGCCAGTGAATGGATGATATTAAAATCTTGTCTGAAGTACCATTCTACTATAAACTAATAATTTTTTTACCGAGTGACATTTTGGATTAAGCCATTTATTTTTACCGAGATGATACACAATAATTTGTCACACCATAGACCTCAAGTATTCTGAATAATGGCAGAGCATAGTTCACAGTGAATGCCACAGTTGCTGTCTTTCTCAAGAGCTATTGGTTTTATAGGCTGATTACTGGAAGTACTTTTAAAGCTTTTCTACCAAGTTTTCTTTTTAGCCAGTCATGTTACACTCCCAAAATAAACTTCTAGGCATTATATTAGGAGCTGCATTACTCTTGTCATGTGATTACTGATAGTGACTTGAATCTTCTCTCACCAGTGCAGTTGGTGTTGAAACAATTGACAGAGGTAGAATCGGATACAAAGTGAAAACAGAGTGCTTGTGATAGTGTATATTTAATATAAATATTTTTATGCGTGTTTTTTATATCACTTGCATTACAAAAGAAACAATTAAAGAACCAAGGAAGAACATAAAAAATATGCTAGTGGTTCCAGACACAATACATGCACTCTATCAGCATTTTACACATAATCACGATGCATTCCATCCAACTGACACAAAGGAAAAAGCTCTGTAAACCTCTATGCAAAATTCTGCCTCTCAGATGTGTGCTGTAGTTTTCAGTTACTCATTTACTTCTGACTGCTCATGGAAGAACTGTAGAACTGAAGCCATGGTGCAGATCTACAGGTAGTTTGTGTATAGTGAAAAGGCGTTTAGCTGGGAAAGGGTAACACTTTTGAGTATCTTACTGAAGATGGGAATTTATGATATTGGGCTATAGTTTGAGGCATCTTCCTTACTTCCCTTTTTATACACTGGCTTCACTACATTGATTTTTAGAGCAGTTGGATACATGTTTTCTCTAATGCTGCAGTTAGTCAGTAGGTAGGAGACTTAGAGATTCCTTGTAAGCACACCTTAGCAATGGCACTGGATAAGCCATCCGTCCATTTTTTTCTTTAGCATACATATTGTCTTGCGTACTTCCTGCTCATTTACTTCCATAAATTCAAATTCGGTACACAGAATGTCGTGACATGGGGTCTACCTATGCATCTGTAATAGGGGTTGATTGGTCAACAGAAATGATGTAGTTATTAAAAATATTGCACACGATATTTCTCTCTCTGTCTCTTTTTCTTTCTTTCTTTTTTTTAACTATCATGTTTATGTATCTATCATGGTTCCATGTTCGTCTTATTGGTATCTTATAATACTTGTCTGTTAGCTCCCAAAATGCTTATGTTGTCAGTCTGTTCTGTTGCTTTGCTGTTGCTGGGAAAGGGTAACACTTTTGAGTATCTTACTGAAGATGGGAATTTATGATATTGGGCTATAGTTTGAGGCATCTTCCTTATTTCCCTTTTTATACACTGGCTTCACTACATTGATTTTTAGAACAGTTGGATACATGTTTTCTCTAATGCTGCAGTTACTCAGTAGGTAGGAGACTTGGAGATTCCTTGTAAGCACACCTTAGCAATGGCACTGGATAAGCCATCCGTCCATTTTTTTCTTTAGCATACATATTGTCTTGCATACTTCCTGCTCATTTACTTCCATATATTCAAATTCGGTACACAGAATGTCGTGACATGGGGTCTACCTATGCATCTGTAATAGGGGTTGATTGGTCAACAGAAATGATGTAGTTATTAAAAATATTGCACACGGTATCTCTCTCTCTCTCTCTCTCTCTCTCTCTCTCTCTCTCTCTCTCTCTCTCTCTTTTTCTTTCTTTCTTTTTTTTAACTATCATGTCTATGTTTCTATCATGGTTCCATGTTCGTCTTATTGGTATCTTATAATACTTGTCTGTTAGCTCCCAAAATGCTTACGTTGTCAGTCTGTTCTGTTGTTGACCTGTTTCCTTAGGTTAACAATTTGTTTTAAAACGCAAAATCATGTGTATGACTGTTGTTCTTGTATGGTTAATATTGGAGGTCATAAGGCATAAAGTAAGAAGGATATAAAATATTCTAAATTTTTTTGGCGTTATGACAAGTTACACATAGTGAATCTCTCCCTATTCCAATTCCACTTACCATTCCTGAAGATTTACAATGTGAGAGCAGCCCTGAAAATGAATGTGATGATGGTGATAATTACAAGCCAGAAAAAGTCTCTGCACCAGATTTATTTCATCAAAACAAACTAAATGATTTAACTCATGACTTGGATCTGACAAAAGATGCCACCTAATTGCTTGTGTTAGTACTGAAACGCAAAACATCTTCTACTACCTGGAGCATCATTCATTTGGCACAGGAACTGAGAAAAGGAAGTAATAAAAAAGATGAGAACCTTATGGTATTTAGTTCTACTGTTGAAGTTTTATTGACCTCCTTTAATGTCACTTATGGTCCAAGTCATTGGATGTTGTTTGTAGAGTCATCAAGATGTAGCCTGAAAGGTGTACTTTTGCATTATGAAAATTTATTTGCCTCAGTATCTGATGCCACCATATACACACCACACCATAAAGGTGCATAAAGACATCAAAGCTGTGTTGAAATGCATGAACTATGAAAAACATTTGTGGACAATATATGGGAATTTGAAATTAGTTGGCTTGTTATTTGGTCAACAATCTGGCTACACAAAAATGCTGTATTTCATTTGTGAGTGGGACAGCCAAGCCAAAGACAAGCATAGAAAGAAAAACCCTCCAACCCAGTTAAAATGTAAATGTTGTGTGACTAGGGCCTCCCATCGAGTAGACCGTTCCCAGTTCACAGAATATAATAAATTCATCAATTGTTCTCTTTACGTCAACCATAGATTAATGAAACAGTTCACAAAAGCAGTTCCAAAAGATGGAGACTGCATCCTGTACTTGGTAATATGATATAAACTGAATCTTTGTGGGGCCACAGATCAGAAATTTAATGAAAGGCAGTTTTTTGAAGGTACAGATGAATCCATTGGGAAAAGAGCTTGGATTTTGATTGAAGAAGTTGTGCTCAACTTTTTGGGCAACAATAAACATCCAAATTATAAAACTATGGTCAAAAAAATGTTGTGGAGTTTCACGAAATTAGGATGTGACATGAGTGTGAAGCTTCATTTTCTACATTCACTTATCAAATTTTTCCCTGAAAACTCTGGCAATGTTAGTGAAGAACAAGGAGAACCATTCTACAAGGACATCAAGGAGATGGAAAAAGATCCAGGGAAGGTGGCCTGCAAACATGATGGCTGACTACTGTTTTATTCTCAAGAGAGATGTCACTGATGAAAAGAGACAATCAAGGAGGAGAAGTTTCACCACTTATCTACTCTACTGCAGTGCATAGTGATTGTGTACAAGATTATGAAGTAAATAACTTAGTTTTAATCTAATTTAAAAAATTCCCTGTTGAAAAAAAAAAGTGTTTTCAGCTCAAACTTCAGATGTGATTGATACAAAAATCTGGTGTGATACAGAATAATCAAAGCTAGATATGAAATCAGAATGAAAAATACTTTAAATATTATCTGATAGTCATAAAAGGTCGTTCCAAAATTTTTAAAGTGCATCATAGTATTATGTTGCAAAGTTATGAGAAAATGAGATAACATCAGGACAAATAAACTTATATATGATGAGAAACACTCATACTCTTTGTATAAACTATATATATTTCTCTGTTCTGAACCTAGTGGTAGTTGTTTAATTTTTCAAAAAAAAAAAGGCTATGAGCTTAACAGTAATAAGTTATAAATCATTCCAGGCAAATGCCAAGACTGTTTGTCATAGGCAGGCTCAAGCTTATCAAAACTGAAATGATGTAAGGTTGTAAGTATCTTAGTAAACTTTAATTAAAAGTTAGTAAGGTGTTGACATCCTAAGAAAATGTTTTTATTTTATACAATACTTGTACATTTATTTTGTGTGTTTCCATCTTTATTAGTATTACAACATTCTCTTGTAGAACAATAAAGACAGACAACAGGTATAACTTCAGTCAAGAACTGTGTTACAAGCTCAACGGTAGTGAAGGAGGTGAGGGCACACACCAGGTTTTGGAACCAATAGTGGTGTTATTCAGAGTAGAGATGGCAAGATGAAAAAAAGGAAATCTGAACAAACTAATGTAGAGAATAAAGAGTAAATACACTCAGGGGTGCCTTAGGAAGAGAAATAAGAATGGGAAGGGGAGAAATACCAAATCCTTGTTCTTTTTCTTATTTCTCTATCCTGTGTGGAAGGACAGTTGTAAGTTATCAAACATAACAGCCAAATGCCAAGACAGTTTGTGAATTAAAGCTAAGGATTATCAAAATTGAAATACTTTTTTTTATGACTATCTGGTTGTAAGTAGCTTATCAGATGGTCGCGGCTTCAAAAAACCTAAGTTTCAGTCATCTTTTATTTGTAAGTATGAAACTGATAATATTTAAATTGCTGTTGCCGGGTTGTTTCCATATCTTTACTTCATTTTATGTTTCTTTTTTATTATTTTTATTTAGTAAATGTTAATAGTGTGCTCTCTTTTTCAGGAATCTTCATGTATGGAAATCATTTTAATAATATTGAAGATAGCATCGAATGCATGCTGCTTCCAAAGATTATGTCACTTAACAATCAGAATTTTCATTTTACTGCATGTAATTTTACAGAAAGGAACATGTACTTAAGGTAATCTTAGTTAGAGATTCTTTTCTTTATTGATTAGTGGGACAATTTCTTTCTATAGTGTAATTGTACTCTTGAAGATTTTTGTAACATGAGGAACAATATGCAATAGCAGAAGCTGATTCTGCTTTATCTCGATGGGATGGTTTTTGAATCATCATTGTCACGTAGAATAACAGTTATTGTAGTAATGGTAAAAATCAGTGATTTCATTTTAGCTTGTAGTTTTAACATAGTCAGAGAAGGAGAAGGAAAAAACGTGTCAGCAATATTATACACTAGTGTCCAAAACTAAAACTACAAACAGAAATTTTGTAAGGTTGCTTTTATTTTGCCACAAAACGGTATAAACAGGTGGTAGTAAAGTAGAAACAATGAAAAAGATACAGAACCTAATCAACTGCAACATACATAATTGTAGATAAAAATGTACTTCATTTTTTTCCAACTTAATGGATTTGCACACACATCCTGACAACTGGTTAATGTGTTCATTACGAAATGTTACCACCTCTGGCATCAGTACAGACCTGACAATGATGGAACATGGTGTGAATGATGTTATCAATCTCATGTTGAAGCAATAATACCCATTTTTCCACAGAGCTGCTCTCAAGTCTTGGAGAGTGGTTGGTGGATGCTGACATGATGCAACCTGTCTCCATAGTGCATCCCAGACATGCTCTATCGGATTCAAATCAGGAGAGTGAGCTGGCCACACCATGCATGCAGTATCTTCAGTTTCCAAAAACACATCAAGCCCTGTGCTCTATGAGATCGAGCATTATTGTCCATCAGTACAAAGTCTGGGCCCACAGCCCCTCACAACAACTGTGCATGAAATCCCAAGATCTCCTCACAGTACCTGCCAGCAGTTAAATCTTGCTGATTCACCTGTACAATTTCATGATGAGGTGTTCGAGTGGTCAACAAAATCCCTGCACACACCATTAGTGATCCAACTCAATGTTGTTCTCTTTCCACAGTGTTTGGGCTCTGAACCCATGTTTCGAATGCCCTCCAGGTGCAAATCCTTCAAGAATCCCTCTCCAGACCAAACCAGGACTCATCCGTAAAAAGAATATTTGCCCACATTCTTCCATCCAGGTGGCTTTTTGACAGCTCCACTCTAGATGTTCCCTTCAGTGAAGACATGCCAGAGGTAAACAGAAAGCAGGTCTCCAACAATAAAGACCACTCTGCTGAAGCTTTCTGTACACCACTTGCCTCGATAGAACGTGTCCAGGGGATGGTGTGAGATCAGATGCCAGTTGCAGTGCAGTAGTAAGGCGTTACCATTGTGCCCGTACAGCCAAATAACAGTCCATTCATTCTGACGTCTCACATGGTCGGCCCTGTCCTAGTCTCCAGGATACAGTTTCGGTCTCTGTAAACGATCACCTCATCCATGAAACAACAGAACGATTCACATTAAGCCATCAGGCCACATCAGTTTGCGACTCTCCTGCTTCCATTCTTACTATGGCCCTCCACAGTAGAGCTTCCATATGCGTCTTCTCTGTGCCATACTGCACTGTCTGTTACTGTGTACACAATGGTTGTGGATGTGGGACTACCCTGCAAACACTACCCCGCTTGATACGTTCCCTGATGTCATTGCCAGCGTTGTTGTCAATTTATCAGAATGCCATCTTCCGTAGAGAAAATGATCGTAATGACAGCTTTTGACAGTGCGTCATTGTATTGTGAGTTAGACACAGGATGGGAAAATAGCTGGTTGTTGCTTTAATTTTGGACACCAGTGTAGATTTCATTTAGCAAACTATTCTGGTATTTTAGTGGTTTACTGTTCACTATTGAAACTTTTATTCAAGAAAGAAAATAAATAATAATTATAATAATGTAGACATTGCAGTTATCACTGTTCATGAAGATATGTGATTAGTCTGTATCCAAAAGAGCAGTCAGTTAATTCAGTACTACAAATTTATAATGTTTTTAAGGAGAATTGACTTCAGAATGAAATTACAGTTTAAGAAGGAATGAATCAGTATCAACTTCCAAAGTGGCAGTATGGTGACACATATGCTAGTTTTTGGATTTGTTGATTTCTTCATCCACCAAGAGAGAGGAAAGTGTTGGAGAAATTGAGGTTAGCAGGGATGCTGCAGAAAAGCCTCTTCAGACCCTAGGTCAGGGAGATGTAGCAAGGCAGGATAAAATAAATAAAAATCAGTTGTTCTAAATTCTGAAAGTTATTATATGAGGGAAGCTTCTTATAAGCAGATGTCATTTCACTGCTATTTATTAACCAGATCATAACTCATCCCTAAGAATAGACCATGAGTAGACAACATATTTGCATACTTTTTCATGGGAAAAAACAAAAAAATAATAATTATAGTGGATTTAAGTAAGCTGAATGATAACCTACACACCAGAAATGAGATGCAGTCAAAATATGAAGGAAAAAAGGTTGTGTGTGACCATGTCAGTGAAATAATTAAAGAAAGACTTGAATAGAATAAAACTTTCTATGCGAGCAGTGCTTTGAATAGTAATAGGAATGTTACTAAATACATAATGCACGGATGAAGTCATACATGAAATCAGAGTCATTGGCCTTGGACAGTTTGATGAATATAAGATTAGTAGCAGCTTATGAGAGCTACAGGGAGGCAAGTAAAATGATCAAGGGAAAAAAAAGAACAACTCTGCTAGCTATCTTAATTTAAACTAAAGATGTATGAAGCAGAAGTGTGACACGCAACTACTAAGCCACGAATGAATCTGATCTGAAAATGTATCACCACAATGTACAATTCTTGCATAACAAAATTGACAAAATTAATGTACCACTGACAGATGAGCTAAAAGATACCTCAGTAATATGCATTTCTGAATATTGGCTTGACCCTGAATTAATTCAGTGTATAAAAATGACTAAATTCATTTTGACTTCTCACTAATGCAGAAATAATAACAAATTGGCTGGGTGATTTTAAGGAATATATGGATTATACTACCCTACCTCATTTGAACAAATATTGAAAAGGACTATTAAACTGCAGCTATTATAATTAGCAAGTTCGGCTTGGTTACTGCTGTAGTTTACTGATCATTTTCTGGAAATTTTGAATGTTTCAAAATAAACTGGACTCGGCTCCAAATGAAGTAAATAAAATGTAATGTTATTTTGTCATTTATGAAGACTTCAACATCAATTTTCTTACAAAAAGTAGAGACATGGAGGCTCCTTTCAACCTTGTTGCATCCCACAAGTTAAATGTTGAAGTAAATGTTGCTATCCAAGTAACAGAAACATGTGAAGCAGCTTTAGATCTGTTTCTAGTCAAGATTTTTTTCAGCACTTCATTAACAACTTCCAGCAAACAATTTAGTGACTATGTAACTCAAATACTAAGCTTGAAAGTAAAAGACAGTATTGGGAACATCATGTCTTTCTGTTTCTGGAGTCAGGGTAATATAAACTACGCCAACTCTTTGCTAAACAAAACAAAAATGGTAACAGGTTTATAAAATGAATGTCCTAAATGAAAGAATTAACACATTCTTTGATATATTAACCCATTAGTTTCAAATTACATTTCCACAGAAAACTGTATCCATAAAGAGCAGTTCTGGAACAAATAGTGGGATCGCAAAGGGGACAAGTGTTTCATGCCAAAATAAGAGACTGCTTTGTAAAATGTGTAACTTAAGTAATTCATCAGTTGAATGATATCATGTGAGGGTGAGGAGGAGAATGATAAATGGAGCAGTGGCAGAGGGAGAAGAACATCAAAGGTAGTACATTGGTATGCACTGTGTCACAATGATTGCACAAGGTGAGAGGTAAAGACGTCATAACAGGAAGAAAATGGTAATGTATTACTAAGAAGTGAACATAGACTAAAATCCAGTGAAATAATATATTGTAGATTAGAGAGTTATTTATTAGCAAACAGTTAGCAGGCAAAACCATGAAGGCAGTATGTGGCAATTTTTGTTATTAAGGACATAGCAGTTAAAAAAATTTCTCTTCTCGAACACCACACCAAAGAAGAAGCAATCAAAATGACAGGCATAGTGCTCAATAGTAGTGATCTTAAGTCACAGAAGCATAAGTGACTGGGGTACATTGACCACCAAATGCTGCCATAACTTTGTTTATGGATACACTTGATAGTATAGTTGGTCAGGCTGGTCCTAATGACCTCATTATATTAAGTGACTTTAATATAGATGTAAGTTCAAATAGTACAGTAAACTTGAAGCTCAGTGATATATTAAGCTCACGCAGTCTTTCAAATATAGTAAGCTCTGCCACCAGAGTGATGGACAAATGCTCCACTACAACAGCTTATGTATAATCAATGATTGTATAGATAATTTAAACTACAATAACAGATTTTCATTATTCTGGCCACTTTTGTCATGTGATAAGAGTAGGTAAATTTAGCTGTGCCAAAAATAACTCAAACATTAATGTCCTTAAACTCAAGTTAGCAAATGAGAAATGGGATTCTGTGAATGTGGTGAAATGGTCTGATGACAAATGGAGTGAGTTCTACTCAACCCTGTTGAATCGTTATGAATACTGCTGTCCAGTCAGAGAAATCCATCAGATAGCTAAATACTGCCAAAATTAAGTAATGCTAGACTAAAATTCCCACCACTTCAAACTATGAAGATCACAAAAGACATTGATTTCCTCTTCCCATTTTCCACAGGCTCAGTCTCTTAACAAAAGTAGAGCATACAGGGTGGTTATAATTAAAATTTGCTACTTGAACCAGTGATGATGAAAAACTGTTTACTGTAATTGTACCCAATTTATAGGAATGATGTTCAGACTGTATGTTGTAGGATTTCTGTTGTTAATAGTGCTAGAATCATGACTTGCTGTTTGGAGCCAGTACTAGTACAGTAACGTAGGGTTGGAACATAAGCATCAGTGTGCATTGTAGATGCAGTCAGTCAACTGGGATCTGGACAAGGTGAGCAGGGATTTACACATAAAGCTGTTTTATCGTAACAACAGCATTAGTGCTGCTATTCTTCATGGGTATCAGTACATTAAAGGAATCATGTCCATTATAATTATCCGGGCTGTTATGCCGTGGTCGGTTGATGAATTCTGTGGTGATTCCCAACGTTTCGTCTCCGACTGCGGGAGACATCTTCAAGGGGGTCCATAGCTTGATGGAAGGTCCAACACACACACTGGCTCGCTACTGACTGCCGCTAAATTCCGTGTCCGCGCGCCCCCGCGCCGCGGCGTGACATCACGTGTTTTGAAAACGTCAGTGCAATTGGCCGCTGTCCGTCGCCGTTGATCGCCGTTGCCATCACCCAGTAGTGGACGAGTGGTACACATCTTCTTTAACACCGGCATCCATATACCGTTTAATTTGACGCCCTCCTCCTTTCGGTTGAAATAAAGTCTGATGTTAGATCTGCCACAGTTTGCCGCATGTTCTATTTTACCAGTCTGCACAGCCTGCGATATCCGACATCTGTAATGAGTGGTGGCCACCCGACCCCACAACTTCCTGACATGGTTTCGCCTTGTGATTCTTTAGTTTCTCCCGGCGTATTTGATAGTCAAAATATCCACGGGTGTACTACCGGTCTACAGTGTCCAACGGGCACAATATTTCAGCGATCATACATGTCACCATCATTAGGTGAACTGATGGACCGAGCTCCAGTGAACGTGCCGGCACGGAGATCCGTACGCTATGGCTGCTCAGAAGGAACTGGGTTCAGTCGCGGCGGCCATCACACCGACATCATCTCAGATGCCGTCACAATCTGTTCCACCGCGCGACCGTGGCGCGGGACGTGGACAGAGGGGGGAGCGCGCCGCGGGCGGAGTGTATTTAAATCGGCCGCTGCCGTGACCGAACCCAGTTCCCTCTGAGCAGCCATAGCGTACGGATCTCCGTGCCGGCACGTTCACTGGAGCTCAGTCTGTCAGTTCACCTGATGATGGCGACATGTATGATCGCCGAAATATTGTGCCTGTTGGACACTGTAGACCGGCAGTACACCCATGGATATTTTGGTTTCACCTTGGTTATGTCACGTGTTGTAGACACTCACCACAGCACTTCTTGAACACCTTACAAGTCATGCAGTTTCCAAAATGCTCATACCAAGCCTCTGGGCCATCACGATATGCCTTCGCACGAACTCAGATAGATCACGCGTCTACATGTGGACAGCACACTCACTGATAATACATGCACCACGTGTGTGACTGACTAGCAAGCATTCCTCACCAGGTGATGCTGCAGTCGCCTGGACAGGGTTATATCGTTAGTAGGTCAGTGGTCATAAAGTTCTGGCTGATCAGTGTGTCTGCTTCCAAAGACTGCATTTTATGCAACTGTGCCAGTATTTAACTCATAACAAGTTTAAAATCAGTATCTCCTACAAGAAGAATGTAAAAATCCTGAAATTTATGTATAGTATTACTCTCAGTGGTATCTCTCAGCACATCAGAAATCTTTTCCTAATTTTAAATAGGTTCGCTGTTACGTTGGTTATTGAAACGAGAAAATATTCCGTCTGGAAAAGTTTCCTTCTTATCATTGCATATCTTGAAAACTATTACACACATGAAATGACATCTTGGTGTCTATACAAAATTAGTATATTATAAAAAGGAAAATTACTACCCACCATATATTGGAGCTGCTGAGTCGCAGATAGGCACAACAGAAACACTGTCACAAAAAAGCTTTTGGCCATTAGTTGACACTTGCGCGCGGCCACACACACACATACACACACACAAACGCAACTCATGTGACGTGTATATTGTTGGCAATGCCTTAGTGGCTGAAAGCTTTATTTATTTGTATACTTGAAAAAAGAGACAGCATTGGTCGTATATTTTTCTATTGCAAAATCGATTTTCTGTCACTGAGTGACCATCTTCAGTGCTATAAAATCGATTTTGCAATAGAAAAATATACGACCAATGCTGTCTCTTTTTTCAAGTATACCTGTTACCTGGTCGTAGTGCACAAGACAACATGGAGTCGCCAATCAATTTATTTATTTGTGACAGTCTGTTTGTTGTGCCTATCTGAGAATCTCCGCTATGTGGTGAGCAGTCACTTTCCTTTTCATAATATTGTTACATTAGATCCCAAATTTTCCATTGTTTGATCAAATTATCATATTTAACATACAATTTAAGGAGATGATGGGAGATGGATGAAAAATATTCCTTGGTATCACAACAGGAAAGAGAAATTAATGAAAATAAAATCACAAACAGATGATTTAATGGAAGTAAGATGTTCATTGAAGTTCACTATACACTACATACTAATAAGACAGTGTGAAGAAACTGCTAGAGTCAGAGTCAGTGGAACTATCAGTGTCACTGTTCATATTGACAAATATTATCAAGTCTTCAACACACTGTTGTAACACATTCTCATTGTTTCATGCTTTTTGTATCGCTCCTTTCACATGATCTGTTACCTTTTGCAAGTCTTCTGGTGTCACATTTTCAACTACCTCCTCAAAAGCCATTCCACTTTGATCAACATAAACTTTTTTTTATTTTCCACAGCAGTATGATGTTTAACAAGAGCCGAAATCAATTCTGTTTGTGTTGAAGTGACACTGGTAGGGAGGCACTCTGAGCACTTTATGTCCACTGCTGTTTCATCTGAATTGTAAACTGGGTTCTTTGGATTGTGTTGCAACTAGTTCTAATAATTCTGCCCTTACTGTCAATGACAATGTGGACACTTTGGGTATTATGGGTCAACTCATCTGATGATACAGTGATGTAGTATTAAGCTCTGAGGCAACAGTGCCTATGTTTTCAATGGCAACACTATGCACTTTGAGCGTATGGCCTGCCAGTTCAGCAAATGTCTTAAAAGAGGTTGCATTTCGTGGGTGTCACTTGAAAGGTGTTTCCTCTGTAATGTTTACAGCAGCTTATCCTAGATAGTATTACTTTCCTTTAACTTGCATGGATTGTTAGGGAATTTATGTTCAGTTGCCTTCTATAGGAGCAGCTGATAAATATGCTCCTCATTTGATGTGTGATATGCCATATGAGGTTTGATTTAAGTGGCTCACACTTGAGATTTTATTGTAGATGTCACTAATTTAATTTATTTAGCTAATTCGGAGCTGTTCTACATCTTCTGTTTTTCTCTGGACAAACATACTCTTGTAAGAAAGTAACAAAGAAAAGTGTAAAACAGTTTTTATTCTCATGCTATAGCACTTATCAAACCTCCATGACCTATTAAAGACAGAAGTTGTTTAACAGTATTATGGTATCAAAAAATCCTTTGCGACAGTTGTTTTAACCAGGGCACTGTATTTGGTAATGTGAAATATTATGCTACACACAACATTTCATATAAAAATGTTGCCAGAAACAGTTTCTGAATACAACACAAGTGCAGCAGATGTAGATATTGCAGTTCAGACAGGACATAATACAGTGAGACTATGTTCTCAGTATGTTGGAACTGTTTAGTCACCACATCTGAGGTGATATGTAGTAACTGAATTGAAGCTCAGGCAGAGTAAGATAGCCATGTGGCCAGAATTTAATTTTGGAGCTGCTGCTACTAAAAAGTTGTAGATAGCCTGTGCTGATGCAGAATTCACAAGAGAGAACAAACTTCTCCCAGAATGAAGGCCTCCGGAGTGAGTGTCGGTCTCCGCTAACTGAATGAGAAGTCAATCTTTCTGCTATGCTTATTGTTGTATGCATTGCTCTTCTATTGGGAATTACAGTTCCTGCTGGGCAGCAGGGGGATCTATTAATGATGAGTATTTTGAAACAGACAATATAGTTTGCAAGTACTTAGAATTTGGATGTAGTTATGTGAAGTTTGGACTGTTAAAATATTTGTTTGTTCTTTGCACTCATTTACTACAAAAAGCTTTGGTTATCTCATGCAAAATTAAGATATTATTGTAACTGTTGCTGAAAATAAAATAACTTTTGCTCAGTGTAGAATAATAATCTCTACCAGTCACAATAGAAGGTGATTTTATTTAATGCATGACTGGTTTCAGACTTGTACCCATCTTCAGGTGGTTTACATTCAGTTACATGTTTCAGTGTTCAGTGTTTAAGCTGTTTAAATAAAATACAAATAATGTTACGAAGACTAAATTGCTAAGTGACATGTGTTGTAAGTTATTATAGTACTTACTTACAGCTCTACTATCCATCCACAACATTTCCACTTACATTCACCACATTTTCACAAAAATATGCCAATTTTTTACATGTACACTGTGTAGCATTCACCATGGTAATTATTGGTACTTCTGCTGAGATACTTTGGAAAAAAATGTGGTGAATGTAATATGGAAACAACATGGATATCCCATCTGTATGTAAGTACTATAATATTTCATAACACATGTCACTTAGCAACTTCCAGTTGTTCCAGATGGATCTGTTTGGTCATTGTCGCATTATTTGTTTTTTATTTAAACAGTGATCTCCAACATTGAGCATCAGAATATGAAATCAAATGTGAACCATGTGAAGATGGACACAAGCCTGAAACCGATCCTGCATTAAAGAAAATCATCTTGTACTGGGGCTAGTTGCAGTTATTATTCTGCACCCTATAAAGGAACAGTCACAGAGTTCAACTGTGTCCATTATGAATGAAACTCGCTTAACTTTTCTTTCTTCCCAAGCTATCCAGTTTATTAAATTATGTATGTAACGATATAATTTATAAGCAAAAGATGTGACTACACTGTGTGTCAGGTTAATGTGACATGTATAGAAGTTATCAAGGATGTATCTGGTTAGTGCAGCTTTCCAGGTGGAAGTGTCAAGGCACTCTTTATTGGAAGAATTTTTCTTTACCTGTGCTAAATGTGCAGGAAAGTTAGGTGTATTCCACTGTTTGTGAATTCTACTCACATGTTCCAAAATTTCAAAATAATCAGTTGTTTGAGCAATGTGTATGTTCTTTCATAGGGACCGCCGAGATGGAATGAGTCGTGAAGGTTCTGGTCGAGTTGCAGTTTTAAAAATTACTGGTTTGGTGCGCAGCTACACCCTCGAGTGCAATTACAACACTGGGCGTTTGGTGAATATACTTCCATCATGTTCTCGAGACAATACAAAATCACCACCTGCACATGTGATACCACCAAAATATACACCACATATTTTTGAAGAGGTAAGTTCTTAATGATTTAAGTTGTATTATTGCACAACCAATAAATAAATGTGAACCATGCTTATCTTCCACATTTGAAGCAATACTAATGTTTTACTAGCACAGAGTGGCAGTATTTTCATATCTTAGAGACAATTCATGTTGTCTGTCATTACAAAGAGAACAGACAGATATTAATACAGAGGAAAGGGCTGTGTTTCTTTACCTGTACTTGAAGATTCTGTTCTAGTGTACTCAGTAACACAATGTACTAAATTCATACAAATTGTACAGATGCCTTGTCTTTGTGATAAATAAGTCTTTACTATGTCAGTGAAGATAAATGGCACAGAATCAAGAGTTAACACCTCTGAAAATTTGACAAAGAACCTGTGTGTTTTTGTGGGATACTGATATCAGTAACAGCGGTGTATAAAGTAATATGCTATGAATGGAATAGTAACCATGTACTGTGTGTGCAAACACTAGGTCCATAACGATGTTCTGTCTTCCTGAAAGAGTACTTTGTTGTGTTCAGTATCAAACTGAACTACTGAATATTTTAGGCCCACCAGGATGGTGTCTACAAATACAGTTCATGCAGTTATGGGGCTGTGGGAGTCTAGATGGTTTGCCAAGAACCATCCAGCATGTTGAAAGTGAGTTGGCAGCTGTATACTAGTGTTGGTGCCTGTGGTCTAAAGAAAAGTGCACATCTTTTATCCTGATTGCAGATGAAAGATTGCATCATGTAAGCAGGCATTGCTTACTGTACAGTTATGAGAGGGGAAATTAGGGTCAATTTTGCATCCAGGATATCAGCTATGGCTTTGAGAAAAAAATTTCCAGAGCTGAATCAGAGTAAAGTTTCTGCTCAACAGACACCCATTTTACATCTCATTACTATGCAGCCAAGTGTAATGGTACAGTGAAAGACCTGTTTGGGACCAAGCATAGAAACACAGCCTCTGATATCTCCCAGGGTCTTGAAGGGGGTTGTAGTTCCCATACTGACTCTTGCTTGCCACCATACCTGTCTAACACAGAGGGGTTGTCAGTCCAGCCGCAACTGGAAGCTTTGGAGCAAGTGACAGGGGTTCATCAAGAGCACTAAGTCTCTATTAATGTCAAAGGGTCTTCATGTACCAGAGCAGATTAATTATGCATCCAAACAAACTTTGGTTGGTTGATTTGGGGGAGGGGACCAAACACTAAGGTCATCAGTCCCATTAGATTAGGGAATGATGGAGAAGGAAGTTGGCCATGCTCTTTCAGAGAAACCATTCCTGCATTTGCCAGAAGTGAATTAGGGAAATCATGAAAAACCTACATCAGGATGGCCGGATGTGGATGCCACCTCGCTCGGCCTGGATGAACTTTTATTCAAGGTTACCCCTCAAGGCATTAGCAGTCAAAGTGGTTTCCACAATCCTGTTACTCAAATGCTTGCTTGAGATATCTCTCTCCTGTTCTCTTCCACCCCTGCCCTCCTTGAAGTCCCTAGATGTATGAACAGAAACCAGCACCGAAGGCCTTCCACAGGTTGCTGTGTATATGGTAACACCCAAAACTCTAATGAGCAACTGGCTTCAAATATCCAAGACTTATTCATCATATATGGAAGTTTCCTATTGCTGAAGATACACTAGTTGCTTATGAAATCAAGAAAATATGTGCAAATGTACATTTCAGTAGAGTGTTAGTGACATACACTTCCTGTATGATTTTCCTTTCAGCAGGTGTGTCAGTTTATTTTAGTTTTAATTATAACTGAAAAAGTTGTGTGTTAGGATGAAACAAAATGTGTAGAACGTATGGTATATGACCAGTAAAATAACTAATGAAACAAAATGAAGAATTAGCTAAAAAGAACATAGTTTCACCAGAAATTACAAAATGCATATTCTTTTTTCCAACAGATAATATTGAAGCTACAAATGTTATCAGACCACTGAAAAACAAAAACACAAAGGGCCTAGATGGAATATTTGCAAAAGTAATCGGACACTACTTGCAGTATCTGGTAAAGCCTTTGTCAGTCTTAATAAACTTGGTAATAGAGAAGGGTCTGTTCCCAACGTGTCTGGAAAAGAATAAGGTAATGCTGATTTATAAAGGTACTGACAAGGGGGATCCACCCACCTTATCAAAAATTGTAGAAACAGCCGTAGAAAAACAGTGTTATAAAATTCACAAAAGAATATTCTAGATTAGGTACAGCAAGGATTTCGGAAAGGAAATACAGCTGTGGCAGGATTCATGGTACACATGATCAAAGCATTAAAAGATTAAGAGAAAATTTGTTGTGTATTCCTGTATCTCTTAAAAGCCTTAGACAGTTTACTCATAGATCAACTTCATAGATAATGGTATGAGTGGGAATGCAGTCAGTTGAATAAAACCTGTAAATATACATTAACATATCCCACACTGATCCAGTGCATTTAGCTCTTCATCACATGTTGTAGCCGTTGGTTGAAACATTTGATGCCAAACTGCTTATAAAACACTATTTTGCAAGCTTGTGCCAAGTATAACACTCTCACAAACTACTAGCATTAACCTTTGGGAGGAATTTTAGTTGTTTTGACCGTGTGTGTACCTAATGGACAGAGGGTATTGAACAATAATTTTGTATATACGGCACTCAATAGGAAACTTAACAGGCTTTACTTTGGGAGTAATGAAAGTAGAGAAGTGCATACAAATGAAATAACAAATGCTCACCAGCCTAATTAGGCATAATAATTTGAAACATTGTGTTCAAGGAAATTGAATATGAGTAGCTAAAGTGACTTTCGTTAACACTCCCTTTGAATAGTGCTTTGGATACACACGACTACAGCGCGAACTAAGTTATGGGTAGCAGTAGTTATCATTTATACAAACCAGTAATCATGGGAAGCTAAATAGTACTCCACTCATGATACTAATAGTTACTATTGCAATCATTAATCAACACAGCACAGTGATGTTACTATATAAAACACTGGACTAAAGTTGGACATGAAAAGAGTTCTGATTTAACTAACATATACATACCACAGATGAAATTGAATAATACTATATAAACACTTTTTATACTCTCATTTTTAGCAATGACACAGATTTCTTTTATTAGCAATGAAAATCCTAATTATCTTTCTTGTAAGAGAAGAATATGGTGGGGTCCCATAAACTGATACTGTCTCTCCAGGCAAACTCTATGATTATTATTTCAGAACCAAAGGGCATTTCACTAATATTGATTCCTAACCTCACTTGGAATGGTTTATATTTTCATTCTTTAAAGCAAATTACTCACAGTTAACCTCAGAAAATAGTTCATGTTAATAATCAATATTAAATTACGTTTCATGTAAGTTCAATTTATGTGCCTTTTTCATCACCTGAGAAGCAGGTATTTTAGATAGAAACATTTACACCCTTTGGCACTGAACGTTTGCACATTTAATACGAAACCAAATCACTATTTAGTTAGAAACAGGATACTTGGTTTCTGTACATTTAGGATGGGATCCTGCATTGGTTCATGATTAGGATAAATTTAAGGTTCAAACACAGGTTTATAGCACTTGAATTATTGTTGAAAAACACTCACACAAATATACTGGTCCACGCTATAATATACAGGATGTTACAAAAAGGTACGGCCAAACTTTCAGGAAACATTCCTCTCACACAAAGAAAGGAAATATGTTATGTAGACATGTGTCCGGAAACACTTACTTTCCATGTTAGAGCTCATTTTATTACTTCTCTTCAAATCACATTAATCATGGAATGGAAACACACAGCAACAGAATGTACCAGCGTGACTTCAAACACTTTGTTACAGGAAATGTTCAAAATGTCCTCCGTTAGCGAGGATACATGCATCCATCCTCCATCGCATGGAATCCCTGATGCGCTGATGCAGCCCTGGAGAATGGCGTATTGTATCACAGCCGTCCACAATACGAGCACGAAGAGTCTCTACATTTGGTACCAGGGTTGTGTAGACAAGAGCTTTCAAATGCCCCCATAAATTAAAGTCAAGAGTGTTGAGATCAGGAGAGCGTGGAGGCCATGGAATTGGTCCGCCTCTAACAATCCATCGGTCACTGAATCTGTTGTTGAGAAGCGTATGAACACTTCAACTGAAATGTGCAGGAGCTCCATTGTGCATGAACCACATGTTGTGTCGTATTTGTAAAGGCACATGTTCTAGCAGCACAGGTAGAGTATCCTGTATGAAATCATGATAACATGCTCCATTGAGCGTAGGTGGAAGAACATGGGGCCCAATCAAGACATCACCAACAATGCCTGCCAAAACGTTCACAGAAAGTCTGTGTTGATGACATGATTGCACAATTGCGTGCGGATTCTCGTCAGCCCACACATGTTGATTGTGAAAATTTACAGTTTGATCACGTTGGAATGAAGCCTCATCCGTAAAGAGAACATTTGCACTGAAATGAGGATTGACACATTGTTGGATGAACCATTCGCAGAAGTGTACCCGTGGAGGCCAATTAGCTGCTGATAATGCCTGCACACGCCGTACATGGTACGGAAACAACTGGTTCTCCCGTAGCACTCTCCATACAGTGACGTGGTCAACATTACCTTGTACAGCAGCAACTTCTCTGACGCTGACATTAGGGTTATTGTCAACTGCACGAAGAATTGCCTCATCCATTGCAGGTGTCCTCGTCGTTCTAGGTCTTCCCCAGTCGCGAGTCATAGGCTGGAATGTTCCGTGCTCCCTAAGACGCCGATCAATTGCTTCGAATGTGTTCCTGTCGGGACACCTTCGTTCTGGAAATCTGTCTCAATACAAAAGTACCGCGCCACGGCTATTGCCCCGTGCTAATCCATACATCAAATGGGCATCTGCCAACTCCACATTTGTAAATATTGCACTGACTGCAAAACCACGTTCGTGATGAACACTAACCTGTTGATGCTACGTACTGATGTGCTTGATGCTAGTACTGTAGAGCAATGAGTCGCATGTCAACACAAGCACCGAAGTCAACATTACCTTCCTTCAATTGGGTCAACTGGTGGTGAATTGAGGAAGTACAGTACATACTGACGAAACTAAAACGAGCTCTAACATGGAAATTAAGCATTTCCGGACACATGTCCACAAACATCTTTTCTTCATTTGTGTGTGAGGAATGTTTCCTGAAAGTTTGGCCATACCTTTTTGTAACACCCTGTATATCTGTGTTCCCGAAGTTGGCGGAGCAGTGGCACAATATTGATGGCAAGCAATATGGCAGCTAACTGGTCTCACACTCTTGGTGTTGAATGCTCTTTACAATTTCTTCTTGGCGATGGATGTTTCACATTTTAGAGCCGTTCCATAATACCAAGAGCACCGTGCAACAGCCAAACCACAAATTTCCAAATAAAACGGCTTCTAAATGCCTCACTTGGCACCCTCGATGTTTACCGTACAACGGCTAGCCACTGACTGCGTAGCGTTCCCACCAAGTAGCTGCCCAGATAGACAGCCAAAACCAACTTTAACCATGAGCCAAGCGACTTCTGGAGCGTAGCAGTTCCCTACATCTTTTATACTTTACAATACAAGTTCCCTAAGCAGGAACCAGCTTCCAATATATAAATTCTCTTTTGTGAACAGACATATATTATGAAATTTCACTATTTTTAAACATCCTTTAGTTTTTGCAATACATACATTACAAACTTTAACTTTCCTCTCACAAATCAATGACCTTAATTAGTAAAGAACAACCACTTTATAGTCACATAAACATAGTTATGTTGTTGAAAAACACTCACACAAATATACTGGTCCACGCTATAATATCAATATTGGTGTTACACGCTGTTCAGAAATTCCTACAACAACTTAAGAATAAGTAACTGCCTGGTCACATTCATCAGTTTGACCTGTATGTAACCTGCAATTGGCTTATTATGACAGTTGTAAAGTAAATAATACCTCAATGCCATTAGGCCATGCTGACTATCCCAGTAGTCTTGTCTCATTATATAATAGAGATAACACAAAGGGACTGGGCTGATAATGGTTTACAGATGGTTATTTTGCATAGCTCTACTATGCTAATAATTTTTGCTGAGTTATTGTTGCATTTGCCCCCTAATTTATAACCAAGGAAGGTGCACAGTGATTAACATGCTGTAGTTTCATTTGAGAGAAACAAGGTTTAAATCCCCATCCATCCAAATTCAGATGATGACCATGGGGTCAGCAGGATGTTGAACCCCTTTCTTTCTTTCTTTCTTTCTTTCCTTCCTTTTTCCTTTTCCTTTCTATATATCTTGCAAGTCAGGTAGAATAGTTTTTTCATGCTCATTTCTCCCAAACATCTCAAATATGAGGAAATGTCACCAAGTTCAGGTGCTTTACTTCAATTTAGGTCTTTTAATCCTGTGTCAGATTCTTCCCACAGTATCACATATCCATATTATCTTTATTTAGTTCCTCTTCCCTTTCCATAATATTGTCTTCAAGTTTTTGTCCTTTATAAAACCCTTCTAGATACTCCCTCAACATCTGAGCCATTCTTTCTTTGCTTAATACTAGCTTTCCATGTGAACTTTTGATGTTCACATAGCTGCTTCTCTTTTCTCCAAAGGTTTCTTTAATTTTCCCCATAAAAGGCATGTATCTCTCCCATAGTCATGTATGGTTCTACAGTTTTGCATTTTTTTCTGTCAGTTTTTTTAGAGTCTATGTTCACCTTTGAGTACATTATTGCTGCATTTTTACATTTTCTCTTTTCATCAGTTTAACTTACTATCTCTCATTTGTTAGCCATGATTTTGATTTCACCTTGTCTTTTTATCTAGTCGTTGCTCTGCTGCCGTCACTATTTCACTTCTCAAAGCTACACATCCATATATCATTGTATTCCGTCTCCTGTTTTAATTGACTTTATCAAATGCTCTCTTTTAAGCTCTCTACAGCCTCTAGTGCTTTCAAGTTAGTGAAGTCCAATCTCTTTAATTTCTTACTTTTCTACAATTTCTTCAGTTTTATACTGTTGTTCATAAGCACTAAATTAAGGCCAGAATACACGTCTGCTCCTCAAAATGTTTTGCAGTTTCATATCTGGTTTCTTTAATTGTGGTTATATAACCAGTGTGAAACATCTGAATGTCTGCAAGTAGCTTCCACGTGTATAGCATTCTTTCATGGCTGTTAAACCAAGTATTACCAATGGTTATATTGTGCTGTGTACAAAATTCTACCAGATGCCTCCGCCTTTCATTCACTTCCCTCAGTCAATGTTCTCATACTATTTTTCCATCCTCTCATTTTTCTACTGCTAAATTTCAGTCCTCTGTCACAGTTACATCTTCCATTCATTCTTCTGCCTATTCACCATCTGTGGAGATAGTAGGTGTATATTCGTGTACTAATGTGGTGGGTGTTGGCTTTGTACCTATCTTGGTTCTGATAATGAATTCTGTATGCAGTTCATAATAGTTCACTCACATCCCTATTTTCCCACTTCAGTATTAAACCTATTCCTGCATCACCTCTCTCTGGATTTGTGTTGATAACTCTATACTCACCTGACTATTTTCAGAGAGCATATTTACATCTTGATTGTGCATGGTAGTAAATTTTTATATTACTAACTGTACTATGATCACTACAGCTTAGTGATGATGCCATCATTTCAGCTCCATTTCTCTTCTCAATCTAACCTATCTACCTGATTGATGGATGTACTATTTCACACTTCAACCTGTAAAATGCCGTGTTTATTTTTTCTGTTGACAACATCTTCCTAAGTGGTCTCAAAGGTGTGAATGGGGGCAGTTTTACCTCAGGAATATTTTACTTAAAAGGGCCATCGTCATTAAGCCATTGGGTAGAGTGGCATCTCCTTGGTAAATGTTTGGTTGTTGTTTCTAACCATGCCACGGTACCAAAATAGCCATCTTGACTAATATTGCCAGGCCAGATAAGTCAACCATCCAGAATGAGTGCTGGAACTATTGACAAGCCTGCTGATCCTTGTCAGCAACCCTATGTTAGTCAGATACCCCTTTGTTGCAGTTGCACCTACAGTCTGGCTGGCCATATTGTTGCGGCACACAAGCCACCCCTCTGTGACATGGTCCACCCTTCCTTATTCCAAACTGTGCTTCATCTCTAAAGATCTAATTTTCAATGGGATATTAAACCCAAATGTTCTTTCTTCCTTTTTGAATGTTTGTGTTCTCAAAAAGCTGGTTACATTTCTTTCATGTATAAGTAACAAAGATTTTATAATTCATGCTCAAATACAACCAAATTTGCTTTTACATATACTAGTGTCACTGACATACATTTGGTAGCATACCAGTACCTTGGAAATCCATTTACGCAACTAATTTGATGTCTTGGTATTGAAACATGTTTTATGCAGGCAACTTATTGTTGCAATTAGAATACTAAAGTGCTGTACTGGATTAGTTATCCATGGTGATACTGTGGGTGGTAAGCTACATGTCTATGCAGGTGCTGAGTATATGCAAATACTAATTGCTTATGTCTTCTGGAGTTTTAGTTCTACAGCTACTTCAAAAGAATACTACCAACTCTATTGCATAGGCAAAATTATGAATAATTAGATAATTTTTCCATCGATTGCTATGCAATGCACGTAACATGTCATCTGAATAAGAAAGTGATCACAATATGGAGGAATTGGAAACAGTATTAGAAAGATATGCACTGCTAACATGCAGTGAATAAGTAGACATGTCAGGGTTGCTCTAAGAAGTGTATGGTTAACCATGATGTGACAGCCTGTACTCATTTGATCTTTGGTGTGTGCAAACTGTGCATATTGGTGACTCTGATTTCATTATCTTCTTAAATAAAAATACAAACAAAGGAAGTATACTTGTATATTGACATGTATTGGTGCATATGTCTCCCAGAAGAATAATGCGTGAAGCTTACAGTAATTACTGCTGTTGAAAGATCTCTCCCAAGACCCTCAGAAATTCTGATCAATTGTGAAGGCCTACAGCCAGTGGGCTTCCTGTTAGGTTGTTAGATTCTGTACTAATTTCCCAGGACAGCAGGTTACCTGTCAGATTCTATAATAATTTTGGGCAGGTTAGCTACACTATTGTCTGTATTTTACCAAATATCTCTTAAATGCCCTGCAAAAGGCCATGTATATGAGTAAAGTAAGCTAAGAAGTAGTTACGAGGTCTATCCACAAAGTACATTACGTTTTGGAATTAAAAATAAATTAAGTATTGGAAATTTTTTTTATTATATACAGATGAAAGCCACACTTCAATACTAATTTCCTACATAGTTGCCATTTAAATTAAGGCACTTATTGTAGCGATGGACGAGCTTGGAAATTCCTTCGTCGTAAAATTTGGCCGCCTGCGCCTTCAAACACGTGGTTACCTCTTCTTGAAGCTGTGCTTCGTCATCAAAACGCTGCATAGCCAACCATTTCTTCATTGCTGGGAATAAGTGGAAGTCGCTTGGTGCCAGGTCGGGACTGTACAGCGGATGAGGAAACAACTCCCACTTAAAAGATTCGAGAACTTCACGAGTGGCATTTGCCGTGTGGGCCCGGGCGTTGTCGTAAATCAGCAAGATCTTTGAGCCCAACTTTCCCCTGCGCTTGTTTTGTATTGCTCTTCTGAGGTTGTGCAGAGTTTGGCAATACCTTTGAGGGTTTATTGTAGTTTATTGTAGTGCCTCTTTCCAGGAAATCCACAAAAATCGTATTTCTACCGGGTTACTGATTAACCACATGGTTGAAGGCGCAGGCAGCCGAATTTTACGACGAAGGAATTTCCAAGCTCGTCCATCGCTACGATAAGTGCCTTAATTTAAATGGCAACTATGTAGAAAAGTAGTATTTAAGTGTAGCTTTCATCTGTATATAATAAAAAAAAATTCCAATACTTTATCCAAAACGCAATGTACTTCGTGGATAGCCCTCGTATCAGTGTAAGTAGATCAGCACAAGTCATAATTAGTTGTTAGTATACTATACAAAAGGAGCCTGCAGTGATTGCTTCTGCCAGTTATATACAGTATAATTTGACTCATTCCATGGTTTAGCTCATGATGGAATTTATGGAACATAATGTTTAAATAAATTTAGAGAATCTGAAGTTATACTATTCACTAAATGTAAGACTGAATTAGTAAGTATAAGGATGAATGTCTTACACTGCACAATTAATGAATCATAGTTAGAATCAGCTATGTCTTAAAAATACCTGGGTGGAACAATGTCTAGAGATTATATAAAATCCATTGCAGGTAAAGCAAATGGAAGTTATCTACTTACCAGCAGGATACTGGGAAACTATAGTATACCTACGAAAGAAAATAATTGCAAAATACTTGTATGGCTCTGTTCATGAGGTCAAGATGATTGAAGATAGCAAAGTCTAAGTTGATTCATGTTTCTTGATATCTGGAAAGTCTGTCAGACTACATCATCACTGGCTAAACAAAATAGACACTTAAAAAATGTTGCAAACCAAATCTGAATTAACTGAAAACTTTCTAGCCAACAAAACACAGTGTGCCATTCTTAAGTGGGAGATATCGTCAGACATAACATTGGCATCCACTGTATCTCTAGGAAATATGATAAAATAGATTTTGTTCACAATACTTCCAAACAACCTAGCAGTCAATCTTTTTAGCTCTCTGAGGACACTCACAGATAATGCAGCTGTACGCAGAGAAAGGACAGAAAACTATTTTGAAATGCCATAATACTTGAAGATAATCAGTACTTGATGCAAAGACTAGCAGAATATCTGCCACACAAATAAACAGAAATAAATAAACAAGTAGAAAAAATACTTGACATTAGGTGGTTGCACAATAAATGGTCAATTACTGGTCTCAGTCACTGCCTGTAAATATCTTTGAGAATCTGTCTGAAGTGATTTGTTGTTGAATGATCATATAAATCCAACTGTAGTGAAGACAGATGTGAGACACATTTATCTGATGATTCCAAGGACATTTAATTCATCCACAAAATCCATGATCAACCCAACTCTTAAATACTGGCTTTTGATTTGGGACCCTTAGCAAGCTGGATTGATGGAAAATACAGAGAAGTTCCAAAGGGAAATTGTGTGCTGTATCATGGGTTTGTTTAGTCAGATCAAGTGTGTCTCGAAAAAACTTGAAAAAGAGATGCTACAAGAAAAGTGTTGTGAACTGCAGAGAGGATTACTTTCAAAATTCCAATAACCTACAGTTGCATATCACTCAGGAAATGTATTACATTCTCAAACTTACATTTTGCATAATGATCACAAGGAAAAAATTAGAGACACAGATTGGGAACAGCTAGGCAACACTGACTCAAGGTGAAAAGGAAATTCATACATCCCATAATAAGTGATAAATATTCACTTATTTACTAATAAACTGTCTATTCACTTATTGCAGCAAATACCGTGCGAGGTGGCGCAGTGGTTAGACACTGGACTTGCACTCGGCAGGACGACGGTTCAATCCAGCGTCTGGCCATCCTGATTTAGGTTTTCCGTGATTTCCCTAAATCGCTCCAGGCAAATGCCGGGATGGTTCCTTTGAAAGGGCATGGCCGACTTCCTTCCCCATCCTTCCCTAATCCGATGAGACCGATGACCTCGCTGTCTGGTCTCCTTCCCCAAAACAACCCATTGCAGCAAATACAACTGTCTTTTATATTCTTCAAAGCCCTCTTGTGACCTTGGTGCCTGCAGACTGTCAGTATACTCCAACTATGTATAAGTAACAGGGTCTGATACTGTCCAAAAAGGTTCCAAAGTCCAGCCAGTCCACATAAAGTCGAAAACTGAGTGCCATATAAACTTAGTGCAGTCTGTGTACAAGAGTAATCTAAGTGCACCATACCCTCAAAATAGTTAAAGAGTCCAAAATCATATGGACATTGAAAGTCTGAACTGTTCAAATAACTTTACCCACTCATACCAATGAAACTGGTCACTATAGACTGCTCTCCAAGACTGTCCAGTAGAGACTGCGCTGCGCATGTGCCCCACTGGCTTATATGGCCATTCGAATACTGAATACTGTAGCTACCGGCTACCAGAGTCTCATTTGGTTGCTTATTTAAATTTATCGTACATAATATGGGATTCAGACCTATCAGTAGGTGCAACGTTTGGCCAAGCATCTGGCTATGTAGCCACAATTTTGATGTAGCATTGAATAATTATTGAAAAATGAAATGTTTTTCTGTCTTATTAATCTAATAACAAAGAAAACATTATTATTTACTGTGCAATATGCTATTGTTCTTGGAAGTGGCAGCTGGTTATCATGTGCTAATATGCTGTAGCACACTGTAAATATTGCACTAAAATTTTGCCATTTCTCTTCGAATGAAGCCAGAAATTGCACTAAAATTATGCTATTTCTCTATGAGTGCAACTGGAAATTGGACTAAAATCACACTGTTTTTATTTGAATGCATGCTGGTATGTATATAAAATGGGCAAAAAGATGTTTTTTATTGCTCTCTTCATGATAACTAGAAACAAGTGTCAAGTGCTGAAATTATGGTCATCTGTGCTAAGATCAACTCAGAGAAGTGACACAACTGCCTGTTTCAACTGTGCATTCTCTGATGTGACATCTTTCCTTCCTGCACTGAGAGTGCCATGTGGGTCACAGCACCAGGTCAATCTTTTCCATTGAAATTGTTTGTAATGTGTTATACGAGTGTAGATTATGAAGGGTTTTTCAGGGGCTGTTGCAAAAATGGCTCTGTGGGTGAATGGTTAGCTGCAGTGACTTGTAATGTATTGGCCTGTGTTCAATCCCCACTGCTGCCAACATTTATCACATTTATTCCTCCCATTGTTAAACAGTTAATTGTAAAATTTAATTATATTTAAACACTTTAATTTATATACATAAAATGAATATATTAAACATAGTTACAATTCCTGCCTTTGAAAGTCAAAAGGCTACAGATGGTTGTACAAAGCACATATACAACTAAATTTAGGGTGAAAGGTTTGCTCTCCCCACAGAGTATACCACACAATTAGTTTCAGCCTTCCAGACTGTTCTCAAGTGATTTTGTGGTTCTGCAATAGAATACTACGCCTTTCATATTGAAATGTCAGCATCTTTAAATTTGTGTTTCCTATTCATTTTGGTTTGCAAATACTGTTTTGTTGGTTTGACAGCTTGACATGTACTAAATTATTACACCTTTGTAAATGTCAAACTGTTAAACCAACAAGACAGCATTTGTGATCCAAAGTGAATAGCATATACAAGTTTTAAAGACATTGACATTTTAATATGTAAGGCATAGTTTTATATTGGAGAACCACAAAATCACTTGAGAATGGCATTGAAGGCTGAAACTAAATTATTGCCGCAACAGTGGAAAATGCCACCTTCTATTAGTATGAAAGTATCTTCTGTAGATGATTTGCTAAAGAGGCCCTTTTCCAGTAGCTCATAGAAGGAGAAAGAGAGATTTAAAGAATTAGTTAAACCTTCTCCAAATATAAATCTATCAACAGGAAGGCATGGGACAAGGCTCTTCGATTTGGCTCAAACTATGTGAACAGAAGGGGGTAGATGCTCCTTTCAAGTCCCTATAATATTTCGTCTGAGTGGGTCATATGGAAGGGTAAAACACACACTAAAGATTTATCCATAGAGTATGAGCAATAGATAGCAAAGTGGTTACAAGTATGGACTTGTAGCTTGGTGGTTGGGGTTCAAATCCTGCTGGTTTCATCATTGTTTTACTTTAATTTTATTTTATTCCTTGCAATGTGAAATGATTAATTATAAAATTGAAATATATTTAAACAACTCAGTTTATATAAATAAAGTTAATATATTCAATTCAGTTACTACTACTACCACCCTTGTAATTCAAAAGGCTATAGGCCACCACACTGTAGCACATTCGTAAAAGTCTGCGCAACCTGCATCTGATTATTGGGTTTGTGAAAGGACAGATAACCAGATTTTATGTAGTGTATGTTTATTTGACTGTGTTCTAAGCTTTGGTTCTAGTTTCAGTGACTGAAATAACAATAACTCTCTTTTTTTTTCAATTCCAAGGTGACAATTTTTCATGTATTATTCTGTAAACAATGCTGCACAGTTTCAGTGCATCTGTATTCAAAGAACTACATCAAGGAAGCATAAAAAAGGGCAGTGATATAGTTCTTACATGAAGACAACCAATTTCAGTCAAGGGATCATCTTCAGTTCGTGGTTACAATTACACTTAAAGAAAGGTTCCTTGGTGTCAAGTACAGCAGCATCTGTCACTTACACATGAATCCATTGTCTTATACATATTTCTTCCAGTCACTAAATGCATGAATTGACAGTCCATTTCACTGTTCATCATACTGACTCACCAAGACAATAACAATGAAACTGGCCTTTGAGCTTGTATACCATTGTTTCTTCCTTTTTGATATACTGGCCACATCTTGATGTTTTTGGATAGGTTAGGAAATGTCCTCTTGTCAGTTGAACAGTTTAGTAGGTATTGATGGTTATCAGTTTATTTCTGCGTTATTTAAGTAATCTAGATGATATGTCATCTCAGCCACTGGATGTTTTTGAGCTTTGAAGTAATTCCAGGACATCATGTTCTGTAAAATCCACAGGAAAAATAAATAAGTAATTTTTGTTAATTATTTTGTGAAATTATTCACACAGAAAATGCTTACTCTCATAATTAAAATATGAGTATAATTTCGTGTTTGGTGAGTCTCATATCAAGTACAGGGCTATTACAAATGATTGAAGCGATTTCATAAATTCGCTGTATCTCCATTCATTGACATATGGTCACGACACACTACAGATAGGTAGAAAAACTCATAAAGTTTTGTTCGGCTGAAGCCGCAGTGAGACAAAATGGCGACAGGAGCCGAGAAAGCGTATGTCGTGCTTGAAATGCACACGCATCAGTCAGTCATAACAGTGCAACGACACTTCAGGACGAAGTTCAACAAAGGTCCACCAACTGCTAACTCCATTCGGCGATGGTATGCGCAGTTTAAAGCTTCTGGATGCCTCTGTAAGGGGAAATCAACGGGTCGGCCTGCAGTGAGCAAAGAAACAGTTGAACGCGTGCGGGCAAGTTGCACGCGTAGCCCGCGGAAAATTGGCTCATGCCACAACTGGAGACCGACAGCGCCGACTTTATCTTTCAACAGGATGGTGCTCCACCGCACTTCCATCATGATGTTCGGCATTTCTTAAACAGGAGATTGGAAAACTGATGGATCGGTCGTGGTGAAGATCATGATCAGCAATTCATGTCATGGCCTCCATGCTCTCCTGACTTAACCCCATACGATTTCTTTCTGTGGGGTTATGTGAAAGATTCAGTGTTTAAACCCCCTCTACCAAGAAACGTGCCAGAACTGCGAGCTCGCATCAACGATGCTTTCAAACTGATTGATGGGGACATGCTGCGCCGAGTGTGGGAGGAACTTGGTTATTGGCTTGATGTCTGCCGAATCACTAAAGGGGCACATATCGAACATTTGTGAATGCCTAAAAAATTTTTTGAGTTTTTGTATGTGTGTGCAAAGCATTTTCAAAATATCTCAAATAATAAAGTTATTGTAGAGCTGTGAAATCGCTTCAATAATTTGTAATAACCCTGTACTTATGTCTAGAAGCTACATTTTACCACACATGACCGTTATTTTGATTTTTGCATTTGTTTTTCTCATTTCAAGTGCATAAGTCCTCAAGTAGATCAAACTGGTTTCTAATTGTATCAACAAAAGTATTCTACAGCTTGTTTCATTTCAGAAAATTCATCAAACCTCCAATACAAACATCCACTTCATTACATGACACATCATTTGTAACAGTTATACAGATGACAAAATCACTAGCATATACCAATTTGCTCTTTAAATCTGTCTTTGGCGAAGTTTTTTGGTCTCACACCTGGTTGCATCACAATGAGAGTAGTGCTAGTAGTTTTATTCATAGGTAGATCACTTTTATAAAGATAGGTGGGCATGTCTTGCAAGAAATCTCTTGAGTGTGATGTTGCAAAAGGCCAATGATATTTACAGTATTTGATTCCCCACATTATGTCTACCATGCAACCAAAAAATTGGTTTATAATGGCAACAGGGCCACAATATTGGCTGCTACTGGCAACAGGGGTGTGACTGGAGGTATCCAGTTACGACTACAGCATGAGGCTATGGAGCGTACTGGAATTGCTTAGTCAATGAGTTACTCACAACAGTGCTACAGTGCCAGTGATGTTGATACAAAGCAGAGAAATGGCAATGATAAACAAAGGCATTATATTTACATCGACAGTTGCTTTAGTTGACATGTCATCGGAAAACAACCCAAGGAATTCCACAAAGAGAGAGTGGCAACTGAACCAGTAGCATTGCTGTAATATGAGTCAGTGGAATGTGTGGTGTCATATATGCTCAACTGTGAGGACAGTGTACGTAAGGAGTACAGTGATGATGTCACATGCTTAACAACTGCAAATGATACTGAAATAGGTGTCGAGCCACAGAGTTCATCATCGTTATTGCACAGGGAGCCACAAATCCTGTCTTCAGTGAAACATAGTAAAGGACAATCGTCCAAGGGGTGCATACTAAATGTAGTTATGCACATGGAAGATCATCCTCACAAAAGTAAAATATAAATAAAATAAAATAAATAAAAAAATAAAGAAAAATCAGTTGTGAACAGATTTGTAATAAATCCACAGCAATATGCCCATGCCAAAGCACACTGAATTACGCTACTTTGGATTGTAAAGTGCTGTTGCAGTTTTAATTATGATTCTTGCAAGGGTTATGAATTTATTAAGCACCTCCCCCTTCCCCAACCCCACTATCTGATTTAATTCTACAAGTCATATAGGTGCAATAGTCAGCAGACATATAGAAGAGAGACTGTGATACAGTTCCCTGACACTGCTCCCTTCTCCCCTAATTGCACAATGTTGCCCTGTACTTGAGGAGAATAATTATGAATTAGTAGGAAACTGACTGCTAGTAAACTGAAAGTAAGCAAATTTGCTTCCAGCAGCTTTTCGATAACACATTATGCCATAACAAACAGTACCCACTCTGGTCCAATAGCACAAACCAAGACCTCATTCTAGCATATAGTAATTTCCAGTTTAAGAGAAACCCCTCCCGTTGTTGTCTAATATTTGCTACACACTACTGTAGAGAGATTATTTAGGTTTTCTTCTCAAAACCAAAGCGATCAAAGACCCATAAGCACACATATCTGCATATCAAATTGCAATAAGTATACTCTTAAAATTGTTGTGTTGTATTTCCTCAAAGAACAAGATTACTATGGAATATGGGAAATGTAAGGACATTTGCTAATGCCAATTAGTTTTTCTTCGTTACAGGTCAGATAGTTCCAGCTCGATTCATTTGTTATTATTTCATAATAACAGTTCCAGATTTTGAGGTGATAACACTATTAAATGCTTGTATACAAGTGTTTTTACTTAGTTAGGAAGGAGAGAGAAAAATGAAATAAGAATAGCTTTGTCTTCGGCTCATGATTATTCTATGAATTGCTCAGGACAGTACTTCCTTTTATATTCACCTCATGTGAGCCCATCTTGAATGTGTCTCTTGTAGTATATTAGCTTCTCAAGTTTTCACTGCCAGAGGGACATTCCTTGGGTGTTTCTGTGATGATCAAACTATCAGTTGGGGATGGCAGAGAAGAGCAGTTTGAGATAGAAAGCTTTTGTCCAGAAAAAAGTGAGTCAGAAGTTATGGAATCCAACGTATTCTTTCGCCATAGGGTGGTGGGGTTTCATGTTCCGCTGGATAGGTCAGGAGTCCACTACACCCAACAGGCGGCTACACGGGTAGCCGGGGTTGTGTGGCATGGACTGGGCAGTTTTTTAGGTTAGGTGGCCTCGGGCAAGTACAGAAAGGGCAACAGCCTCAAAAGGTGCAGGGCAAACTCAGGACTTGTGGGGACCAAGCAGCAGTCGGTATTGTAATTGTAAACTGTCGAAGCTGCGTTGGTAAAGTACCGGAACTTCAAGCGCTGATAGAAAGCACTGAAGCTGAAATTGTTATAGGTACGGAAAGCTGAAATTTTTACAAAGGCACAGACAGTGTTTAGAAAAGATAGATTGCATGCAACCGGTGGTGGCGTGTTTGTCGCTGTTAGTAGTAGTTTATCCTGTAGTGAAACAGAAATCGATAGTTCCTTTGAATTATTATGGGTGGAGGTTATACTCAACAACCGAGCTAGGTTAATAATTGGCTCCTTTTACCGACCTCCCGACTCAGCAGCATTAGTGGCAGAACAACTGAGAGAAAATCTGGAATACATTTCACATAAATTTCCTCAGCATGTTGTAGTCTTAGGTGGAGATTTCAATTTGCCAAATGTAGACTTGGACACTCAGATGTTTAGGTTGGGTGGTAGGGACAGAGCATCGAGTGATATTATACTGAGTGCACTATCCGAAAATTACCTCGAGCAATTAAACAGAGAACTGACTCATGGAGACAACATCTTGGACCTACAGATAACAAACAGACCCAAACTTTTCAACTCTGTAAGTCCAGAACAGGGAATCAGTGATCATAAGACCATTGCAGCATCCCTGAATATGGAAGTAAATAGGATTACAAAAAAAAGGGAGGATGGTTTTTCTGTTCCAACACTGGCATTGTTGAGTGTTTATGGAAAAAGTTCAAGGCAATTGTAAAATGTGTTTTAGTGAGGTACGTGCTGAGTAAAACTGTGAGGGGCGGGAAAAACTCACCGTGGTTCAACAACAAAGTTGGGAAACTACTGCGAAAGCAAAGAGAGCTTCACTGCAAGTTTAAATGCAGCCAAAACCTCTCAGACAAACAGAAGCTAAACGATCTCAAAGTTAGTGTAAGGAGGGCTATGCGTGAAGCATTCAGTGAATTTGGAAGTAAAATTCTATGTACTGACTTGACAGAAAATCCTAGGAAGTCCTGGTCTTACGTTAAATCAGTAAGTGGATCGAAACAGCATATTCAGACACTCTGGGATGATGATGGCATTGAAACAGAGGATGACATGCGTAAAGCTGAAATACTAAACACCTTTTTCCAAAGCTGTTTCACAGAGGAAGACCGCACTGCAGTGCCTTCTCTAAATCACATCATGAACGAAAAAAATGGCTGACGTCGAAATAAGTGACCAAGGAATAGAAAAGTAACTGAAATCACTCAATAGAGGAAAGTCCATTGGACCTGACGGGATACCAATTCGATTCTACACAGAGTACACAAAAGAACTTGCTCCCCTTCTAACAGCCGTGTACCGCAAGTCTCTAGAGGAACGGAAGGTTCCAAATGATTGGAAAAGAGCACAGGTAGTCCCAGTTTTCAAGAAGGGTCGTCGAGCAGATGCGCAAAGCTATAGGCCTATATCTCTGACATCGATCTGTTGTAGAATTTTAGAACATGTTTCATGCTCGCTTATCATGTCATTTCTGGAAATTCAGAGTCTACTCTGTAGGAATCAACATGGATTCCGGAAAACAGCGATCATGTGAGACCCAACTCGCTTTATTTGTTCATTAGACTCAGAAAATATTAGATGCAGACTCCCAGGTAGATGCCATTTTCCTTGACTTCCGGAAGGCGTTCGATACAGTTCCCCACTGTTGCCTGATAAACAAAGTTAGAGCCTACAGAATATCAGACCAGCTGTGTGGCTGGATTGATGAGTTTTTAGCAAACAGAACACAGCATGTTGTTCTCAATGGAGAGACGTCTACAGATGTTAAAGTAACCTCTGGCATGCCACAGGGGAGTGTTATGGGACCATTGCTTTTCACAATATATATAAATGACCTAGTAGATAGTGTCGGAAGTTCCATGCGGCTTTTCGTGGATGATGCTGTAGTATACAGAGAAGTTGCAGCATTAGAAAACTGCAGCAAAATGCAGGAAGATCTGCAGCGGATAGGCACTTGGTGCAGGGAGTAGCAACTTACCCTTAACATAGACAAATGTAATGTATTGCGAATACATAGGAAGAAGGATCCTTTAGTGTATGATTATATGATAGCGGAACAAACAGTGGTAACAGTTACTTCTGTAAAATATCTGGGAGTATGCGTACGGAACGATTTGAGGTGGAATGATCATATAAAATTAATTGTTGGTAAGGCAGGTGCCAGGTTGAGATTCATTGGGAGAGTCCTTAGAAAATGTAGTCGATCAACAAAGGAGGTGGCTTACAAAACACTCGTTCAACCTATACTTGTACCAGCTCAGGTTGACGGAGGAGGTAGAGAAGATCCAAAGAAGAGCAGCGCTTCGTCACAGGGTTATTTGGTAAGCGTGATAGCGTTACGGAGATGTTTAGCAACCTCAAGTGGCAGACTCTGCAAGAAAGGCGCTCTGCATCGTGGTGTAGCTTGCTGTCCAGGTTTCGAGAGGGTGCGTTTCTGGATGAGGTATCGAATATATTGCTTCCCCCTACTTATACTTCCCGAGGAGATCACAAATGTAAAATTAGAGAGATTCGAGTGCACATGGAAGCTATCTGGCAGTCGTTCTTCCCGCAAACCATACGCAACTGTAACAGGAAAGGGAGGTAATGACAGTGGCACATAAAGTGCCCTCCGCCACACACCGTTGGGTGGGTTGCGGAGTATAAATGTAGATGTAGAATTCCGCCAATAGAAATGTGTTAATCATTGTTCATGGAATAGCCCAGTCAAAAAAGGCCAAAAAATGTCGAATAGGTGGAAAAATCGTGTAGTTGCAAATTTTTATGCTCATGCATATGTGAGGTGTGCGTCCATTTGTGAATATGTGTGTGTGTGTGTGTGTGTGTGTTTCTTTCTTCCTGACAGGGACCTTTGGTGAAAGCTCAATGTGTAACAGTTGTTTTATTGTGCCTGTCTGCAATTTTATGTGTCTTCTTTATGGTGGGTAGCAATCTATCCTTTTCATAATATTATTCATATTGTAATCTGGACTATCTGGTGCTTGATTTTCTCTAGGACTAATAGTTTCCGGATCACAGGGGATGGAAAAATTGAAGATTTTTAAGAAAAGTGTGGTAGAGTCATATTAACAGATAAATGGTGTTTTGAGGGTGTAACATGGTGGGGAATGGGGGGAGTTTGGAGAGTAGAAGCACAAGGAAGGTGGCTCACCAGAATGTGATGATGCATTTCCTCCTTTCATCATAGGTATGCAAACTGAAGACAAAGCAGATGATTCCCCACTCCATCTACTCCACTATATCAAGATGTAGCTACAGTGTGTTTCACAATGTTACTCCAACCCTCTGCAGCATGCCTTATGAATCACTGGTGATGCTGTGTGCAGACATACAATGGGAGTGTTTATGTTCCAAAAAGTACATTAAAACTATGTGTAATACCAATATTAGTTGCTAATAATACTATTGCAAGAAACAGATATGGACAGAATCTGTGTAAATCTCTGCAAACTGTTCTACACTGCTAGAGGGGAAATTGATTCTTACTCATCGTGTGTTACAGCTGTAGTGTTCTTCTGGGAAAGGCAACTCCCCCCTACCCCTCCTGCCCTCTTATGAGCACTGCTCACTTTTCAGTTTACGTACATAATATACCTCCCTATCCCCAGCATTTCGTGTCCAGTTATCTTATGCGAGTAGACAAAATTAACTTCACTGAACTTGTGTTTATACAGTGAAGTTATTTTGAGTTTATTAAAATGACTACTTATTTACAATTGTTAAGTGAGCTAGTATGTAAAAAAGTTCGACAGCTGGAGCTGTCAGCTGTCCACCACACTGAAAGGTCTGTCCCAAGTGAAACATGCTGTCAATATTTATTCGATAATGGTGATTTCATTCTGTCGACTCTCGTTGAATGGAATACTTTCACTGCAAGAGAGCTGCCAAATGCATTACTCCAGTCTCAGATCTTCCAACATATGAAGAGGAACAGAGGCTTAAATTGTCTTTCTCTGCAACAGCAGTAGGTCACCTAGATGATATGGAACTTCAGACATTTCAAAATAAGTCATGCAGTATGCTACAGCAGACTACTATTCTAGACTCAAACAGTATCAGTTCCATTGCATCAGACATTTTCACACACAGCTTGGAAGATACACTGTGAATTCATGTTAATTGGCTCCACTCAGTGCAGCTCACGCTACAAATGCCAGTGATTCCTGAGTGGAAGAGATTTATGCAGCCTACCAGTAACACAGTTAATGGTAAGAAAAGCACATTAACTTTCTGGTCATTCATTAATTCACCGTCAAGTGACTACAACATGATTGCAGGGCTTTGCAGTATGCCACAATTACCAATCCAATCCCTTTGCCACCAACACTAATGAGGTCACTGGTGACATCACACTTACAGATTAAGTGCTTCTCAGCCATTGTTTATAGGACCATATTTTACATAAAAGCTCACTTAACAACTGGAAATAAGTACTCATTTACTAAACTAAAAACTGAAATTACATAGATTCTGTCCATAAGCATCTCTTGTATTAGTATTATTAGTAACTCGTACCTCCATGAACCATGGACCTTGCCGTTGGTGGGGAGACTTGCGTGCCTCAACAAAACAGAAAGCCGTACCGTAGGTGCAACCACAATGGAGGGGTATCTGTTGACAGGAAAGACAAACGTGTGGTTCCTGAAGAGGGGCAGCAGCCTTTTCAGTAGTTGCAGGGGCAACAGTCTGGATGATTGACTAATCTGGCCTTGTAACACTAACCAAAACGGCCTTGCTGTGCTGGTACTGCAAATGGCTGAAAGCAAGGGGAAACTACAGCTGTAATTTTTCCTGAGGGCATGCAGCTTTACTGTATGATTAAATGATGATGGCACCCTCTTGGGTAAAATATTCCGGAGGTAAAATAGTCCCCCATTCGGATCTCCAGATGGGGACTACTCAAGAGGATGTTGTTATCAGGAGAAGGAAAGCTGGCTTTCTACAGATCGGAGTGTGGAATGTCAGATCCCTTAATCGGGCAGGTAGGTTAGAAAATTTAAAAAGGGAAATGGATAGGTTAAAGTTAGATATAGTGGGAATTAGTGAAGTTCAGTGGCAGGAGGAACAAGACTTCTGGTCAGGTGAATACAGGGTTATAAATACAAAATCAAATAGGGGTAATGCGGGAGTAGGTTTAATTATTATTATTCTGGATTTACAATGTGAGTACATTTTTTCCAGCACCTATTCTAGATTACAGTAAGTTACTAATTATTGTTCTCCACTCTTCTCTATTTGTCCATAAATCTTCAGGAATGTTGTTCTTCCTCATTGCTGACTGAACTCCCTGTTTCCATGTATCAGGTGGTCGTCCCTTTTTCTTCTTCCAATTGGTACCCAGTCGATTATGCATTTTGGTAGCCTTTCCTGTTCCATTCGTCTGATGTGTCCATACCATTTAAGTTGTTTGTGCTCGATGAAATCAATAATTGAATTTTTACATTTCATCTTGTCTCTGATTACTTCATTTCTTATTCTTTCTCGTCTTGATATTCTTGCTTAACGTCTCCAGAAATCCATTTCTGTGGCTAATAATTTTGATTTCAGTTGCCATTTTGTTGTCCACACTTCTGAACCATATGTAATAATGCTCCTAACTATTGTTTTAAAAATCCTTATTTTGTTATCAGTTGTTATGTGTTTGTCCCAGAGAATTCCATTCAATAAAGAGATTGTCGTCTTTCCAGAATTTATTCTTGATCTAATTTCTTTGTCCTGTTCCCCATCATTTGTAATTTTCACACCTAAATATTTATATTCCTCAGTAACTGTTATTGTTCCCACCCCTTCTTCTAATATTAAGTCTCCATTCCATTCACTCCACCAATTACCATGTACTTTGTTTTATTCATGTTTACATTTAGACCTGATTTTTTATATTCTTGAATCAATTTTCTGGTCATATACTCTATGTCCTCATAGTCTTGGGCTATAATCAGTTGGTCATCTGCAAATTGTAACGAGTATATTGTTCTATCATTTATTGGTATTCCCATAGCGTGACATTTTTTCTTCCAATTCTGTAAAGTTACTTCTGTATATATTTTATACAATGTAGGTGAGATGCTACATCCTTGACGTAATCCTTTTGTGACTTGGAATCCATGTGATAGATATTTACCAATTTTTATTTTTGAAATAGAATTTTTATATAAATTTTGAATTGCTTTAATTATTCTTGGATTTATTCCTATTGATATTAAAGCTTTCCATAAACTGGATAAAGGCACACTATCATAGGCTTTTTCTATATCTATGAATACTAAATGTATAGGTTGTGCCCGAACCATTTTTTTTCAATAATTTGTTGTAGGCAAAAGATATGATCAATTGTTGATCTTCCAGCTCTAAAACCTGCTTGTTCTTCAGCCTCCTTTTCTTTGTATTCTTGTTCTAACAAATATTTTAATAATGAATAAAAAAATAGGAGTATGGGTAAGCTACTACAAACAGCATAGTGAAGGCATTATTGTGGCCAAGATAGATACAAAGCCCACGCCTACTACAGTAGTACAAGTTTATATGCCAACTAGCTTTGCAGATGATGAAGAAATTGATGAAATGTATGATGGGATAAAAGAAATTATTCAGGTAGTGAAGGGAGACAAAAATTTAATAGTCATGGGTGACTGGAATTCGACAGTAGGAAACTGAAGAGAAGGAAACATAGTAGTTGGATATGGATTGGGGCTAAGAAATGAAAGAGGAAGCCGCCTGGTAGAATTTTGTACAGAGCATAACTTAATCATAGCTAACACTTGGTTCAAGAATCATGAAAGAAGGTTGTACACATGGGAGAAGCCGGGAGGTACTAGAAGGTTTCAGATAGATTATATAATTGTAAGACAGAGATTTAGGAACCAGGTTTTAAATTGTAAGACATATCCAGTGGCAGATGTGGACTCTGACCACAATCTATTGGTTATGAACTGTAGATTAAAACTGAAGAAACTGCAAAAAGGTGGGAATTTAAGGAGATGAGGCCTGGATAAACTGAAAGAACCAGAGGTTGCACAGAGTTTCAGGGAGAGCATAAGGGAACAATTGACAGGAATGGGGGAAAGAAATACAGTAGAAGAAGAATGGGTAGCTTTGAGGGATGAAATAGCGAAGGCAGCAGAGGATCAAGTAGGTAAAAAGACGAGGACTAGTAAAAATCCTTGGGTAACAGAAGAGATACCGAATTTAATTGATGAAAGGAGAAAATATAAAAATGCAGTAAATGAAGCAGGCAAAGTATAATATAAACGTCTCAAAAATGATATCGACAGGAAGTGCAAAATGGCTAAGCAGGAATGGCTAGAGGACAAATGTAAGGATGTAGACACTTATCTCACTAGGGGTAAGATAGATACTGCCTACATGAAACTCAAAGAGACCTTTGGAAAAAGGAGAACCACTTGCATTAATATCAAGAGCTCAGATGGAAACCCAGTTCTAAGCAAAGAAGGGAAAGCAGAAAGGTTGAAGGAGTATATAGAGGGTCTATACAAGGGCGATGTACTTGAGGACAGTATTATGGAAATGGAAGAGGATGTAGATGAAGATGAAATGGGATATATGATACTGCGTGAAGAGTTTGACAGAGCACTGAAAGACCTAAGTCGAAACATGGGCCCCGGAGTAGACAACATTCCATTAGAACTACTGACAGCCGTGGGAGAGGCAGTCCTGACAAAACTCTACCATCTGGTGAGCAAGATGTATGAGACAGGCAAAATTCCCTCAGACTTCAAGAAGAATGTAATAATTCCAATCCCAAAGAAAGCAGGTGTTGACAGATGTGAAAATTACCGAACTATCAGTTTAATAAGTCACAGCTGCGAAATACTAACGCGAATTTTTTTACAGACGAATGGAAAAACTGGTAGAAGCCGACCTCGGGGAAGATCAGTTCGGATTCTGTAGAAATGTTGGAATACATGAGGCAATACTGACCCTACGACTTATCTTAGAAGCTAGATTAAGGAAAGGCAAACTTAGAGAAAGCTTTTGACAATGTTGACTGGAATACTCTCTTTCAAATTCTGAAGGTGGCAGGGGTAAAATACAGGGAGCAAAAGGCTATTTACCATTTGTACAGAAAGCAGATGGCAGTTACAAGAGTCAAGGGACATGAAAGGGAAGCAGTGGTTGGGAAGGGAGTGAGACAGGGTTGTAGCCTCTCCCCAATGCTATTCAATCTGTATATTTAGCAAGCAGTAAAGGAAACAAAAGAAAAGTTCTGAGTAGGTATTAAAATCCATGGAGAAGAAATAAAAACTTTGAGGTTCGCCGATGACATTCTAATTCTGTCAGACACATCAAAGGACTTGGAAGAGCAGTTGAACGGAATGGACAGTGTCTTGAAAGGAGGGTATAAGATGAACATCAACAAAAGCAAAACGAGGATAATGGAATGTTGTCGAATTAAGTCAGGTGATGCTGAGGGAATTAGATTAGGAAATGAGACACTTAAAGTAGTAAATGAGTTTTGCTGTTTGGGGAGCAAAATAACTGATGATGGTGGAAGTAGAGAGGGTATAAAATGTAGACTGGCAATGGCAAGGAAAGCATTTCTGAAGAAGAGAAATTTGTTAACATCGAGTATTGATTTAAGTGTCAGGAAGTCGTTTCTCAAAGTATTTGTATGGAGTGTAGCCATGTATGGAAGTGAAACATGCACGATAAATAGTTTAGACAAGAAGAGAATAGAAGCTTTCGAAATGTGGTGCTACAGAAGAATGCTGAAGATTAGATGGATAGATCACATAACTAATGAGGAGGTATTAAATAGAATTGGGGAGAAGAGGAGTTTGTGGCACAACTTGACTAGAAGAAGTGATCGGTTGGTAGGACATGTTTTGAGGCATCAAGGGATCACCAATTTAGTACTGGAGGGCAGGGTGGAGGGTAAAAATCGTAGCGGGAGACCAAGAGATGAGTACACTAAGCAGATTCAGAAAGATGTAGGCTGCAGTAGGTACTGGGAGATGAAGAAGCTTGAACAGGATAGAGTGGCATGGAGAGCTGCATCAAACCAGTCTCAGGACTGAAGACCACAACAACAGCAACAACAACCTGTATTCCATATAGTGTAAATGCACTGTATGGAAAATAAACACTCCCTGGCACACCTGTGCACTGCACATGCTCAGCTGAACAACACAATGGAAATTACCAGTTGTACATTAAGATCAACTCCTGTCGAAAGGCTGGTCATATTGACCCACATTCTGCCCTGTGAACTTTGATGAAAGGCAGCTCTTCTCCATGAGTTTAATCACATACAAGGCAGACCACAACTTCCTATCCATCAAGCCACCATTGTCCTCAGAAGAAACCAGTTTTGATTAGGAAAATCATCCACGTGAACAGCCATGGAACTGCATATCTCAGCTTAACTGAGTCATTGGAATGAGACTGGACAGAGGCTTGCCTTTCACATTGGCAGATCTTCCCCTGTATCACAAAGGAACCATCTGCCTCTGGTCACTTGCGCAGAACATGAATACGTACCACTCATGGTACAAGCATTGATTATCTTCATAGGTGGGGTAATGTGTGAAATTCATTAGCTACAAGTTCTAGTACAAAACTGCTTTGTTAAGGGTAAAAGTGTAGGCCTCTGTTTTATTGACTACAAAAAAGCATTCGATAGAGTACATCATAAACTCATGGAAATTCTCAAAAGAACTGATATAGGTGAGAAAGATATCTGCTGTATAGAGAATTTATATTGGAATCAGACAGTGCAGATTAAATTTGATAATGAGGTCACAGATTTGGTCAATATATGAGTATGTAGAGGAGTCCGACAAGAATGCATTCTGTCACCCCTGTTATTTAACTTATACTCTGAGAGTATTTTTCAGGAGGCACTTGATGATGTAGAAAAAGGCATAAAGGTTAAAGTAGTGTATATCAATAACATTTCCTGTGCCGATGACACAGTATTGATAGCTGATAATTTAGATGACCTTCAACAACTCGTCAACATAGTAGGAGATTACAGCAGTACTCTAGATCTGAATATTTACATCAAAAAGGCTAATTTTATGATTGTCACACGAGAGTCCGACTCATTTAAAGATGCAAATCTACAGTTTCAAGGGTCTGTAATACAAAGAGTTAACAAGTTTAATTACCTCGAAACCTGGCTTTGTGAAGACTGGCAAACAGACTTGGAAATAAAATGTTACATAGAGAACACCTGAAATTTCTTCATAAAATTTAGAAATCTTCTTACAAGCACAGACCTAGACCTAAACCTTAGAGTCTGATTTGTAAAATGCTACATCTGGTCCGTGCTTCTACGTGGCTCTGAAGGATGGACAATAAATATGACAACAATTTGAAGTTAGAGGCCTTTGAAATGTGGATGTATCACAGAATGCTTAAAATACCGTGGACTGGAAGAATAACCAACACCGAAGTACTGGAACAAATGAACAAGCAGTGAGAAATGTTGACATGCTTAAAAGAACAAAAACTGCATACCTAGGACATATAGTGTGGAACACCAAATATATGCTTCTGCAGTTAATAATAGAAGGGAAGATTGAAGGAAAAAGAAGACAAGGGCAAAGAAGAACATCTTGGTTGGGCAATATAATGCAGTGGACAGGACTATTAAGTGTAGATCAGCTATTACATACTGCGGTTCACGGAAGAAAGATGCAACATGTGGTCATCAACATCTATTCATGGATAAGCAACAGAAGAAGAAGAAGAAGGGGGGGGGGGGGGGGTAAGGCTCCATCTCCAAAATGTGATTGTGGAGCACCCAGGCAAACCATTCACCCCCTTTTTTGTTGTTGCATTTTGCTTCATTTCTGTCTTTTTCTTTCAATTTTCCAGCTTGGTTCTAAAGGAATGTTTTCTTTTCAAATGTTTGTTTATTTTGGTAAGTGTCGAGTCAAAGCCTTCTTATGTTTATCTTAGCTGCCATGGTACTAGTAAATTTGCGAAGCCTTTTAATATTGAGAACACAATCAATAATGGAAGCTTACTCTACAGTTCATATTGGATTGGCATCTGGCGTGTGCTGAACATTCTTCCTCCACCAATAATCTATCGGCTGTTTCTGAGATGGGCACCACCAAACAAACATGTGTTAGCGATCTCAGCTGGAGAGTGACTTATTGTGTCTGCCTTCCAGGGGGGGGGGGGGGGGGGGGGTGACATGTGCTCGGCTTTATTCTTATTGAACTAGTGCGTACTGTACATTTGTCTTTAAAATGTGTTCTAATCTACATATGGTGGACAAGCACCTGATGTATGGATTTGCAGAATTGCAATGTGTTTGAGGCCAGATATTTGTATGCTGATAGATTTTGTACTAGACATTTACTGAACAATAACACCTTTCAAAGACCACTTGAACATTTTATGGAGACAGGCTCTTTTGCAAGAAGGTTATGTCATTGTGGAAGACCAGTCTTAGAACCCCTGATGTAAAAATCGAGCATTTCATGCATTGTGGACAAAAATTGTAGCAGTGCCAGAGAAACAGCAGAAACTGAGAAAGGAATCGTGTTACAGTGCGGAAAGTGTTGTGAGCTCAACTCTTTTATACACATCAGCTTCAGAGAGTGCATGATCTTACGGACTCAGGTTTTCAGTCCAGAAAAGCTTTTTCTCTATTTGGTTACTGAGGATGTGTGCTCAGGGCCAACACTTTTTGTCTATAATCCCATTCACAAGACATCAGCATCAGTTTAGTGTTAATGTATGGGCAGGCATGATTGGAGACAGATTTATTGCAGCTTTCATTTTGCATGGAACAATGAGTGGAGCATCATGTAGTGCTTTTTTAGTAGAACATTTACATATTTTGTTGGAAGAAGTTCCACTACACTTACATCAGAACACGTGTACTGTGCATGACAGGACACCTCTTCATTTTGCTCTACAAGCAAGAACAATTTTAAATCAGCATTTCCCAAATAAATGGATAGGTCATGGGGTGGCAACAGCTTGGCCAACACTAATCAGTTTTGGGAAAAATTAAGGTACATAGTGCATTCAAGACCTATTGTGAATGTGAAAATTCGTCACTAGCATATTTAAGAAGGATTTCAGCAGGTACAGCAAACACCTGGAATACGGGAGCGTATAAGACAACCCACAATGCGGCGTTTAGAAGCTTGTGTTATAGTTAATGGTAGAGATTTTGAGCATTTCATTTGGCCACGGGAAAACAATATCTGACAATAAAAAATAATTGTAGACCCAAGCTGGAAATCTGAAAACAAAACAAAAACAAACAGAATGAAGCAAACATGTAACAACAAAAAAGTGGCTACAACTAAGAAAATTAAAAAAAGTTGACCGTATATGCACTGATCAAGCAGAACATTATGACCACCTACTAATAGCTAGTATGTCCACCTTTGGCATGGATAACAGTGGCAATGCATCATGGCATGGAAGCATAGAGGCCTTGGTAGGTCGCCAGAGGGAGTTGGCACCACATTTGCACACACAAGTCAGCTAATTCCCATAAATTCAAGGGAGGGGGCGATGAGCTCTGACATAACGTTCAATCACATCACAGATGTGTTTGATCGGATTCAGATCTAGTGAATTGGGTGGCCAGCACATCAGTCATAATTTTCCACTGTGTTCCTCAAACTGCTCCATCACAGTCCTGGACTTGTGACATGGAGCATTATCTTGTTGAAAAATTCCACTGCCATTGGGAAACATTATTGTCATGAAGTGGTGTATGTGGGCTGGAACCAGTGTATGATAGTCCTTGGCTATAATGCTGCCTTGCACAATCTCCACTGGATCCAGGGATGCCCACGTGAATGTTTCCCAGAGCATAATGGAGTTGCTGCCAGCTTGTCTCCGTCCTGCAGTACAGGTGTCAAGGAGTTGTTTCCCTAGAAGATGATCGATTTGCGCCCCCCTCATCAGCATGATGAAGAAGGTATCATGATTCATCAGATCACACAATGCTCTGCCACTGTTCCAGTGTCCAGTGCTGAAGGTCATGTGCCCATTTCAGTCATTGGTGCCGATGTTGTGGTGTTAACATTGACACATGCATGAGCTATCAGCTGCAGAAGCCCATTGTTAGGAGCGTACGGTGCACTGTATTTTCAGACACACTTGTACTCTGCCCAGCATTAAAGTCTGATGTTAGTTATGCCCTTAGTTCACTGCCTGTTCTTTTTTACCAGTCTGCCCTGCCTACAGCATCCGACATTCTGTAATGAGGTGTGGTCGCCCAATCCCACAACTTCTTGACATGGTTTCACCTTGGTTTCATCACATGTTGAAGACAGTCACTACAGCTCTCCTCGGACACCTGACAAGTCATGCAACTTCTGAAATGCTCATACCGAGATGCCAGATCATCACAATCTGCCCTCGGTCAAACTCAACTAGATCACATACCTTCCCCATTCTACATACGGACAGCACACCCACTGATACTAGAGGCACCGTGTCTCTCTCTCTCTGTGTGTGTGTGTGTGTGTGTGTGTGTGTGTGTGTGTGTGTGTGTGTGTGTGTGTCTTACAAGCATTCATTCCCTGGCTCACTTTGCAAATATTGCCCATCAACAGCTGTGTGAGAAGTAGATGTAGAAAGAGATGGTCATAGTTTTTGGCCACCTTATTCACCTGATTTCTTCTTGTGGGTTCACATGAAGAAAATATAGTGTACAAAACATCTGTTGAGACTGAAGAGAATCTCCTAGTTACAACTGCACTGACTTTGTCTTTATTAGAGAAATAGATGTTTCTTTTCTGATAAAACTTTTCCAAGTATGTGACCGTTTCGTCATATTTTATGGACCACTGTTTTGGTTGCTGTGATCTTCATCTGGATTGTGCTTTTCCTAATCAGTCAGTGCCATATTCAGATTTTATATAGTATTAATGAATCCTACTCCTAAAGTCAGCTCATCAAGCAGTGCAGGAAAAAACACATTAAAAGGATGTGAAAATGTGTAAGTTTTCGGAACCAATTGCTTCTTCTTCTGGCAGATGGATTGAAGGGAAAGCACCAAATAATCAAACATTGATTATTTTCCTTGATATAATATTCCTAGAGTCAGTTTGTCAAGAATGCTATTGAAGTGTATTTTTGATTGCACATGCTAAACAAATTGTCTGTTTCAATATGTACAACAGAACTCTGTATGACACTGTTGTGTCTATGTATAATGTGGGGCTGTAACTTTGAACAGTTGCTGTGACTGTAGCAGCTTGTTCCAAGTTGTAGAGGTATATGAAATTATTACAGACATACGCCTAATGAGATATCTGTCATCATCAGCAGACAAACATAAAACTTGATGGATTGTAACACACTGACATTCATATTCAGGAGGGAGGCAGTTCAGATCTTCATCTGGCTATGCAAATTTAGCTTTTCTATGATTTCCCTAGATCCCTTAAGGGTATACGGAACGCCCTATGCTTACAATGTTAAATTGAGCTAAAAGTTAGGAACATTTTCTCATTTGTTATTGCGACGATACTCTTGATATTTTCACAGAACGCAGAGATATGTTCTGCTTTTATGCTGAATTATTAATTTTGAAAAAATAATGTATAGTTTTTCAGATATTTTATTTTTCGTAAATGTTAAAAAAAGTTATACATTTTAACAAGTATTTTAAATTTTACATCCATTAATACAAAATAATTCCACATATCTTTTAATTCAGATATATTAGAAGGTCTTAAGGAACAACTACAGAAAATTTCATCTTTCTACTATAAATAGGCCCTGAGAAAATGTACCTTATACACAAAAAAACTAAAGTTACAGGAAATTAGCTTCAAAGTTTTTACTCCAGTACAAGCCTGCTCCATAGCTTGTATCATCAGAATCGTCCAACAGCTTCCTCTTGATGGCTCTGCTATGCTGTCTAGTCATCTTTGAATATACTTTTATGGCATTATCTGAAGACCTGAGCCGTTCCTTGTCCAAACAAAGCGTAGCTGTGGCAGTTCGTAGTCCTACACAGAGCCCCAACTTCTGCAGAACTTTGCACTTTGTTATATTGCCCTGATTGAATGATGAAACAGCATCATAAATGCCAAAGTGAAGTGTGTTTATACCCACAAACACAGTTTTAGGTAGTCTATTCCGTATCACATGGTTCACACACTCGTTTGTATTTTGAGTTCGGCCATGAAGACATTTCTTTAGTAGACTAATATCTGCGAGGTCTCGGAATATTGGTTTTATTTCATCCATTATGGTAGGTGGCAGGTGATGAGGGTGACTGTATTGTTTCTTAGTTACCTTGCCTCTGTTTTACTTACACCAACTATCGTCTCCTTTTGGACATAGCCCATGTTGCGGATTCTCATTGTTTGAAGCTGTATGGAAAAACAGAGCCCAGACTGCTCTTCTCATTAATTCTGCATCTGCTGTATTCTGTCTTATTGCTAGACCATAGCACTTCTGAATATGATCTATTGTAGCATCTGTCAGTCTATTTTTCCCATCTAAAGTTTTTCCATCGCTCAATTTCTTGCCTTTCATGCTAGCCTTGAGCTGTTGAAGTCTTGATCCCATCCTTTTCTGAACATGGCCGACACACTCCAGTTTGGAAATTTTCGCATTGTTACCATAGGGTCTCAGTTCCTCAATTTCTTTGAAAGCCTTTGAGTCACCATCTCCAAGATAATTTATGTATCTAACGTTGTACCATTTTACTGAGCGTTGATAAATACTTCTTACACCAGCAACTTCCATACCACCACTTGACCCATAGTAATTTGCCATGCACTCCTCTTCATGTTTATTTTTCATTTTCTCCTTGCATCTGCAATGCTTGGAAAGTATTGCCACATCAACTGCCTTACCAGTGTCCACACTTGTAGCTGTTACTACACCATTCAGAGATGTGTGGCCTCTCTTCTGCCAGCTTCCATCAAAAGCTATGGACAAGTTTCTGCTATTATTATTTTTAACAACTGCTTCCTCAACAGCATCTTTCATGTTTTCCTGTGCCACATCTTCCACAGCAGAGCCTATTGCAATTATGTGTTTGTTAAATTTTGAAGGTGGAGGAGGGAGGTTCATCACACCACACAACATGGCACCTGCAGCCCTGCCCTTTCCTATACACCGTAATCCATAAACCAGTCTAATGTTTATATCATATAGTTTATCTGTATCTGCAGAAACATGTGAGGAATTGAAGAAAGTAACACTGTGTTTGCAATAATTGCACAGCAACTCTAATTCACAAGCAAGTCCTACATGCAAGTTTGTTTTCAATGAAACACCACATTTTCCACAATGTTTGCAGCACACTTTGTTCTCCAAAATGTCTGATAATAAAGAGACGTTAATTACTTCATATTTTGTAGTCCCAGCATTTAGTTTCTTGTAGTCTTCTTCAATTCCAGCTAGTTTTCTTCTTGAAGCACTTTCCGGTGTAGTGGCAGCAGCATCACTCAATGTATCACTACCAGTGTTGAGGTTAGTCGCTACTGGGACATCAGATACTGATGAAGATGAATCAGACGAATTTTTAGTACACTTTACTTTCTTGCGCCAATGCACACGCTTTCTAAATACCTTCAGACTAGATCTTGGCATGTTGAAGGAAAGAAAACTCAATGACTTCTCCACATATGACTTTCACAACAATGACATGGATGTACTCACAAAGGAAACAATACAAATGGTGCAGAATCTATTGTCAACTGTCTAGCAGTGTAGCCAACAGAAAAGCTAACTCTCTTGTGCTCAGTTATATCTCTGGCAAGTCTGTCTATATCAGATATATTTCACGTCTCATATACAAGGTGCGGAACATTGTGTGTCAAAATTATTTAAAAAAATTATTTAAAATAGTTCTGTTCACGTCATCCAAATATTTTATACATGGTATTAAATGGGAGAGTCTAAATTTTTCGAAAATGCATTTACCCAAAAATTGATGTTTTCATCGAAAAACTCATTCTGCATACCCTTAAGGCAGCTGCCAGGTTAGTTCCTTTGATTCCGTATACCCTTAAGGCAGCTGCCAGGTTAGTTCCTTTGAAAGCGCATGACCAGTTTCCTTTCCCTTCTTTTCTCAATCCAACTTATGCTCCATGTCTAATGACCTCATCATCGATGATATATTAAACCCTTATCTTCCTTATCAATAATAATTTTGTAATTGCTTCACTTATGAATTCCAATTCCCTACTTATATGAGGTACCTTCCACCATGGACTATACAACGGCCTGCAGAGTATGTATGTACATACCTAACAAAAGCTGATTTTTAGTTACAGTGACAGTTATGTAAAAAAATCTTTTGTGTTCTCTAATTTGTTATCTGCTCGATAGGTTGGAAGAGCTCTTGGCGTGTCAATATTGGACCTTTCAGGACAGAACCCATGGAGTCGCATACCCAATTCTGAGTTCCGTTCTCTAACTGGGATAAGGGACTGGCTGCGTGCTCATTGTATTCCAGAGCAAGCACATGGACACAAAATGTCAAGAGCTCAGAGGCAAGCACGTAACTCACAGCCCATCTCACAGGTAGGCGAACAAGTTACGCTCTTGGATGACATAAATATCAAGGAGTGCTGTATATGTTAGTTTTCATTTTGACTGAAGAATTATAAATTCCTGTATCATTACCCGCACTACAAATTGCTTCAGTGATGTCTACATTTGAGGCATGGTTATGTAGAATGTGATAAAAAAATTATTTTTAAAATGTATATATAATAGTTAAAATTGTGAGACTGAGATTTGTCCCATTTAACTTTAGTCTTTTGAGGACCGTGTGTAATACTACGCCTTTAATATAAGGGACCATGCAAGATTTTTAAAATATTTTTTATATTAGAGTGTTATTTTTGTAATTCTTTATTTACTTGGGCATTTTTTTTTAGTTTTTAAATCATTGTGTTCAACTGGTATATGATATGAAACAGTTCTTTTTCTAAATTGTATGGTTTTTTGACAAATACATCATTTCATACGCCTATTGTGTATGCATTCAGTTCTCCATCCATGCATGTTTAAGAGTTCCTGTTTTATAAGCAGCCTGCCTCTCCCAGGCTCTGTAAAGCATGCCAGTCAATATAAATAGAACTAATGACTGCATTTTTGCTGAGGATTGAAGTGAGAGAGTCTTTGCCAGGTTGCTGCAGCCAGCAGATCACCACTGCGGCCATCCAGTAGTGATACTGCCCTCAAGAGCATTCCACGTGTCCGAAGACTGGCTCCCCTCCCAGCAAAAGCTACCAGCAAGCTGAATGGTAACTGCCCTCAAGGCATTGCAGAAGAGAGGAAAGAAAATGTTTCAGGTTTTCCTGTAGGCACATCTCGTGCTGTGTCAGATGTGAGGACTGGTCGCAGTTTCCAATCATCCAGAACCCCTGCAAGCCCTTGTTCTCTACAGCGATGTCATTTAACTGGAACAAAGAGAGTCAGAGGCACTCCAGGTGCTGCAGGAACATGTGTTTTTAAGCAGATACTTAGTGTTAAAACTAAATGTGTATCTGTTGCTACAGTTGCTGCGAACTCAAAGAATGGGAAAAATATGGTTAATGGAAGAATACTTGGTAATGTTGGAAATGGCAAGAGAAGTGAACAGAATGTTTCTACCTCATACAGTCATTCTTCCAAAACAAGAGTGCCAAGCTCAAAAAATTCTCACGAAAATCGATTTGGATTTCAAGGTGCAGATATCCAAAAGGATAAGGTATTGTTGAAGCAGGTATCTCGTGGAAGTGGCATTACAGTAGGGAGAATAGTAACACCCAACAGGATAAAAATTATTAAGGATGATCACAAAGCACTATGTGATCAGCACATAGTGAAACAAGGATCAAAACGTCTAAAAATATCTCCTGTAAAGGGTGATCATTCAATTTTCCAATCTGCTTCACAAGTTGATAATGGATCAGTGTCTACTGGAAATTTAAGCTGCAAAGGTGCTTTGTCATTAAATGCTGATACAGATATAAGTATGTTAAGAAGTTTTAATACTCTGGATGAAATACCAAAATTTTCAAAAGATGTTAATTATTCTGAATGTAACAGAGATAAGTTGCACTGTAATTCCTTACTGAAGGAAGATACTGATAATAGCTGCTGTCACTTGTCTCAGGCTAGGAAACAGAAACCACTCACAAAACTAGCAAATACTGTGGTTCATAGCTGCAAACATGAAGGTGATAATGTCACTGGAACAAGTAAAGATAAATATAGCACTAGGCTTGATAAGCAGGCTAAAAGTAAAACTACACACCTCTCACCCGTTAAAGTACTGAAGAAGTCACCATCATTTGGGAAAAAACTGAATACTGATGTGACAAAGAAACGAGTAAAAGTCTCAGTTAAAAGTCTCACTACTGTTGCTGCTAAGCTGAAAAAGTCATTTAGTGGAGAACTAGCAATAGACAAAAAAAGAAAAAAAAGTAAATCTAACAAGCTTTAAGAAAAAAAAACTATACTTTTCTTGAGTAGCCTGTGATACATGTATGAAATATGTTGAAAATATTATGTTTATACTGGAATATATTGATAAATCTTCATAAATATATTATACATTTTATTCTTAGCCTTAATCAATGTATATGTTTATCTTTGTGGAGAAGTCATGTATATACAGCCACAATACTTCAGGACTACAGGGTTTGATTTTTTTCACTTGCAAAATTACATTGTTGAGGTGGTAACTTCATACCACAAATGCATTACTTCTCTATGGGGGTAATTATTTGTTCTTGTGAGAATACTTTATTGTATTATACAATTATACCAATTCTTCTGTGAAGATTAATATAAAGCATTAATTAGTTTGTATGACACTGGTACTGAATTTTATCTGTAAAAATACTTGTGTGTTTACAGAGAACAAAAGATAGTTTCTATCTTCTGTGTACAAGTGCTGCCACTGTCTTTCTGTTTCCTGTATGCACCATTCCTTGTTACTGATCATTGTTAATATAAATTATCTTAAACTATGTGCTGGTTTGTTCGTGTTGTTGCAATGTAATTGTTGTAGAAAACATAGTGTTCTGAGTGCTGCGACTAATGTGTTTACTGCCTCAGTGTGTATAGTAAATGTGCAACAAAATGAATTTTTGAGGTTTTACCAGATTATTTGTACTTCAGTGTTAATAGATCATTGATTTAGAGATCTGAATGCCCCTTGGTACTTAAATGATATATCTACTAAAATAAAAATATAGTGTTGTTGTGCCCCATAAAATTAAATTTAGATAGGCTTTAAGACTGTGAAACATTTTCAGGGAAATGTTTCATGCATTGGTACCTTTCAAACATAATCTTTTTCCACACAATTAATTGCTTGTGGAAAAGTAAGACTTGTGTTGTGAAGAATTTGTACTTGGTGTTTTATTGTTGCACCATATGAGCACTAGATGTTTTTCTTTTTTTTTCTTTTTTTCCAGATAAAAGTAAATGAATTAATTATATTGTCTGCCTTTTCTGTGTGTGTGTGTGTGTGTGTGTGTGTGTGTGTGTGTGTGTGTGTGTGCGTGCGTGCGTGTGCGCACATGCGTGCGTGCGCGCACATGCGTGCGTGCGCGCACGTGCGTGCGTGCGCATGTGCACATGTGTGCGTGCGCGCGCATGCGTGCGTGCTGTTCACAAGCTTCTTTACTCATCTTTTACAAGTATGCAAATATGTAGAGGAAAAATAATTATGTGAATGAATCTTTGCTTTTATATAAGCAAAACACATCATGTTTTGTTGGTTTGTAATATTGAAGCATATTAAACTTAAAATGTGCTGAGCACACATGAAAATTATAAAACAGAAATTACTTGATTTTTCAGTGTGACACGTGCTCTCACAACTATATTCTTAATTAAAAATGTACTTATTTTGTTTTTCTTTTTATGAATGTGCTGTATTTATGAATGTGCTGTATTCCAAATTATCTATAACATTACAGACCAAATAGGGCATGTGTATAATCGCACACGCGTGTACACACACACATTCACATATTAAATAAATTGTTATTAGAGTACTCTTCTAGTCCCGAAATGGATCTACCGTCAGTTTGACAATTCAGATATCATGGAAAAATAGTTACGCAACACTGTTGAAAACACTTAATGAATATTTCCAGATCTAATGTGAGATTGTAACAGGCAATAAGAGAGTGTTTTCCACAATATCGTTAAATTTTCCTCACTTTTTGTCAGATTATGTTCTGCTTATTTGTCGGAGTACTCTTTATGTTGCTGATGTACTATAAATATTAATTTTGAGTTGTCAGCCAATGATGTCCCTGTAATTTAATAATCACCTTACCACATCTTAAACTGATATGTGAATGGTACACACATTAAAATCACCCAAATCAGTATTCTCCAGTAACTGTCAAAATACAACTCTGAACCCTCATGTGCAGCAGAATTCTCCACTTTCAGTTATCATTGCATTATGTCTTGTTACAAAAGCAGAAAAGATATTTTGTTTCCATTTGTAAATTTTTAAATTAATGAGTTCTCCTTCATATAAAAATATTTATGGTTGTGTACTAAAACCCAGAAATTTAAACTGGCTATTTTGTAAAGCTATTGCTTAAATAATATTTGTTAGAGACAAAGCATTCACAGAAATCCACTTGGTATTAAAATATCCTATGTAAATAAATTGTTGACATTTGTACACATATATTATGTCAGTTTTCAAACAATTTCAAAACTTGACTGTTTCCTTTTCCCATTACTGAGTGAATATATTGTTGAAAATAATAGCAGTCACACATAAATTCATTTTTATCTCCTTATCAAACTTACCATTTTTCCTAATGTCCATTTGTATAAGAAACTACTGTGTGTGTGTGTGTGTGTGTGTGTGTGTGTGTGTGTGTGTGTGAGGGGAGAGAGAAAGAGAGAGATGGTGGACTGAAATCTTATAAAAAGAAGACAAGATTCATTTTATTTTGATTAATTATTTTGTGCATTTCAGACATTAGTGTGATTCATGATGTGCATCAGTAAATAAAGCTAAAGTAACTATATGTTCTCTTAATTTAATGTAGTTATCAGGTTCCGTGGAAAAAATGTGAGCTATAGCTACACAGTAATGTAAGGAGACGTTACATAAAAAACAGAAAGCTGATAAGTAACAACACCAGAGAAGGAAAGTTGCTACTCACCATGTAGCGGAGATGCTGAGTCGTGACAGGCACAATAAAAAGATTCACACAATCATAGCTTTCGGCCATTAAGGCCTTTGTCAGCAGTACACACACACACACACACACACACACACACACACACACACACACACACGCAAATGCTACTTGCGCACACACGTCTGCAGTCTCAGAGAGCTGAAACAGTCTCAGAGAGCTGAAACTACAAGAAAATTTAAAAACCAGAAAAGATGATTATTTAAAAACTTACACAGAAAATACCATAAACAATGCATTACAGTGCAGCACTCTCAAACACTGCTAAGAACTTTTGTACAAGATAAAAGAAGTAGACTACAGAGAAGCATGTCAACCTAGATTTTAAAATATGAGGTTTATTGGACAGTTGTCAGTTACACTTGAAGCCTGTTAAAAACAGAACCTGCATAATAGTGCAAACCTTCTGTACAATGGCTAGAGAAATGTTACCCAACAATGAACTGTTCTTTCGATCTAGTGGCTACTGAATGTTTGAATGAGTCCTTATTACCTACCACAAATCCCATGAGGGAGTAAAAGTGAGGAAATAAAGTGTATTGCCTAGATATCAGCCTATACTTCCAGACTGGAGTTCGTTCTCTCTCTCTCTCTCTCTCTCTCTCTCTCTCTCTCTCTAACACACACACACACACACACACACACACACACACACACACACACACACACACACTCACTCTCACTCACTCAGAGTACAAATTATGGATGACATCAAGCAATATATTTGAGCATACATTAGTGCACACACATATCTCACAAACTGTCAACAGACAGTGGGACTCAGTTTTCATTGTTATGCTACTTTTGGAGACCAGTAATGTCAGGAACAAATGCATGACATTGCTGAGAATGGGACAAATAAATTACATAATTGGTATGTAAAGCAGTGGAAAATAATTTTGTGAAGCGATGACATGGGGCACTGTGTTGGGCACCTGTGGATCTAGTTGATGTGCAATGATAGGTATTGATAATTGTGTTGTGATTACAGTATAATTTGGAGGAGGCTGTTTTCCTGGGATCAATGCTTTTGATTAATGGCAAAATTGACTCTTTTTTATGAAAACGTTTTAGATAATAATATGTTGTCCACATATCTGTGAGAGAACTGAATCAAGCAGTAACACTCCTGCCCCTGTAGTAAGGACCATTGCCCCATGATTAAAAGAAAATTAAATGGATTTACTGGACTGGACTTCCCATAGACCTGATATGAGGCCCATACGTCTTTGGGATGTAGAAGAGTGTCTTTTGCCTATCAAACAAATTCACCCTAAAACTCACCAACAGGCAACAAATGTTCCTCAGGAAGAATGAAAAAAAAATCCACCTTTCATTGTGTCACTCATTAGTGAAAACCTTTCCCTGAAGGTTAAATGCTGAAACAATTCCAGAAGGACATGCTGCAGACTACTAGTTGCATGGTTGGTATCTTGAATGAATCTGCAGTGGATTTTAAGATACTTTTGGTTGTGTAGTGTAAATTTGAGTGGAATTTCTGTAATGTTTTATAAATTCTAACCACACTAATCTCCCAAAAGACATTACTGATGTGTGCACAGGTTGTATCATTATTGTACTATC